>NC_134468.1:5527484-5604674 GCF_964194025.1 Convolutriloba macropyga
TCTCAATGTTGCAGAAGCAACCTATAATTTCTGTAAGAAAATCTGTTGGGAGTATCCGAAAGCAAGTAATCTGAACTTGAAAAAAATTACTTATACTGTTTGAACCAAAACATATGCTGTCTTTTTAAGTGAAACAAAAATAAAAAATCCTTAACGCGGTCTTGAAAAATAAGTGTAGTAAATTTTGAAAAACACAGACATAGACAAACCATAAAAACCGACACACAATACACGTTACATTCAAATAAAATTCCCAATAGCTCTTTGGCACTTGATTTTTACTCAATTTTCGTCACGTTTAATTAGGTCTTCCTCGATTGTTTCGAAATGAATAGGCGTGGACTGGTTGAGGTAATGAAATTGGTAATTGAAACTTTGGGGCTACCCTTTGAAAAGTTTTCTAATTCTTGATGTCTCTTGAGCATAGCGAAAAAACTAACGTTTCGTTATCTCCGATCTGCTACGACTGAGATTTCAGAAGCAAATATTTAGTTCGGACAAAATAAAAGCCGCTAGTTTTAATAAATATGTAATTTTTCTATCCTTTTATGATTTTGACAGTTTTTGCACTCTGATTCATTTTGTGCCTAACATATAAAGGAACTATTTTGCTCAGATTAACTATCTCTTTCTCATTAACTCTTTCTCGTCCACAGACACAAACATACCACACACACACACACACACACACACACACACACACACACACACACACACACACACACACACACACACACACTTACACACACACACATTACACTCAACCACTCACATTCATACACCCACACAAGCGCATGCAAACACACAAAAAAACAAGCCCAAAAATAAAAGGCGACAGAAAATCCTTTTTTTTGCAACTGACCTTTACCAATGATTCGCTTTGCTTATTTATGTCTTGTTTCTTTATCCGGAAAACTATATGAGGCCTTATTTTGTGGCAATTGCATCTTTAAATGTAAAATTGACAATAAATTTTGAAATGAACTGTTTTTCCTAATTTTTTTTTACTTTATTGATGTATCATGAGTATAACGTGCCAAACTGTTTTTTTTCAAAATCTCTCAAATGCTCTCTCAACTAAGATCAACAAACACAAGTTTAGTTTTTACCATATTTAAAACCGCAATATGTAGCATATATATTTTTTTTTCAAAATTCTGACCTTTCTGCACTCTGCATCTATCTGTGTCAAACAAATAAAAGGAATCAATTCTCTCAGACTCTTATTCTATTTTTTTTCTCTCATACACATACTTGACGTACATCTTACACATTCATGCACTCACATACATGAATTCAAACAAGCGCACGCACATAAAATCTCAAGCTATCAATTAAAAACGCGAAAATGGTGATTTATTTTACTTTCATTTTTGGCAATTAGGTTTATAACTCTTGGGGAAATTGTTTTGGTAATTGTAAAATTTGACAATAAAATTGAAAAAAACTTTTTGAGATTTACCAAAAATTTGTTTGCAACTTTTGATATTTCATGAGCATCAGTGACCAATTCTTTTTTTCATCTTCTTTTTATCTTTGAAAGCAAGACGTACTACTTTTGTTCAAAACGCAAGAAAGCAAGCCCCAAGACGCAAGAACTTTTGTTCATAACATTTAAAACCACTTCTTGCAGCAAAAGAAAAATTTCTAATTTTTATGAGTTTCGACAGTTTTGCACTCTGCTTCTACTTGTGTCTAGCATATAAGGAAATACAAGAAGCTTTCTTTAAAGACTCATTGTCAGTTGTTTTTAACGATATTTAGTTATATTAAACTTAAATTTAGTTCTTTTCTCTCTTCGGAGTATTTTAAGGAAACAGTAATTTTTTAATTTCTTTTTTTAATTGCAGAGAAGATTTTTGATCACCTTTAAAATACTCCCTTTGTTTATTATGTGAAAACTTCACAATAACTAAACAATTTAGCTTTCCAATATACAGAAAAAAAAACAAAACGATGAAATAGACGAGCAATTTCAAAATACAGACAAGCAACAAATAGTTTTCTTGTTTTTTTTTCAGCAAAAAAACTGATGAACATTTGTATTATGTTTTTAACCCGACAATCAATAAACTGTCTATGTCTCAAATTTGTCTGTATTGCATTATACCAGTTGAGGCTATTTTGAACGATCTGCTTTGACAACATAAAGAGTACAAATGAAGAAAATGGTAAGAAATGATTTTCATTTTTACTTCTCAAATGTAGTTGATTTGATGTTCATTCCACAAACTAAACCAATTTTTTACGTCTCCACGTTTTTGAAAAATCAAAAAAGTTAGTTTGGATGAAATTTTGAGATTTCTTTGCAAAAAAACTTCTAGAACTCAGAAAAAACAGATTTTTCAGCTTTTGGTTTCTCATTTTCAAAGGTTATTGTTTTTGGCTATTTTTACAGCTCTTATTTGCCTGAAATTTTCCGTTTTCCAAACGATCTGTTGTATTTGTAGAAATAATGGTTGTTCCAATGGTTTTGAATCAGCAGAAAACGGAGAGAAGGGGAAATTTTTAATAATATTTTGAGAAAAAGGAACAAGGTAATTTCTTTTAGAATTATTCGTTAAAAAAGATAATTTTTAGCCTTGAAACTGTAAAGAACAAATCGTGACAATTAAAATTGCCGTTAACCTATCTAATTCTACTACATATTTCTCCATCCATTTTAATGTTAAATCTCAATGAAATCTGTCCTCCCCCCCCCCCCCCCAAAAAAAAAAGGATGTTTCTTTTTTTTCGATTTTTCCTTCGAATTTTTAAAATCTCTTTTTTCCCCAAATTTCCGATATTTTTAAATAAAAATCAAAGCTAGATCCTGACGGCTACAAATTGGTGTTTTTACTTTTTCTCTAAGATGCGTATCCAAAAAGTGAAAAAAAGATTGAACAAAAAAGCCATTATTTATTTCCCCTTTTTGAAAATATTATTGGAACAATAGTTACTCGATCTTGATTCCCGATAATGTACCCCCTTATCGATGCCCTTAATGACACCACCTCAAGCTTTCCCTTAATTAAAAATAGTCATCTAAAACAAAGTGTTTTTTTTTACTGCGGAAAACCGTTTAAACCGCTTTGGAAAGTCCGAACGTGCGAATTCTAGGCATGCAATTTTTTCCCCTGAAATACCCCAAATTGTCAATATATTACCAATATTTGGGCTCCCCGTGATACACAATCAAACACTCTAGATACAGTTCGTATCTATAAAAACGTTCCCCTTTATTTGTCCTCTGTCTTAAGTCAAATCCCACAAAACAATTCAAGCCCGTGTTGAGAAATTCTTCGGATTTAAACATAAGAAATCGTCGGTTTTCGTCGCTTTTACTTCGCCAAAACCGATCAAAGCCCTTACGTTTTTTTCGTCGTTTTGATCGGTTTTCGTCGGTATTTTAACGTAAGAATCGTCGGTTTTTGCCATTCTAAAAATCCCACAACCCGGATAGTCCGTGCCAGGATTCGAACCTTGGACCCCTATATTACTAGCCACCTTCTCCTCCACTGCACCACTTGTCACTTAGTTTTACTCTATTTCTTTTGTATTTAAAACAAATTGAGACTGACAATACCGACAAAAAACGACAATAATCGACACTTCTTACTGCCAAAACCGACAATACCGACGAAAACTACGCTAATCGACACTTCTTACATCAAATACCGACAATACCGACAAAAACGTGGATAATCGACATTTCCTACATAAAAAACCGAAGAAATCGACAAACGTCGACCAAAAACGACAGTTCTTGCTTCGATTTTGTCGCAATTTCTCAACCCGGGAGAGCTTAAATTAGTTTTGGAATTTTAGCACGATTGTAGTCTTTTCATATATCTTGTGATATCTTATTTAATTTTATCTGATGGAGTTCATTTTTCAATTTTGCATCACAAGTTTAGTGGTAACATTAGCTAAGCGAAATGTAGATTTTCACTCAGAACACTTTCAGCGGCACTCGCTCGGCAAAACAACCTAAATATTAAATTACGAGATATTGCACTGCAAAAAGTCATCGAAAGACTCTTGCAACTTGCTCAAACGATCCCGGGTCGAGGTTTCCGCGCTAAAAGTTGCTAAAAAATGTAAGAATTGCAATGAATGCGGTGAAAAGATAAGATTTAAGGTTTTTAGCGGTGAATGCGTTTAATGCGGTGGAAAAAAAGTCACCGAAAAAAAATCGCAAATCTTACGAAAATTCACCGCTAAAATCACTAAATGTCTTTCTTTCAGATAAATTTGCAAAAAATGATGTAAGAATAGCGGTGAATGGGTTGAATGTGTGTGGCAAATCTTGCCAACAATTCACCGCTAAAATCACCAAATGTCTTCACCTCAGAAAAATTTGCCAAAAAAGATGTAAGAGTTAGCGGTGAGTGCGGGGAAAGCGGTGAAAAAAACATTCACTGCAAAGTATTCTAAACCTTACACATGACATTTTGTTGTGAATAAGCAAAAGAACTATTTTGAAATTAGTGGATTTTCATCTTTGTCAGGGATTTTTTCAAATGGAACACCTAAACTTTATGAATTTTTAGTTCTATTTGGCCTGGAAAACTTGTGTTTCCAATGATTTTTAGGTGTATATAAGCGCTTAATACTAGATTACTATTAGTTGATTGTCATTGGGTTGAAGAGTTTCTCAAACTGAACAAATTTTATAGTAAAAAAACAGTAGCAAATTACAAAAAACTGAAATTTTTTGATTCTATCTTGACTGGGAAAAACTTTAGTTGAATACAAACACACAAAACTATGTTAAAAATGGTAGATTTTTAAACTTGACCAAGACCAGTGTCAGAGTTCCCGAATGTGTAGGTCAGACAAAATTCTGAAAATTTTAGGTTATAGCGTGCTTTAAAAAACTAATTGGTTTTTAGTTGAATTTATACAAGTTACTTTATTTTTTTTACAGAATTTTAATTGGGTCGAGATGGTTTTCAAATAGAATCAAACCAGTCAGAGTTCCGCTTTATGCATTAAAAATTTTTTGCGGTAAATTTTTCCAAGATTTGCTTTTTTATTTTCACCGCTTCATGTTGTAAGCGGCGAATTTTTTTTTCAACGCTTAAGCGGTAAAAAAAACTAAACCGATAAAAATTTCTAATCCTACAAAAATTCAACGCATATGTTTACATAAGGTATAGTAAATCTTGTTACCGAGTAAATGAGCAACGCTATTTGAAGAGAGCGAGAAATGAGCAATCTAATAGGTCATATTTCTTAACCATTTAAAAGCACACAAATTCTCTTCTAATATACGTTGAAAGCTCCGAAAAAGTTCGTGTAACATTATTTTCGTTGAGCTACTAATATACTGAATCGATTGCGCTCCTTTTAGGCTTAATTTTTTTATGTTTCGAAAACGTATTGGTGACCGATCTGAGCCGAAAATCAACTCAGACAAATACCTGCTAAAAAAGATCAAGCTAGATTTGCCTATAAGTAAACGATGCTTTTCGCCGTGACGATGCTACGAAACAGATGCCGTAAAGTTTCGATATAATGTTTATGCCTTGATGTAAGCCGAGTATAGTTGGACCAAATAGATTGTACGTTTTGAATACAGTTGCCTCAACGTTACGATATAGATTGCTTATACAAATTAAAGTTTCGGTAGTCTGATTATTGAGATTTTATACAGCTACATTTTTGGTGTCGCAATATTTTTGTTACCCCGAACCTACATTTCTGGTTCCGCTATATTTTCGGTACCGCTCCACTTTTGAACCACCGTTTTGAAAGAAAACTCCAACTCGTATTAACTTAAAACGGGTTGCAAGTCTGCATTGTCAGATTCCGATACGTGAACAATCTAAAAGCAAGCCTACTAAATTAATGCCAAATCCTTTATGCCCCATCACTTTTCTTTGGTTATAGCTTGAGAAACTTGACTACTACTTAACCCATTATTCGCTTTACTTTATAGATTGTGTTAGATAGGTTCTTACGCCGAAGTTCTCTCTCAGCACATTTTCACTATTCTTCGTTTATTCTTATAATCATCCACAAATTACACTCCGCAGATTGGACAAGGGCAATGCCGAACAGCAGAAACTCAGACATAACATGTGCAAGGGTGCCTTCATCTGGACTATAATGATGTGTTCAAACCTCAGTTGCAGTGCTATCAGTCCTACCCTAATTGATGACCCAGATTGGACATTGGATGACACGTTTACATGTTCAGTTCTTCGCTGTTGCTACTTAGAAGAGAAGGGTTACTGCAACTAGCGGCACGAACAAAACTGTAAGACTCATCCAATAAAAAACATTTCTGATTGTCGTAAATTGATCAATAACCGGCAAATCTAGCTAATCCCTCTTAATTTGGCTAATACTCATTTTTTTTCGGATAATTTCCCCGGTTGCCGATAACCTATACCTAATAATTTTTTGAGTTTAAAAACCCTGAGGCTCGGAGTTAGAGCAAAGCTTCTGAAATTCACATATCTTTTTCCGCCAGATTGTAAAGAAAAGCAAGTAGTACTATCTTGACAACTCTCAGCGAAATAGAATATTTTTTAGAAAAGGGAGCTGAGAAACCTTTATATATACTTAGACATAAAATATTACAAATCTTTTTCCTCCAGATTGTAAAAAAAGCAAGTAGTATTATCTTGACAAATTCAGCGAAATACAATCTTTTTTGGAGAAGGGAGCTGAGAAACTTTTAAAAAAAACATCGATTTTGAAAATTTTCGGTCGAAAGTTGGGAAATTCAGACAAATTGGTCCATTATGGCTAAATAGCTAAAAATTGACCTCAGATCTGAGAAAAAAATGTGAGCACATAATGCTAAATTGTTCAATTTTGAAAATCTTTGGTCAATTTTGAGGCAAATAAAAAAATTTAGAAAATCAATACCGAACATTGATAAATCGTACTTTCAAGCTTAAAAGCGTCTAGTTTACTGGATTACCGTTCCGTAATCAAGAATTTGCATAAAATTGAACAAAATTTGAAAAAAATTGGACAGAGAATGGTGTGAGATATAAACTCACAACCTCTGGCTCAAAAAAAATTGTCTTCTTATTATCTTCGTATCTCGTTTTCGTACCGTACCGTCCGCTTCTTTTTCGTTCCTTAACTTCGCTATTCACAATTTTCGTTTATTTTTCATCAACATTGCTCTCCCAAAATTAAGTTTTTTCTTTTTCGTATCCGATCATTCCGTTTTTTCTTGAACTCAGAGTTGTTTTTCTCCGCCTAATTTTTCCTTCGATGTAGCATTTTGTCATATATGATGAAGTGTGTTGTGTTTTTGTTGCAGTATGTTGATTAAGCTAGTATGCTGGTTAGTTGCTTTGGTCTTATTGCTTTCTAGGGTGTGACTTAAGTTTGTTCTAGAGTTACGGCTAGTTGGCTCCTGGAATTTTCCAACTCACTAATTTACTACTAGCCCTGTTGTAGTATATTGATTTTTGCTGCCGTATGTTTGCGTTTAACTGTATGATTGTTAGTTGGTTATGGTTTTTGCCTTCTAGGGTGTGACTTAAGTTTATTCTGGAGTTACGGCTAGATTGTTTCTTAGCTTTTCCAGCTTTCATAGACTACAAAAGCGCTGCATATTACTTAACTTTTGCTATAGTTTGTTTAAAATTGTTGGTATGCTGATCGGTTGTTTAGGATTGAATATTGCTAGGGTGTGACTTAAGTTTATTCTGGAGTTACGGCTAGTGAATTTTTTGCTCTTTTCATCCATTTAGCATACTACTGCTTTGCCGTAATTTAGTTCGTTATTTGTTTATATTAAGCCCCATAATGCTTGTGCTAGTTTACCTGGCAATGGCCTCTCTCCCTCTTTCTAGGGTGTGACTTAAGTTTATTCTGGAGTTACGGCTAGTTTGTTTGGTTGAGTTTGTTGCTGTGGTCTGCTAGCGTTGAACTTCCCACCTCCTCGCTTGTGGCTTACCTCTCTCTCGTGATATTCCGTTTTCCCGTTTCGTCGCGCGCCGTCCGCCCGACGTTTCCGCCTCGTCCGTACCGTTTTCCCGTTTCGTCGCGCGCCGTCCGCCCGACGTTTCCGCCTCGTCCGTACCGTTTTCCCGTTTCGTCGCCCGCCTTCAGCCCGACGTTTTCGTCTCGTCCGTACCGTTTTCCCGTTTTGTCGCGCGGCGTCCGCCCGACGTTTCCGCCTCGTCCGTACCGTTTTCCCGTTTCGTTGCGCGCCGTCCGCCCGACGTTTCCGCCTCGTCCGTACCGTCTTTCCGTTTCTCGTTTTTCCGTTTCGAACGTCTCGTTACCGGTTTCCTTGTGCGTCGCTTGTTCCGCGTTTCCGTCCCGTCTGTTGCGTCGTCCGTTTCCTACGCGCGTTTTCGCCCGTTCCGTTCCGTTCCGTTCGCCATTTCGTTGTGCGCCGTTCACCCGTCCTTCACGCCCCATCCGTTTTGTCTCCCGTTTCGTCGCGCTTTATCCCGTGTGATCGTTTGGAATTTACTTTAATTTGAGAAATCATCCATTTTAAGATCATGGCCGAACAGCAAGAAAAATTGGAAAAGCTCTTTAATGCAAGATCTAACCTAGAGTCTGAGTTATGTAACATCCATAAGGACATCACAGATGTGATAGATTGTCAAGACAGGAGGGTTAAAGTTGAACGCTTGGTCTCTAAATTGAAGGATGTCTTCAGTAAACTGGTATAGAAGAATGAAGAACTATTTGACTTGGCCAGTGAAGCGGAGAACCCAGATTCAATTTACCCTGTCCCTGAGCAATGGTTGGATGATGTAACCAAGACCAATGATGAATTCTTGCTTGCGGCTAGAAGCTATATTGACTCAGTTGCTGACCGAGACACCGTATGTGAGGGCGTTAATCCTCAAGGGCAGTCTAAGAGAAGTTCACGCCGAACAACATCATCAATGTCTAGCCAGCGTAAACATGACTTTCTCATGGCAAAACTCAAACGCGAAGAGGCCGAGAAACAAGAACAAGCTGCCATGCGCCTCGCTAAACAAGAACACGAAATTGCCATGAGAAAAAAGGAGCTTGAAATACAAATGGAACAGATGGCACTTCAAGAATTGGAGGAAGACCACCGCCAGCGTGTTGCAGCAGCTAAATTAGATGAGGCTGAATTAATCGATAATCATTCATTGTTTAGTCACCACTCAAGTGAACTGAATTTGTTTAAAGATAAGGGATCAGATAGAAGTCAGGGACTTGTTCAGGATTGGGTAAATTCGTTTCCAGCAGGTAATTCAAGTGAGTTAAACTTTTCTCGTCCTGGTTCAGAAACCGCTGACCCTCCTGTTCAAGATACTGCCCCCAGTAATCCTCCAGAAAACACAAGTAATGTTGCCGGTAACTTGAATTATCTTGAAATGCTTTCTCAGTACACACGGCCAGGAGTTGCAATTTCAGCAAGAAGCGTTGTATCGGGAATACCTCCAGGCTCAACTGCAGCAACCACTCAGTGGTCAAAGAGTTGAGGAGGCACATAGTCCCTCAGGCAGTGGTAAGGTGAACCAAGTATCAGTCGACGTAAAAAATGTTGCACTTCCACCATTTCCAGCCACCTATGTAACCTCCCCGGCCACCGTCACCCGTTATGGCACCAACGAACTCCATTTTTGTACCTAATTTTTCAACAAACCCACATGTAAATCAAGTTTTGGGTCCAAAAAGCTCCAGTGTGCCTTGTCAATTACATATGTCGATGCCTCGTGTTCCGCAACAACAGAATCCACCTCAAAGTAACATTCCACACCAAACACAAGTCCCTATTGCCCATTCCCCGCATAATGTCCCTCCACCCCTAAACCCACTCGTGAACCCGCCTCCTGTATTCCCGCCTCAACAATTATTTAATCCTCATGCTCCCGTGCTCCCGTCGTCAATTCCAATGAGTGCAACAACCTACCTACCCGTCCCACACATTCCACTACCAAACATTGTCCAATCGCCTCAAGCCCGCCTGTTACCGTGTCTTACCGCACCGAAACCTCCACTGAACTGTGGCCTTGATCTGAACTTGTGAAGATTTCCTCAGAACAATCCCACAAACGTAAATGAGGCGACAAATAATGCAACCGTCTTCAACAACATTCAACCGACCCTACTCCCAAGCACAGCTAACCCCACCAGCATCCATCCCATCTTGCAAATTAATGCACAACATAATCCTAATAGCAACCACACAGCTAACTGTAGCATCCCTGTTAACACCTTTAGTACAACTACTAACATCGCGCCACCTTTCATCGCGCCGGTTATACATCCAACATACGGGCATACTGCTCCGATACCATTGTGCTGTGGTGGCCCACCGCATCCAACGCCTCCAGCGCCTGTATCTGAAAATGCAAGCTTGATAAAGGCATTCACTGACGCCTTAACTAGTAAGAGGAATGACCCGCTACCCGAATGGAAGTTGTCCCAATACAATGGGGATCCCCTACAGTGGCACGAATGGTATGGTCAATTTAAAAGCGCAATTGACTCTCAGTCCTTAACTGATGATGTAAAATTGACATACCTTAAGACCCTCGTAACAGGTAAAGCTAAAACAGCTATAGCTGAGTTCGCCTACTCCGGCGCAATGTACAAAGACGCACTGAGGACCTTAGAACGTAAATTCGGCCAACCACAGGCGGTCGTAAGTGCACATTTGGACAAACTCAACAGCTTTCCACCATTGAAGATGCACAATAGCGATAACATCATTAACTATTCGGTGTGCATTTCAAGTCTTGTCGGGGTTTTTAAATCGCTGTCATACGATTCGGATGTGAAGAGTGCTGCGCTTCTCAACACTGCCGTACAGAAGCTACCACCCAATATGAAGGAGTCATGGTCACTCTTCACGGTCAAAACGCATTGGGTGAAACCCACTCTTCTTGATTTCAACGATTGGTTGAAAGAGAAGGCCGAAGCCCACGATTTAATGAAGAATACCGCAACTAAAGCAAGGACTCAGGATACCAACAACTCAGTAACAAGATCAAAAGTTGCTTCAAAGGCATTTGCTGCAAATACGCAACAGAAGAGTAACCTTAAGCTGCAACAGAGATCTCCGTCAACATCAATCTTTAGTTGCATTGTATGCAAAGGCAGCCACCGGTTGTGGGAATGCTGTGCCTTTAAGGAAAAGACCCCCATGCAGAGAGCCAAGGTCGTGGCTGAGGCAAAGCTCTGTTTCTCTTGTTTGCGTGATAAACACATATTTAGGCAATGCCCAAGTCCCCGAAAGTGTAGGAAAGCTGGTTGCAACAGCTCCCATAACACCTTACTTCATGGAGCTGAAAGGGTTTTTCCAGCTAAACCCTCAACAACCAACAACATCGATACTTCGAAGTCGAAAGCAGGTATTGGTAGGCCCTCTACTGGTCAACAGCAACCAAGCAAAACAACCACTTTGTCTTCCGTGACGGATGTCAAAGGCCTCCTTCAGGTCACGGAATTGAAAGTTACTAATTCTTCTGGTACTAGTACTACGGCATTGGTTTTATGCGATACCGCTTGCAGTAACTCTTGGGTGTCCGATAGTCTCGCAGCTAGACTCGGTTTGCAGGGTACCGCATGAAAACTGACCGTCAAGTGCATAAACACGGAAGAAATCATAGACAAAGGTGGTTCAATTGACTGTGACACCTCATAAAGACCAAGACTTCGAAGCATTCACTGTGCGTCCCTACGTGAGGGAAACATTAAACGTAGGTTCTGACATCATTGACGTCAAGTTCATGCAAGAAACTTACCCACATTTGGCAGTTCTAGATCCAGTAAGATATAGCTATGGAGAAATTGAGATGATACCTGGACAGGATGTCTACCATGCCATCCGTCCGTTAGAGTATTTTTCAGCCAACGAAAAGTGCTCACCGTTCGCTGTCCACTCGCCCATAGGTTGGGTTTTAAGTGGCCCACCGCCGTCAAGCTCAAGTTTAGTCTCGGTGTGTTTCAAAGCCAATATTGAACAGGATTTGGAATTAGCTTGTCAGGTTAAATCTTGGTATGATATGGAATCGTACGGCGCGTTCAAGCAAGTTGACCCACGATCCGCAGCGGATGCACGCGCGCAGGAAATACTTGAAACAACAACTTTCCACAACGGCCAAAGGTACAATGTCGGTATGTTATAGGCTGATGACAACGTCCAGCTCCGGAATAACTACTTTTAATCACTGGTACAGCTCAAATCTCTCGAAAAGCGGCTCTCGAGGGATATTTCTTTTAAAAAAATTATGCTAATACCATCCGTGAAGACTTGGAAAAAGGTTACTTGATAACAGTCCCTGATGCTCACAAGGTCGAGCAACGCTCGGATAAAGAGTGGTACCTACCACATCATCCCGTAATCAACCCGAACAAACCGGGGAAAGTGCGTAGGGTATCAAATGGTGCAGCAAAGTTCCACGGTACTTCTTTGAATAAATCTTTGCTCACTGGCCCCGACCTGCTCCAAAACCTAATCCACGTACTACTTAGGTTCCATCAACATCAATTCGCCGTGTCCGCAGATTTCGAGGGTATGTTCCTCCAAGTGGGTGTCCCTGACCGTGACCAGCCATCACTGCGTTTTTTTGTGGTGGGAGGACCCCACAACAAATGTTATAGTGTATCAATACACGCGCCATATATTCGGAGCTAAAGACTCGCCCACATGCGCTAACTATGCACTACAACGCACGGCCCGAGACAATGTTAATCAGTACCCGGAGGCAACCAAAGCCGTCATAGAAAACTTCTACAGGGACGATTACTTGGATTCGGTGGAGTCACCTGAGAGGGCTCTCAAAAGATCGAAGGAGTTGGTACATCTTCTCCATCTAGGTGGGTTCAAGCTTACTATGTTTGTAAGCAATGTACCAAATCTGGCTGATCGAATTGATGGGTCAACTCAGTCTACCGAACCAAAGGTAATTGCCTCATCTAAGGAGGATTCTTCGCACATGCTTGGGTTGAAATGGGATCACAACAATGATACTCTAGTTGTGAGTCGGGGTACCCCCAGTACAGTAACTAAGACTTTAACACAACGCTTGGTATTGAGCCTAGTGTCTAAGGTGTTTGATCCCATCGGCTTAGTGGCACCATATACTGTTGGTGCGCAATTGCTACTAAAGGACATGTGGCGTGTCAGCGGGCAGCACTGGGATGAAGAATTGCCAAAAGAAACTGTTGAAAGGTTCCTCGAATTGAGTGTAGAACTACCTAAGCTCGCCGAAATCACTATACCGAGAAGCTACTTTTCCGGAAATTTTGAACACCTAGAACTGCACATGTTCGGCGAGAGTTCACAAGAAGTTTTCAGTGCCGTTGCATTTCTCCGAGCTCAAGTAAACACGTCTAGTGAGCCAAAAACAGAGCTTGCATTTATCCTGGGTAAAGCTCGCGTAGCACCTATGAAGGTGATGACAATTCCAAAGCTGGAGCTGCAAGCTGCTTTACTGGCCGCTCGGTTGAAACAAGATATCTGTCGAGACCTTACTGTGCATGTTAACAAAGTTTATATGTGGACTGACAGCACTACTGTCTTGCAGTGGCTCAACTCCATAAGCAAGCAGCCAATATTTGTTGCAAACCGTGTATGCAAGTTTTTAGAACACACTAAGGTGGACGAATGGAACCACGTTGCCTCAAGCGATAATCCAGCAGATGCCGGTACTCGCGGTATGTCCGCTGAGGTTTTGAAGTCAAGTAGCTGGGTGAGGGGTCCAGATTTCTTATGAACCAAGGAGTTTCCGTTCGAACCAAGCATCGAAGTAGTTAAAAACATCAAACTTGGTATAGTAACTAAGGAAACTGACGAAACCAATACATCGTTGGCCGCATCCGTAACCAGCTCAACTAAGGAACCACCTCCGCATTTAATTCCCTTTGATAAGTACAGTTCTTATCAGAAGTTGCTTCGAATAACAGCATACATACTCCGGCTGTTACCCTCACACGAATGTTACCGTAATGCCGATGGTAGCATCATAGATCCCACTGAGCTTGTCGAAACCGAGCGTCATCTTCAGTATCTCCTTCAAGGAGAATCTTTTACTTCCGAACGGAGAGATCTCCTGGAAAACAAACACCTTAAACGGAGTAGCAGTATTGTCCCGTTTTCACCCTTCGTCGGACCAAATGGTCTAATTCGTTCGGCTGGCCGCATCAAACGGTTTGTTGAAGTTGATTTTGATGTAAAACACCCTATCGTTCTCGACGCGCGCCAATCTTTTGTAAAGTTGTTCCTTAGGCACACCCACGTTAAACATCATCATCAAGGTATTGACTACCTGCGGGCTAAAGTACAAGAACGTTATACCATCTTTAACTTACGTTCCTCACTACGGTCCATTAAATCTAACTGCCTTACGTGCAGAAAGTTCCGAGCTGCCACTATCCAACCAATCATGGCTGATCTCCCAGTAGAAAGACTCGCATACCAGTCTCCTCCTTTCACGAACACCGGGGTCGACTACTTCGGCCCGTTTTACGTTACTGTGCGTAGGACATCCGAGAAGAGGTGGGGTTTCCTCTTCACATGCTTAACCACTCGTGCCGTTCATGTTGAAATTGTTCCATCCATGGACGCCAGTTCGTGTGTAATGGGAGTGGAGCGTTTCGACTCACGTCGAGGTACACCGGCCATTATTTGGTCAGACAATGGCACTGACTTTGTTGGCGCGGAAAAAGAGCTACGCGAGAATATCGAGAAGTGGAACACCATCAACATCGCCGTGGAACTTGCCCACAAAGGCATTAAGTGGAGGTTCAACCCGCCCAGTGCGCCACACCAAGTTGGCATCTGGGAGAGGCTAGTGCGTAGTTTCAAGCGCGTACTTTACACAATCCTTGGAACACGTCGCCTCGCAGATGAAGTTTTAAGTACCACTTTTTGTCTAGTCGAACATGCACTTAATTCACGCCCGTTAACGCCTGTAGGCGCCGACCCGTCCGACTTAGGCGCATTAACACCTAATCATTTTCTACTCGGTAACCAAGCAACCAGAATTCCTTGTATCGTTGGCGTCGACGAGTTCGATCATCGTAAACAGTACGCCCGTGCGCAGTCCTACGCCAATGCAATTTGGGCACGTTGGATTAGGGAGTATGTACCTGCGCTGAATCGTAGATCTAAGTGGCAGACGCCTGCCGAGCAGCACCTCAAGGTCGGTGATTTAGTTTGGATCGTTGAAGAAAGCAACCCTAGGGGTTACTATCCAACTGCTCGGATTGAAGAACTTCGGTACGGCTCCGACAGCGTCGCCCGCTCCGCCGCCGTACGCACGTCATCCGGATCGCTCGTTCGCCTGCTCGTTAAGCTTGTCCCATTCCTCCCAACATCGTCTTCCGGGCCGGAGGATGTTACCGAGTAAATGAGCAACTCTATTTGAATAGAGCGAGAAATGGGCAATCCAATAGGTCATATTTCTTAACCATTTAAATGCACACAAATTCTCTTCTAATATACGTAGAAAGCTCCGAAAAAGTTCGTTCAACATTATTTTCGTTGAGCTACTAATATACTGAATCGATTGCGCTCCTTTTAGGCTTAATATTTTCATGTTTCGAAATTGTATTGGTGACCGATCTGAGCCGAAAATCAACTCAGACAAATTACCTGCTTACCTGCTAAAAAAGATCAAGCTAGATTTGCCTGTAAGTAAACGATGCTTTTCGCCGTGACGATGTTACGAAACAGATGCCGTAAAGTTTCGATATAATGTTTATGCCTTAATGTAAGCCGAGTATAGTTGGACAAAATAGATTGTACGTTTTGAATACAGTTGCCTTAACGTTACGATATAGACTGCTTATATAAATTAAAGTTTCGGTAGTCTGATTATTGAGATTTTATACAGCTACAAATCTGTTTTAAACTCAAAAAGAAAATACTAGAAGTAAGTTTGAGGTTGCGCATTGGATGAAGAAGTGGCTGACATGCAGGAGGTCAGAGCGCTGAAATAAAAATACCGCTAAATTCAGCGCAAATCTTAAATAAATTCACCCAATTCATCGCAAGAAGATGCGGGCGCTTTGCGGTGAAAATTTTTTATTTTTACCTTTTTCACCGCAATTTTTACATTAGTTTTCTGGCGAAACCTCGATCCGGGATGCACTTTTATCAAATACTTTATCAAGGAGAGGGCCACTTTGAGCCAATCAAAGCATTCTGGGATGACCGAAATTGCAATCCCCCAACTTTGGCAAAACAAACATAATAAAGAAAACATTTTCATGAGAATTTAAGTATTTCAGTTAAGGATTTCTTATCCTAGAGAAAATACAAGAAGATAAACTCGAGTTTGTCTGCCACGAGAACAGAATTACGAGATCTTCAAATTGATCGAGAAAACGATTGAATTATAATGAAGCAAAAACTTCGTGTGTTTAACCAGTGCTCTTCAAAAGTGAATTTTTTCGAAAGTCTATAATATAGTAGTGTAAAAAGAGAGCCCATAAAGATACTTTTTGTCGTGTGGCTGATGAATTTATCATAAAAACACTCGTTTAACTAACGCCAAATTTAGGATTACAGGAAAAAAGCATCGACTTCATTAATTTTGAGCCTGACTTACATTAAAGTTAATATGCGTACATATCATGACTATTGTTTAAGCCTATTTGGAGTGTTATAAAGAATTTAAATGCGGCAAAGGTTGTCTTTTTTCCGAATTTATGAAGTTAGGGTTATACCATTTCCTGATATTTTTTATTCGAATTTTTGAAATGTTTTTTAGAGCAGAAAAACCGGGGTAATAAACAATTCTATTCAGTTGAGCGACAAATATCCGATGTTCTCCAGTTTCAATGGGTGGAAAAGTGTTAAAGATAGCAAGGTTGACTTTGAGACAAAAACTGCCGTAAAAGACACAATAGACTTCATGAAATTGTTCACCAAGACAAACAGTTTTCCTTGATTTGAAGTGCAAGTACCGTTAGCAAAATTATTTTCAACCGTGCAATCGAGCTGAGATTCAATCTTCTCTTCAGGGAAGGATCCTTAATTAAAAAATTTATGATGCTAAATTCAGACTTCGTTTTGATTTTTAATTTTGTCTACGCAGTTACTGTGGGAGATGAGATTAGCAAAAAAAAACAGTTATAAAAGTACCAGAAAAAGGAAAGAAAACAGGAAAACAGGTTTTAGTTCTCCCCCATTTTGTGTCCAGTTCAATTTAAATGATAGTTTGGTGAACAGAAAGGCTACTGAGCGATGGGAATATTGATGCGGCAAACATTCCATTCCTGAAAGCATAATGTAAAAAATATTAACTATTGAAATAAAAGTCCAAACGTCATTGTTAACAGAACACTTTTTAGTCAATTGTGTTAGTCATTTCAAATTCACTATTGTTATGAGTTATTTTCCATTCTCCTAGAAAAATTATTTCTGTCACTCATTTTAACACGAGTTCAATTTTTTTCTCATGGAGCATTTTTGTCGCTCCTTTAGGAATAATGAGAAATCTCTCTAATCTTGTAGTAAAGTGAGATCATGTAAGAGGAAACAAAAGATCTGGAACAGATGATGCGGTAACTACGGAAAATCTTCGTTGATCGGGAAACTCTTCGGCCGTTTCATTGCTTTCATTGTTGATACGTTAGACCTATCGTAAGCCGCATCGGTAGGTTTATCAATTTAGACTACAGTTCTACTTCCCCCAACAGTTTTAAGTTCTCGCAAAGCAAAGTTCTGGTAATTGAGAACATTTTCTTGGAAATATCCTGTAAATATCGGATTTCTGTTCAGCGTTATCACATTTCGTTGTCTTGAAGCTTAGTTATGAATTAGTCTGAAAATAGTTATAAAATATTCTGGTTAGTTAGAATAACAAAAGTTATGAAGGCGGATGGTGTGAGATGGTCGACATTTAATGGTCTGGTGGTGGACATTTGAGAAGAAGGGAAACGAGACGGTTGCAAGTAACCATATAAAAATGGTCTCACAGAAATTACGTCCAGTCTAGCCTCTTTATTTGGAAGCAGTAACTGTTGGCAATTGTTCAAATGGAAATTCTAGCTAAAGCGATTTAAAAAAATACTAAAAAAATTATAATTAGAACTTATTTTCCTATTAGAGACGAACTTGTGTTTTTTGCAGCTTTTTCTCAAATGACTAGGTTTGAAAATAATTCTCGGACTTGATTTTATCTCTATTATTTACGTTTGCGGAGCGTATATTTCGCTCAATTTTTGTATTTTTTATAGAGCTTCCTTGGCGAAATCTCTCCTTTCTGTTGGTTAGACAGAGAGTAACTGCATGGATTTTGGCGCGTTGTGATGGAACTCAGAAATTTGAAAATGAACTGAACGCCACTCCAATCCACTAAAAACATATCTGTTGCTAATTCAGAATATTAGATTTCAGCTACGGTAGTTAGGGGGCCTAGACCTTAAGTTCCAGAAAATATCAAACATAATTATTAAGTATTGTTTATCTCTGATTTAGCCCTCTATGTGACTTTAACTCACTTAAAAAATTCTGCTTAATTAACCTTGTAAGGAAAACGGGCACAAACCTTTAATTAGCAAAAGTCAACTTACACCAGATAATTTCTGTTACTTATGTCTACTAAGAAAGTCATGTTCCACTATTTTTTATATTTATACCTTATAAATGGCAGTTGTGTCACTAATAACCTGACGCCCTTTATGTCGTGGCAATTTTTAATTAATTTGCCATTCTCCTTGATTTCAAGTCTCAATGGTTCTCTTATTATAAACATAAGCCGAATAGTGTTGGAAGAATCGTTCTCGCAGTATTAGCTTTAAGCTTTAGCTCGGAGTGAGACACTCAAAAATGAAGAACGGAAGCGTGAAAAAGTCACTTGAGAAGTCAAGGAATTTTCTAGAACAAGCGCAAAATGGTCAACAAAAAATTTGCAAAAGAAAGACCAACACGTTTACAATAATTGCTATGAACTTCGTTCAAGAGCAATTAATGAAATGATCATGAAAGCAACCAGCTAAAACGTGAATCAGGATATTTTAAGAAATTTCTTATAGCTCAAAAATCTTTTTAAAGGGAGAGAATATCTGAGTCTTCTGAGGAAACAAAAAGTATTGAGGAAACCACCATACGAGCGAGAAAACTGTGAACTTTGACAACTTTGAACATTTTAAGGTCACTTTGACTGACTCCCAGTTCAAAACTGATTACAGTTGATGCTGTGTGCTATTCGAGGTAATTTCATTGTTGTTAAAAAATCTTGCAACTGTGGCTGCAGAAATTTGTTGCCCTGAATGACCTGAAATGTTCTCCATATGGTCTTTGTAGTCGTATGATTTTATTTCTCTTCGAACTGTAATGAACCAAGATATTTTGTATTTTTTGTCCAGAATATTTCATTTGTAGTTATAAATCATTAATATATATATATATATATATATATATATATATATATGATAAATAACTAAAAAAATAATTTGTATACTTTTTGAGCAAAAAATTGCAGAGAAACGTTGTTGTTAAAAACTTTTTTAAAAGAAGGAAGGATTGAAAATAGCATAGTGGATTGTGAAACAGTTAACATAAAATGTTGAAAACGTGGAAACAAACAGGACAGTTAAACATCTCTTAGAACAAACAGAAAAGGCAACAAGTGTAGAACAAGACTTCAAGTAATTGGGACGATTGCATAGAAAAGAACCTAGATAGATTTGAATACAACCGGAGTTCCAATTTTGATTTTGTACCGATAATCATTTGCGTTAAAAATAGTATTGATCTATAAAATATTTGTATTCTATAAAAGCAGTGTTGTCAAAGCTTGACTAAATGTCAGCAAATTTCTTTATATCAGCTAAGCTAAATAAGGGAGCATAGAAAACCTCTTTTTTCCGAACTAGTAACGAAGAAATGGCAATGTGGACAAAATATTAGGGATAAGCATTATTTTCGATTAGATATTTCAACTTGGATGCATTTAACTTATCAAAGCTATGTCATATCATGAAATTGGTCAACATGGCAAAACTAATTCACAAGATTTAACGCATAGATAAACTAATGTGACACAATCTCCTCTGAAAGGCGTAGATAAACAAATGTGACAAAATCTCTGAAACACCATCAAAACTCTTAAAAAATTCTCAAATTAGCGCATCAAAAATGTTTAATTGAAGCCCATCTCAAAGTTTATGTCAGTCGGAATATCTTAACGAAAGAGAGTGTTTTGAAATTTTTATGATCTGAGCAATTGTATTTCTGATCTTGATAATCAAAAACAGAATTCAAAAAAGAGTAATAACGAAACAATGGAACCACAATATTCAACTTGAAATTCATCACTTGACCTCTTAATAATAAATTGTTTATGGTTGGTACAGAATCATTATCATTAATTTTACAAAGATTGCGAAAATAGAACACTATTGGGTAAACGAATAGTAATCGCACCAACCAAGAGTACACTATTAGGTCTACCTGACCTGTTTTCAAGTGCCTTTAGCGGAAAATAATTCACTATCAATACCTATTCACTAAGGGTAAAAAAAAGTTTATTTTTAAAAAATTGAAAACGAAAGAGAGAAAAAAAGCAAATACCATAATCAGTAGTTTTTTTATTAACTAAAAATTTCTTCCGTCAATTGTTCATTTTCCAGTATGAAATTGTCTAAAAAGTTGTGTGCAAGTTTTCGTATTTCATTTCCTTTAATGTTTTTTACTTTGTCTACCAACATTGGTTCGATTATTAAAACTAGGTTTAATAACCTTCTTGACCTTGTATAGCAACAATTTTTCACGCATGAGCGTTTACTAGTTGAGATCGTTTTAGATCGACTGCTTGAAAGGTTTTCTAGATCCTGACTTCTTCGCACTGTTACCTATTCGGAGTCTTGAAGTTTTGTTTCAAACTTTTACCAGTAGCCTTGCACGTAAGATTGCTTCGGTGTAATTTTTCTTAGCTATTTCTACTGCCACTAAAATTGACACCTTGATAAAAAAAATGATGAATTTGTTTTCTCATCATTTGTTTTCTCATCAGCATTTCGTCAGAAATATAATGTTTTAATGAGCAGAATTAAATGATTTAGAGATGTAAGGTTATCTTGGCCAAAAATTTTGGAACAAAAGATTAAGCGGGACCCGAAGCGTTGTTTGTTGCATTGCTTGCTTTCAAATGCAATTGTGAGAACATTTTGTGCCGCGTACAGTTTTACGCGAGCCTTCTTGTTAATATTGCGCTTTTTTGTGGGGATTTTGCGACAAAGGTGTTGTAAAGTATACCAATTGTTATGCTTTTCTTTTAACTCTATTGTTTAATAAGTACAAACAGTTAGAATAATCGTTTTTTGTCGCCGTTTCCCTCACTGCTAGGCCCCTTTTAAGTGTGTTTAAAATAATTTTCTTGGAATTGAATATGCAAAATGGACCAATTGATCCACTTTATTTCCTGGGAGCGGTGGCTCGTAATGGTTGGGAACTGTCACCACTCAATACTCCGATGTGTTCACGTGTTGCTACCCCTCCACTGCCTTTTCTTTATGGAAACAGCATGGCACTGAATAGATATAAGAATAAAACTCACCGAAAGGAATGCATTGGGAAGCCAGCACAAAAACCAGTAAACTGTAGAAGCAATCAGCGCAATTGTCAAGTTTCTGTTTCTGATTTTCTTATTATTTCTGCTGGATAACAGTTGATAGCCTGTGAAAGAGTAAAGAATTATTGACACGAAAGCAGGTATAGCATAAAACATCACAAGGTCAGCAACGATTTTTGTTTCATATTTGCTATACATCATAGTTTCGCATGAGAGACGTTGTCGGCCACTTCTGTAGTAAATGAGAAGCGCGCGAGTTGGAGCAGCAATGAAGATCGCGATGTTGAGAAACAGCAGAGCCAGGCAGAGAAATCGCCTCGTTTTCTGCGATAAGATCTGTTTGGCTCGTGTAGCCCAACACACAGAAATGTATCTAAAAACCCCATTCTGATTTTAATATTTTTTGTATAAGTATATCTTAATTATCTCGTTTCAAAGCCTTGTTGTTTCAAGATTTAAGAACAGTCCGAGAGTCTATTATTAGCAGTAAATCTATCTTTTTTCGCTCATAATCTATCTTTATTTGTGCAGGACTTTTTGCGAAATACTCTTGAGTCGTACAATTGGGTCTTCAAAAAATTGCAGAACCCGCACAAAAGTAAACAATTTTCTCCCCTCCATCCGAACCCCCCCCCCCCCCCCCACCTCACCTGCCTGTAGTGGGTACCCGTAAAACGTTATGATAATTAATGAAGTAATATACAACGGGTGGGATGGGGGTGTAGTATTAATACAAATTATTTTTTATACCAAAATACCAACCGATCGACAGCTAAGAGCAATATGCATGGACCAGTTGTATACTGAGTCAATAGAGCTCGAAGATGACTAAACACACAGTCAATTCTCAAGTCGCTTGCATAATACACTCCAAGGTATCGCATCAATTTCCCGTTAAATGCCCAATTGTTCGTGTCGTAATTCCAGGAGAAACTAGCTTTCATGTATTCGCCCATTATTGCCACAAACCCGCTCCCAAACACGTCCACAAATGCGTTTAAAGCTATCGGAAAGAACTCCAGCTTTCTGAATGCTTTGCAGAAAAGAATTATTGCCACAATATAACTGTTGAGGAGAATGGATATTATCCCAAATACGAACTAAAACGAAAAAAAAGTAATCACAGCGAAAAGCTTCAGTATTGAAAAGTTTGCAGTACTGCCATTATGAGAAAATTTGAGTAAAACTTGAGTAAAACTTGAGAAAAATGGGGTGTTTAACAATTTTTCTAAATAAATGCCACAAATTAAACGTACTTCAAAAAACTTGCTAATTTTTTTCAAGACGTAGGTGTGTTTTGTAACACAATGAACACATGAAGAGCTTTAGTGTGAATTAGGAAAGATATTTACAAATTATCTACACCTGGTGAGATATCAATCAGAACCAGTCATCGCTCACACTTTGGCATCTGATCAGATTTTCTTGTCGTGTGACCTACTATCAGGAGTATTATCTGGACTTTGGCTTTTGATCAGACCAAACCAAAAAAAATATAGATGAGGTTATTATGCTTTATCATTTTACATTGCGCTGCCTAGAATGAAGTCCGCGGCCCAAGACAGGTATTGGCCAGAACTACTTGGGTCGCAGACAGGGGCTCCAGATCAATCGTACCCAAAGATAGGTGTTGACCAGACTGAACAGAATTTGGCCACCCTTGGCCAGATCAAATAGATTTTGGCCACCATTAGCCAGACTAAACGAAATTTGTCCAGATCATTGGCAAGACCGATCAGACCGTAGGCCAGACCGTTGACCAGACCATTGGCCGAATCAACGAGACCCTGCGGCAGACCGTTGTCCAGAGCAGACTGAACAGATTTTGTCCAGACCATTGGCAAGACCGAATAGACCCTAGGCCAGACCGATCTTCAGGCAATTCGCCAGACTGAACAGAATTTGTCATACATAACATTGGCCAGACCGAACAGACCGTAGGCCGGACCGTTGTGCAGGCCCTTGGTGAGACCAAACCCACCCTATGTCAGACCATTTGCTAGACCCACTTTTACGTGTAGAAGGATGCACTAAAAATTATTGGTTTCATTTTTCTCACCAAGAAACCAAAATGAGTTTAGGAAAAAATGTAGTGAAAAAAACATTGATTCAAAGACCAATTTCAAATTTCTAAAATTAGTTTGCTGAAGTAGTCTAATCATGTAGAAGTAGGTGTTGGCTAGACCAAGGATTGGCTATTATTTTTAAAAATAGTCAGTGCAGCCCGATTTTATTCAATTTATAGAGAGCCGGCTCGTCTTATGACTGGACCTTTAGGCATTGATTTTGGGTATTGCTCATACCAAAAAGACCAAAATGTGGCTATTAGAGAGACCAAACAGAACGAAATGTTGGTATTAGCCAGACCGAAGAGAACAAAATATTAGCCGTTTGGGTACCCGTTTGGATAGCTGTTTTGGGCCGCTGACTTCATGCTGGGTATAATTATATTACAAATGCATTTAAAAATGAGTTTTTTTCGTTTGTGCCCCCGTACGTTATGCACCCCCAGTTAGTGAGCACATATCATTACAACATTACAAAGTGAATCATTATGTAAAAAATTGTCACGTTTGTCAATTAATAATCAACCAAAAACTATTGATCGGTTGGTTATTGAAAAACCCATTTTTTGGGATTCATGACAGTGAACCGAGTCATGGTGTTGACGCTAAAAATGGCTTAAAAGGTAAGAGCTGTGATGCATGTGTACTGTGATTGTGAGAATTGCCATTTTTAACGCTTAGTGAGATGAATATAAAATGTTCTTCGCTAAAAAACCACAAAAGACACTAAAAAAATCACAAATCAAACCATTGCTGGAACTCACATCACATTTCAGGCCTTAGCGGTGATTTCAGTAGGGTTTGTCGTTTTTAGCGGGGAATGCAAAACTTCTTGTTGCAAACAATTAGCTTTCAACGAAAATACTTTATACTTGAACAAAAATGGGTAAAAAGGATCAATTTTTTACAATTTGATAATTTTGTATTCAGTGTTTTTCATCAAAGTCACCTCAAACTGTGAAATTCACATTTTTTAGCACCTGGTTCAAAAATAAGCGTTAGCCCGAATCTTGAACCTCGAACAAGCTCTGCTGATAAAAGTCCTTCATGGCTTTTAATTGAAAAGAGAAAAATATGCAAATACCCCGTTCGCAAGAATCACTATGCCAATTGAATATCCAAAAAAACATTTTGAGAAGCTGACTGAAATGGTTTGAGCTCGAGTTGGGCGTTTTGTTCAAATAAAAAAAGAATTTTTTGCAAAATTAAAAATAGTTTCTAAAAAATTTCAAAAAATATGTTAATCTGTTTTGCGATTATTGTTTTAAATCTCAACATGTGATTTTGACAATAAGAAATTGAAACTAACTTTATGCTAGCAACAGTTTGCCTCTAAACAATGCATTACATTGAGAAACCTCTTAGAAGTATAAGGAAAACTGAGTTTTTTGTCCTTGCAAAAAAATTTTCTGGCTCCAATTTTACGGCAAAAAGAATCATTTTTTATAGTGCTTATAACAGTTGTCTTGTTTTGAACAAAGCATCATCTCATTTTACATGTACAAAAGAAAAGTTGGCATTCTAAGCTAAACATAGACGATCTTAGATTTTTTGTACGAACATAGCGAGAGCACGTTCTGCTGCCTTAAGCTACCGGTAAAAAATAAAAAAGCAGGATCAATATATACTGTTTGCAGATTTTTTCGGCAAAATGGTCTGCAGACAAAACTTTAGATCTCAACGAAAACACCTCAATTTCAAATAAAAATGAAGGTCAAGTGAATCAGTTTGTTAAAATTTGATAAATTTGAAAACAGCGCTTCCTTGAGCTTAATATTGTAAACTTCATAACATTTTTGACAGCTGGTTCATTGAAATTTATCACAGCTAGTGAAAGTTATCACAATAGGCTGTAGCAAACAGTTTCCGAAGCGTCCGCAAACTGGTTCTGCTGATAAAGGTAATTACAGACCTTTTTTGTAGTATAAATAAGAAAGATATGTGATCAAAAAACAGTTAAGTTTTTTTATTTGTTAAGTTTCCCTTCCAAAAACAGTTATGCTACTTTATCCTCCAAAAATTATTGTTTCAAAAGCTGGCAGAAAAAGCTTGAGATTGAAGTCAGTGTTTTCTTTTAAACTCCAATTAGATATATCTTTTTCGTCCCATCATTTGATATTAGAATTTTTTTGCCAAGTTATTCGCAACTTTTAACAAATTTCATTAGGAATTTTGGTACTCTCTTTGTCTTTATGTTTTAAATTGCAATATGTGACAAAATATTGAAACTAACTCTATGCCCGCAAAAGTTTTCACCTAAACAATGCATTAAACTTAGAAAGTATTAGAAATAAAAACAAAACTTAGTATTTTTGATTAAAAAAACATATATATTTCTGCCTTTTAAATTAGAAACAAATTTTCACTTTGTTAATAGCATTTGTCATGTCGTGAACAGAAGCAACTTGACATGTTATGTGTACAAACGACAAATTGTCATATGATAAAAGCCAACGTTATATTTTCATTTTGGAAAATAATGCGAGCACGTTCACAAACCTTGAATTATGAGGAGCTAGTGAGAAAAATGCAGCATATACCTGTTTGCAAATTTTGTTGGGATAAAACTCAGTTTTTAACGAAAAGACATTAAACTCAAGCAGAAATGGAAAACTGGATCAATTTGTTAAAACTTGCGTCCCGCGTTTTTCTTGAGCCTCAAATTTTCATTTTGGCAATACGTTTAACCACTGGTTCAACCGAAATTATTTAATGGACCATAGGTTTTAACCCGGGAACCCATAAAAATCATGCTCATGCAAGTATTGTTTGACCATTTTTTTATAATTTAAAAGTGAAAAAAAGTGAAGACCCCTTCAGTAGTGGATAAAACAAGGATTCCAACCACCAGTAAAATTTGTCCCTTTCTCCTAACGCTAATCGCGCAGGTCGAATCCGGCCAAATTTTACTGTTTGTTGGAATCCTTGTTTTATCCACTACTATATATTAGCTCTAAATTCAATAAAAAATCGATTAAAAATCAAAAATAAAACAAAAAATCAAAAAATCAAAGCAAAATTTACATTTCACTCTTTAAGAGCGATTCACTCTTATTCGGAGTGATCCCCCAGTAGAAAGATCGCTCTTTTTCGCTCTTAAAGAGTGATTCCCTCTTTTTTGATATTTTTAATTTTTTTTATACTTTTTATTTCAAATTATCTATACTCTTCTATAAATTTATATTCTCTTTTACTTTTTCTATATTTATTCCATTATTAACAAGAAATGATACAAAATTATAGTATTTACATGAACAGCTATCAGTGAAACCGCTTCGCAGATCCTCTGTTTGGACAATAACTAAAGGACTCACAGCTCTAAGACTTTGTCTTTTATCTAATAAGCTTCTATTAAATCCTCTAGTTAATTCTACATCTGGATGTTGTTTCATTACATGAGCCCGTATCCCATCATATCTCACAACAGAAGTACAATATGGACAATTAACTTCAGCTGAAGTACAACTTCTATATGTATACTTACTCTCATCAAAATCAGTTAATGGTTTTACATAATTACATTTATTACAACTTCTAATTAAGACTTCTGGACTACGGTTAAGGTTAGGGTTAGGGTTAGGGTTAGGGTTAAGTTTAGGGTTAGGGTTAGGGTTAGGGTTAGGGTTTAGGTTAGGATCTGAGTTAGAGTTAGAGTCATAGATAGAACTAGAACCAGATCCAGAACTAGAACCAGAAACAGAACGACAACTAGAACTAGAACCAGAACCAGAACTAGAAACAGAACTAGAGCTAGAGCTAGAGTTAGAACTAGAGCTAGATTCATTTTTTAAAGAACAACCCCATGGGGAAAAATCATTAGCACAAATTGCACTTAATATTATATTACCACATATACATTTATCAGTTTTATCTTTATGAAATGATTCATAATGATATTTTAAAACAGCAATGTTTCCACATTTATAGTTACACTCTAAACATTGTAAAAGCATTTATAATAGGGTAAACAATAATATTTACCTAATCCTTCACAGGGTAATTTTTAGCCATGATTTCAATTAAATCTTTAGTATTATCTTTAGATGTGATACACTCTGCTAAATATTTATTTCCTAAAGTATTGAGTGTATTAGTTTTACATCTCTTATCTAAAATCAATTCAAGGTCTATTTCTTTTTTATTTCTAACAAAATTTATAATCTCTTCTTTAAATTCTTCATTATTTCCATATAGTCTGGTTAAAAACTTTCCTCCCTTTCTATTCAAAATTCCCATCTCTTCGTTGACGAAGTCACAGCTACACTGATTAATATATTCTTCTTGTATTGTATTTCGTGAATTAGCAAAGCTAGTCAACGAAGTTGTTTTGCAAATTCGTGGATCATTATCCAACTCTTCTCCATATCCAACATTAACCAATGTATTTACTCTACTCAACATTGTGCTTGCTCCCATTGCTACACTCCCAGCATTTCTTGATATTATGTCACGATAAATATAACTAAATATAATTAAACCTGAGCTTATAATTCTACCAAGAGTTGATAAACTTTTTATGCCCTTTCCCATAATCATTTCTTTAGTTAAAATATCATTCTGTATTTTATATTATTTAATTTAAGAAGTATATTAAAATACAATATATAGTAATCATGATTAATAACATTTCTATCTGTTGCATTTATCATGAGTGGTTTCATATATGCTATAAGTTTATTTATATCTTCTCTTTCTAATTCATCTTTTAAACTAAGAGCTTTTAAATCAAGGAAACCAACTCTTGAATCATATATCATTGTTCTATTACTATTAATAATAATAAAAGTATTTTCCTTCTTATTATATTTAATTATACCATAACGAAGTTCATCTGACATTCCATCTGTACGATTATAATGGTTACTATTTAACTCACTAGTTATTTTACTAATGTCACGTTCACATTTATATATCTCATTAAAGTTTTTAAATAGATCAGGTCCATTATAAGTTGTTAAATAAATAGTATCACAACTCATTCTTGCTGTATTTTTTATTTGAGCTGGTTTATGACACATTACAATCATTTGAATATTATAATGTCTGCCTTCAGTAAAATAATAACCTATTTCCTTATTTAACCTATCACCCATATCATCAAATACTATTACACAATTTTGAAATTTATGCATATTATTTTTTGTGATCATATTTATATCACATTTTTTAAACCCAGTAAAAAAATTATTAGACTCAGGATCTATCCAGTCTCTGTCATCTTTACACACTATAACTATATTTTTAGCTTGGTCTTGGTTTTGGTCCTGGTTTTGGTTTTCGTCTTGGTCTTGGACTGAGTATAATTTTAATTATTGTCTAATAAAGTATGTTTTCCCTGTGCCAGTTCCACCATAAACAATAGTATGTAATGGTGACTTTTCATTTTTAAATCTAACTAGATTCCTATTCATAAATCCACCAAAGCTTTCTTCTAGTTTTGTATATTTACTTGGTATTGAATCATATAAAACATAACAAATTCCAATTATAATAATAATAAAAAAAGTTTACCACCTTTATCCATTTTTATATATGAAATTTATTATAAAAAAATGCTTATCCTAACTTTTGAGGAATTCAATAATAAATTTAATATTGATAATAGTGCTATGAGTGATATCAGAATAAAAGATATAGGTAAAGATATAAGTCTAACACCAATTGAAAAAGTAATGAGAGATGAGACTCCAGATAGTATCTGTGAAACGGCTTCACCGATCTGCGAAGCAGGTTCCCTGATCGGGGAACCTAACTTCAACAATATTGTCAATCTACACCCAACCGATGGTACACATTGGGTTTTAGTTATAAGAAGAGAAGGTGGTCCTGTGTAATACTTTGATAGTTTTAGTGTACAAACCCCACCCATATTTTTAGAAGAATATGTTGATCTAGGCTCTAATGAGAGAATACAACAATATGATGAATCTTATTGTGGGGCTTATTGTTTATATATGATCTATCTTACTGATAGAGGATTTAGAATTAAAAGTGCCTTGAATATTCTAGTTTATCAATGTAATTATCCAGGAATATATAATGGGTGTTTTTGTTTAGGTTGTAATGATAATGATAATGCTGATGATAATGTTATTGATAAAGGTAATGTTAATGTTAATGATAATGATAATGTCATTGATAATGATGATGATCTACGAAGTAGCTTTGCTAATAATGATAATGCTAATGATAGTGATAATGACATTCATATGGAAAATGATCTACGAAGTAGCTTTGCTAATAATGATAATGTTAATGATAATGATAATGATAATGATAATAATAATGATAATGATAATTTTATATATCTATTGGATGAAAAACATGGTGAAACATGGGTGAAGCCTCATCAAAAGGTTAAACTTTATAACAATAGTCCTACTAACAGTATCCCTATAAACACAAATGATGATCTAAAATCATGGCTAAATGATGATGATATAATTACTGAAGCCACATTCCCAAATAACTTGATGTATAATATCTGGTCCTAGTGAATGTGGTAAGACATTTTTATTAAAAAAACTAATTCTAGCTAGCATATATTTTGATAAGATATACATCATTGGACCTACTGGTGATCAATATAAAGGTTTAGAGAGAATAAGCCCAAAAGCATTTATAGAATTTATTAAAGATATAAAAGATTTACCATCTCCTGATAAACTACCCAAAGACTTAAAGAAACTAATGATATTTGATGATGTTAGAGACAAAGAACCAGTTATTACTGAATACTTTTGTAGGGGTAGACATGATAATTGCAATATGATATATCTTAATCAAAACCTGTTCTCTCTGGATAGGCAGAGTGTTAGAGAAAATTGTAATGTGTTTGTTTTATTTGAACATAGAGGTAAAGTCCTAGCATCGATATATCAAGATTTCTTTAATAATTTTGAACTTAGTTATAATGGTTTTGCTAGTATATATAATAAGGCATGGAAAGAGCCTTATAATTATATTGTCATTGATATAACTAAAAATACAAATATTAATGGTAAACTAAGAATTAATTGGGATCGGAGAGTTTTGTAGTTTTGATTAAGTTTAAGTTTATATCTACACCAGATCAACGAAGTTGCTGACTATGTCAGATGCAAAGTAAAACTCAATACATCACCATTAAAGTCTATAGGTCTTCCATGCTCATCTTTTATATGAAACTCTATATATTCTACTCTATCTTTGGTTACATTTTGATACAAGATATTATTTGTTATAATATTTATCAAGTAACCTGGTGGTTCTGTTAGATTAAAAGTATATAATATATCTGTATCTTTACCATTATCTTTAGCTCCAGATATAATATTGCAATGAATGTAATATTATTGAAACCCATAATATCAATAATTTTCTGAGATTTATATTTACCTTTTTTATAAATTATTTTTCTAAATCCTAGTAATGAGGCTATTGAGTTTTCTATATCAAAGCTGAGTGCTCCTCGTTTTATTTCCATTTTTCCATTAAACATTTCATCGTATTCTTATCAGGTTCTATTATAACATTACCCTCAGTTTCTTCTTTTATTAATTCTGCTATGTCAGTTAACTCATATGCTCTCGGTGTAATATTTGAATATAGCAACGGGATTCCTTTATAATTATAATTAAGTATAGATGTAATGTTTGGGCTTGAGGTAGAGATAGGGTTAGGGTTATGGGCAAAGTTAGGGTCCGAGCTAAGAGCCTGAGGTAAAGCTTCTTCATCTTCTATAACAGTACTAGCATATAAGAATTGATTATTTCTCCTATTCACATTAAACACCGAATTATAAACAGATAATCTAATTAAACCTAATTTTGTTGTATTAGGTATAGGTTCACTAAAGTTAAACTTTTCTGTTGGCTTTATCATTCCCAAGTTAAGTGTATACTCTTCTTTAGTTTTAGTTAAAGCATCATGTATCTTTTGCAGTTCCCATAAGATTAAATTTTCTGTCATTTTTTATAATCAATTATTAGATTATATTTATGGTTACAGCCATAATTATGGTGAAACATCTGCGAAGCAAGTTCCTTGATCGGTGGAAGCGCTTCACGGATGGGCGAGGCCCCATAGTCTTAGTTATAACTAAAAGTTAAATTTTTATCTTATAAAAATGGATTTTAATTTGGATACAACTTATGGTTATAATAATGATATACATAAAAGTAAGATTATAAAATATAAACCCAATAATCTGGCAACAATGAATACGGTTAATACCAATATTAATATCATACTCAATAGAGAAGAGAATCACTTAAATTTGCGTGATTCATATCTAGAGATTGAGTTTGTTGTATCAGATGATGCTGGTGGTGTATTTGCTAATGATGCTAATATCAGATTAGTTATTTATGGTATGATGGCATTGTTTAGTTCAAATAAACTTGAAACTAATGGTGGTAGGACTATTGAATATACAGATCATTGTCATCCTAATCTATTGATGTATAAGTTATTAACTAGTATTGGTGACGAACATGAGAGTGGTTTTGTTAGAAATCAAGGCAATAGAGATAGTCAACTTAAAGGTGACCATATTGCTGCACAAAGAGGTCATATGTATATGAAGATTACGATGAGTGATCTATTTGGTTTCGTAAATGATTTAGAAAAGATTATATATGGTTTAGGATTTAAACTAAAATTAAAAGGAAATAATAATTATAGAGCTCTATATAGAGTTAATGCTAATCCTGGTGCAGTTGCTAATGATGGTAATATAGAAATTAGAGATATATCATGGTGTGTCTCTAGTATTGATCCTAGTAATGATAATAGAATTATTGTCCAAAAGAGTTTAAATAAATAGAACAATGTAGACTTTAGTTATTATGAAAGAAAGAAATTTTATAAGAATGTGTCCAAAGCTACTAACTTCTTGTTTGATCTATGTATGGAAAGTGGGATGGAAAGACCACAATATATAATAGTTGGTTTTGAAAATAATAATATTAATGAACAAACTCATGATGCAAAAACATTTGATGCAATGAATGTTACTGAAGGTTATTGTAAGATTGATAGTGAGTTTTATCCCGAGGATAGAATGAATATTATTTAAGGTAGCAATAATTATATTGAGGCTTTTAAAGAGATTTTTAGCTTTAATAAAGATTATAATGGGCTACCACATAATATAAAGCCATATATAAATCATAGAACATTCAAAAGCAGTTACAGAATATATGTATTTGATACTAGATATCAAAGTGATCATATAGGTCCACAACCAATACAACTTAATTTTAAATTTAGTGCTGCAGTGGCAGATGTTATATGTCATGCATTAGTATTAACTAGAAAGGTTATTAGTGTGAATAGTGATGGTAATAAGATGGTTGATATAATCTCATAGACCTAGTGTTAGTTATAATTAAGTCTTACTTTTGATTAAGTCATAGTTATAATTATAACTATAGTCCTTGTCATTATTTCCTGCTAGTCTTAACAGAACCCTTAGCATAAATAAAATCTAAGTTCTTTTTATTCTCTACAGATAGACCCTTAGCTTCAAGCTTAATCTTAGCCTTGGGCCTAACCTTGGGCTTGGGCTTAGGCTTAGGCATAGGCTTAATAACTACAAAAAGATTATACTTTTTAACTTCCATTATTTTTTATATATAGAAATGAGTCTTTTAAATAAGTTCAAAACTAATTCATATTGTGTTGGATGTAGACATTATAGTGGTACTAATAACATAAGAGGTTTTAACGGGGAACCCGCTTCACGGATTACTTCAAAAGGTACTAAAATGTTAAAGGGTAATTGTGTTAAGTGTAAGAGAAATAAGTCAATGACTGTTAGTGATGCAACAATAGAAGCAGAGGGATTGAAAGGTTTCTTTAAAAGTGTTGGTAAAGCTATGGTTAACTTTGGAAAGAAAGTTGCTAATAATCCTGTAAGAGCATTAGAAATAGCAAGTAAAATAGGAAGTGCAGCTGCATCTAGAAACCCTAGAGCTGCTTTATCAGCCACACCTGATATTATTAAATTTGCAACTACTGATGAAGGTATAAAGGTAGTACAGAAAGGTAGAGGGTTATACTTAGGTACAAAGAATTGATAATTATTTCATTATAGTCATGATTAAAATTATGATTACGATGAGTGATCTATTTGGTTTCGTAAATGATTTAGAAAAGATTATATATGGTTTAGGATTTAAACTAAAATTAAAAGGAAATAATAATTATAGAGCTCTATATAGAGTTAATGCTAATCCTGGTGCAGTTGCTAATGATGATAATATAGAAATTAGAGATATATCATGGTGTGTCTCTAGTATTGATCCTAGTAATGATAATAGAATTATTGTCCAAAAGAGTTTAAATAAAAAGAACAATGTAGACTTTAGTTATTATGAAAGAAAGAAATTTTATAAGAATGTGTCCAAAGCTACTAACTTTTTGTTTGATCTATGTATGGAAAGTGGGATGGAAAGACCACAATATATAATAGTTGGTTTTGAAAATAATAATATTAATGAACAAACTCATGATGCAAGTACATTTGATGCAATGAATGTTACTGAAGGTTATTGTAAGATTGGTAGTGAGTTTTATCCCGAGGATAGAATGAATATTATTTAAGGTAGCAATAATTATATTGAGGCTATTAAAGAGATTTTTAGCTTTAATAAAGATTATAATGGGCTACCACATAATATAAAACCATATATAAATACTAGATAAATACTAGATATATAAATACTAGATATCAAAGTGACCATATAGGTCCACAACCAATACAACTTAATTTTAAATTTAGTGCTGCAGTGGCAGATTTTATATGTCATGCATTAGTATTAACTAGAAAGGTTATTAGTGTGAATAGTGATGGTAATAAGATGGTTGATATAATCTCATAGACCTAGTGTTAGTTATAATTAAGTCTTAGTTTTAATTAAGTCATAGTTATAATTATAACTATAGTCCTTGTCATTATTTCCTGCTAGTCTTAACAGAACCCTTAGCATAAATAATATCTAATTTCTTTTTATTCTCTAGAGATAGACCCTTAATTTCAAGCTTAATCTTAGCCTTGGGCCTAACCTTGGGCTTGGGCTTAGGCTTAGGCATAGGCTTAATAACAACAAAAGGATTATACTTTTTAACTTCCATTATTTTTTATATATAGAAATGAGTCTTTTAAATAAGTTCAAAACTAATTCATATTGTGTTGGAGGTAGACATTATAGTGGTACTAATAACATAAGAGGTTTTAACGGGGAACCCGCTTCACAAATTACTTCAAAAGGTACTAAAAGGTAAAGGGTAATTGTGTTAAGTGTAAGAGAAATAAGTCAATGACTGTTAGTGATGCAACAATAGAAGCAGAGGGATTGAAAGATTTCTTTAAAATTGTTGGTAAAGCTATGGTTAACTTTGGAAAGAAAGTTGCTAATAATCCTGTAAGAGCATTAGAAAAAGCAAGTAAAATAGGAAGTGCAGCTGCATCTAGAAACCCTAGAGCTGCTTTATCAGCCACACCTGATTTAATTAAATTTGCAACTACTGGTGAAGGTATAAAGGTAGTACAGAAAGGTAGAGGGTTATACTTAGGTACAAAGAATTGATAATTATTTGATTATAGTCATGATTAAAATTATGATTATGTTTATAATTATGTTTATGATTATGATTATATTATGTTTATGATTATGATTATGAGTATGATTATATTTATATTATGTTTATGATTATCGGTAAAAATTAATACTAATATTATTATTACTAAATACATTATTATAACTAAACACTAACAACTTTAGTATAAAAAAACACTCACCTTGTTTTTCTTGTTCTTCTTATAATCCTCATATACCTTAACTAATTCATTATACTCATCATTATCTATTTTATTATCATTCATTGATTTAGTATATAGTCAATTAAACTTATCACTAAACAGTTTACTTAAAATATACATTTGTGAATACTTTATAATTTTATTTCTAATTTTAGTATTAATTGTTTTTGATAATGAACCATAAACAGTTGCTGTAGCAAAAGCGGTTGGTATAGAATAAGCTAATCCTATATCTGTTAATGCAACAGATTTTGATGTTGCAGTTGTTGCTATAGATGATAATACTATTTCTGATATCTCAGCTACGTTAATATAATTTTTATATCTACTTAACTTTTTATTATAGTTATTAGTTTCAGTTTCATAATAATTTCTAATATCTTTTATAATGTTAATATTATCATTAATTTTATTATTAGCTTGAATCTTTTCGTTTATCTGTTTTTCAGCCGCTTCGCGGATCAATCTTTCTGATACTGATGACAAATCTGGATATAGTAATCTCTCACTCGGTGCTGTTGGGTTAGTCATAGTTTCGGTTATTTAAATAGTAAAAATTCTTTCTATTTCTTTCGTTATATCTTCTTGTTTAAAATCATAATGCATCTCAAGTCTACTTCGTAAAAGTATAACAATTATATATTGTACTATTGTCCTTTTATTCTTTAAAAGGGCTTCATCTATAAAAGAATTGGTCTTTTTATTAACTTCTTTAAATTCTTTTAGCCCAGTAGTAAACATTTCATCTAGTTGTATGTTAGTGATATTCTGATTAAACTTATTATTATCAAATTCTTGTTTTAATTGATTATATTTAGAGATAGTATCTGCAGCAACTTTATTACAAAACTTAACAGTATTTCTGAATTCATTTGTTGATTCAATAAACTCATGAATTAGTTCATCATTAACTTGTGCTTCATTTAGTTGTAATGTTTTAGTTGTGACTTTATCAAATTCCCATTTCCTTAGTTCAGTTATGTTTTTACTTAAAATGTCTATTTTATTAAAAGAGGATATTAAGTTATTGTCAAAATACTCTTTATTAACAACCTCTTTTTCATCTATCGGAGGATGTAAATTTGTAATTTTTTAGGTATCCTTCATATCAATATCATCTTTATCTTCTAGGAATAACCCACGAGCCTTACTTAGTGTTACGTTGTTTGTTGATGTTGATGTTGATTTATGTTTAGCTTGGTTGAATCTATTCTTGTCATCTTTGTATTTGTTTAAATATAATTAGAATAATAATTAGTCTTGTAATTAGACTTATAATTAGTCTTACAATTAGACTTAGAATTAGAATTATAGTTAGACTTAGGACCACAGGTCAATATTTAATGATTCCAAAACCTTATTATTAGATTCAAAGTCAAACTTGGGTTTTAATAACTCCTGTTCGTAATATTTACCTTCTATTATCTCACCATTAATATCTTCTATTTTATATGTTGGAGGTTGTGTTTTTAGAACTTCATTAACTTTAAACAATTCTCTATTCCAATTAGAAGTGTATCCCTAAGAGAAGATATTACGTTTATCTGCATTTCTAACATAATCACCAACTTTAAGTTTAGGTTGGGCGTAGCCAGGTTTACCCTTAATATTCTTAAAACTAAAAGTGTATTTAACTTTATCAGGATTATTAGAAGCGTCAACTGGTGTCATATTAATTGTTGAGTGAATGTTATTGTTATATTTTATGACTGGATCATTTAATATATTTACCCAATTGCCATCACCATTGATGAACATTGTTTTTTTTTATATGTAATAATGTTCTATTGAATCTCTCTATGAACACAGACTTTAAATCACTATAAGTAGAATATAGTTTTGTTTTATATTCTTTAAGTAAAGATTTAAATGTTTTATTGTAAAACTCACTACCTCTATCTACCCATAACTTTTCTGGTTTTCTACTTTCAGAGCCACCCTGTGGACTTTCACTTAATACAATTTTAAAACCATTAGTTATAGATAAACCAGATTTATTCTTCAATGGAATAGCCCATGCATATTTTGTGAATAAAACTATAACAGTTAATATAAACTTATAATTATTATTGTATTTACTTAGAGATGACTTATTAATTAAATCAGCTGACCATGTTTCATCTTTATATAATGTTATTATTCTTTCTCTTCTAAACTTTGTTATTTGAGGATTAAATACTTCTTTAGCTAGTTGTTGTTGTTGTTGTTGTTGTTGTTTGTCCACATTTTTTATGGACGTCATGGTTTCACCTATCAACGAAGTTGTGAGCTTGCTCATTTACCATAGTTAAAAACAAAATTATCTAGTTGCTCTTGATTAATAATATCCATAGATAATAGTTGCTTAGATATATCTAGCATTTCATCATATAATCCATCATGACCAGCTTTTGTTTCTAGTATTAATAATTCCAGTCTTTCTATTAAACTATTTGGGTCTGGGTTGCTATTTAAACCCCTGCCAATTACATCATCTTTTACCCCTATTATACGTTTTATTGTTCTATATCTAGCGCTTTTCTTATCCCCTTTTCCTAAATCATATCTAATATCCTTCAAAAACCTTTTAATTTTGTTTTCATCTTCCTCGATTTCACCATGTTTTATATTAGGGTTAGTAAGAAAGTTTATAAACTCATCTGACATTTCATATTTATTATCCTTACCTATATATGCATTTTCTTGGTAATTTAGTTTAACACCGTTCATTTCAAGTTCACCTATATCTAAATTTACGAACTTTAACTTTAATTGGGGATTAGATTGAACTGACATTAAATTAATAATTTGAGCCGTGTCTTTATCTACTAAATTTCCCGGTTTATCTCGAGCTTTCTCTACAGTTTTTTCGTTGGACTTCATCAATGCTTCACCACTGGACTTCATTAATGCTTCATTAAACTGGGAGCCAGCTTGCTGATCATCTTAGTTTTTTTTATCTAACTCTTGATTGTGTTAATCTATTGCTCTCAATGTTTGTTCACTTAATGCTAGATTGTGTTCATTATGAGCTAGCCTTGTTTCATTGTTTGCATTTAAGTGTTTTAGTTAAAGGATCAAATAACTCTTCTATTTCACCATAATATTCCTGTTGTTTTAATTTATCTTCTAATCTATTTCTTCTGTTTTGTTTTTCTAGATTAGTTATATCTATAAGTGTTTCTAGTTTAGTCATTTTTATAATCATAATAAATCGTTATATAGTGTAATGGCGGCAAGGATTAACTTTCTATCATCCTTGATGGTTAATTCTTTAAAATTTTCTATGAACAATTCCAATGATTCTTTACTTACATCTAACCCTGATTTTATTAATAGCTCTATTGGAGTAGTAATAATCTTTTATATTATATCTCTTTTGAATAGATATAGATTCTCATCATGAGGATAACTTTTTATACTGTTTACATAAAACTTTTTATCATCAAATATTTTAAAACTAATCCTACTTGTTTTTGTCGTTGTCATGTTATCGCCAACTTTTTGTATTCTGAGTTCATCTACTGTTCTCTGTGTATTATTCGTTAATGCATCATAATAATCTATGTGCCTAGCATTATTATGCTTCTTTATTCCTTTTTCTTTAGTGTTTTTAGGATAATTTTTGAAGCTATATGTTTCGGGGACAATGCTATAAATTCCTCAATAATCCTACTCCCCAGCTCCTGCTTAAACTTGCCGGGGACTTTATTATTAGTTTTTATAGGTATGTCTAGATTACTTAAGTCCATATGCTCATCACTATCTTTACCCTCACTATAACTTAACACGAAACTGTCCGTATCCATATAGTGAAGTGTTAGATCTTTGAGGGATGGTTGTAGAAGATTATAGAATACATCAAGCATATGTAATCTGCTAAGTTCGAATATTCTTACTCCTACATATACAGGTGAGCTATATTCTATTTTTTCTTTATATATTCTATTTGGCTATAATCTCTATATCTAGTTATATTCTTAAATGTTGGTTTACTTACACTTTTCATTATCTTTTCTTCATCATGCAAGAACTTGCTTTGAAAGAAGTGTAGAGGATTCATGCACATTTTTCCATACAGTGAGTTATTCATTAATTTCCTTACATCCTTTTCTGCTTCAGTTTTAGCTGTTGCTCTTTTATTTGTATTGTTTTGTATATAATCTCTACATATATAATCTTGTTTAAATTTAATTACTCTATGTATTTTTGTTACCTTTACATCCTATAATGAACCATATATTCTGTTTTGTTGTTTTGGTCTAAGATTAAATTCTCTGATCTTGCCTTGCCTACATCTCTTCCTCAGTAACCTAATTCATTATCATTTACCTTTCTCTTATTCCGCATTAGTGCTAACTGTTCTGTTCTCTCTTTACATTCATTAGTGTATATCACAAACTATATGGTAACCATGATCACTATCATCTGGAGTATTCAATATTGTATCTAGAGTAGCAGTAGTATTAAATTGGAAGTCCTTATAAGGTAATTTTTGCATCATTGCATAACCATATAGGTTGTTTGCGTCTATGTACCAGATGGTCTTACCATCACTGTTATCTATATATCAATCACCCATTATTCCACATTTACCACCTCTCTTTGCTCCCACAAAATCATCTAGCAATTGTTTATCTTGCAATGTATCTAATGTAACACCACTTTACATTAACCAACAATCAAAACTATAACCTGGGAGACTTACATAATGTAGTGGGTTGAGCCTGAATTCTTTCATACTTAGTTTAACATATTCATTCATGCAGTAGTCTAATATTTCCACATCATTTTGTAAATACTCTATAGTTAGATCTTTACCAGTTTTATGACTGTTGTCTTTATTTAAGTTATCTACTTCTTCTTGTGTTGGTAATTTATTATGTAGAGAGGATTTGAAGTCTTCTATTTTTAGATTACTTATAGCTTCTTGGTAGGTAGCTTTGCTACGATTGGCAGCTTCGCTGTCATAATCAATTAAACCAAAGTATTCATATGGATATAATGTTTTAGTTTTACATCCTTATATCTTTTCCATTTGATCTAGGGGCATAGCTAAGAAGTTATAACTATCTAAGAATTTAAGACAACCAATGCTAAACATCTTAGACTTACCAGCAGCTAGTGATATGCTATCTACTTTTCTTTTATCATTATTCTGTTTGAAGAGTTCACTGTATAGTAGGTTGAATTCATAGCCAGAGCCATTATGGAATATTACTGGAATGAAGTTTTGTTTTATGTATCTTAGATTACATATTTAACATTCTGGTCCTCTATATTTACCAACTTCATGACAATGACCTCTTACCTTATTAATGCATGTTTTGCTGCAGATATGACAAGTGTTATTAGTTTCCTGATATAATTTATCTTCTTCTGTGAATATCATTTGTTTGTTGCGCTTGAAGTTCTTCTCAGTTTCTATTTCTAATAGATCTCTAGAAAAACTTTTGATGCAACCTAGACCGAAGTAGTGTTTTAAGTTACCTTGCCAGGTGAATCCGACAGCTATTGGAATATGTGCAGCTATTACATATTTACAATCATTAGTTGAGACTTCAACAATGCAACATTCTATATCGGCAGTTATAATAATTTTTATATTCTGGCGTTTGTGTTCATCTATAAAAGTAATATGTTTTTTCTTAGTACATACAATCTCTGGTTTGAATGAGTTATTGCATTCGTATTTATCATATTTAATTTGTGAGTTAAACCAATAGGTACACCTATCACAAAAATAATATTTGATGTTGTTTTTATTTGGTCGTTCTAACAGGGTTTCTATATTTTTTATTAGGGCACAGTGTTCTATTTGACCATTACTCCAAACTAGTATTCTTACATCTTTTATATCTTTATTAAAATCATCCACTTGTTTAAACAATTTAATTTTACCATTACCACAAGGTGTGTATATCCAAATATTAATATTATACAATTTCTGTATTCTTTTTATATAAGCAAAATCATCTGCATGTTGTTGTCTTGGTTCAATTAGTTTATCTACATATTTCCTTTCTCGAGTTGCATGGTGTGGGGCGGGCTGTAGCCAAGCAGTTATAGTTAGTTGTAAGCAATTGTATTTATAACTACGTATATTTAATATCGATTTAGAGTTTTTGAGATCGGGAGGTAAATCTATATAACTACCAATAGATGCTTTAATTGGTTCAGTGTCTAACTGAATACTTCTTATTCCAAGAAACTCAAAATCATAACCATAACCTTCATATATTTCCTTTTCGAGATCTAGCCACCGATTGAAGTCACCATATTCATATATTGCATTATTATTAATATAATCAGTATTGAAGAATATTTTAGTAGTTTTAACTTCTTCTTTGGTTCTCTTCTCATAATCACATTCAGCCGAGATCTTATATTTAAAACTCTTTTTTACAAAACTGTAACAGTTTTTAATTTCTTCTAAAGAGTATTAAGTTGCTTTATCTATATCTTCAATGTAATTCCCACCTTTATCTGTAATATAAAACTCTCTCATGTTCTGACTGGAGTTTATATCGAAGTCTCCTGTGTTTTCTAGATACATACGATTATGACTATATGAGTGAGTAGTTAGAGCTATTTTATTCCTAAATTCTTCATGACATTCCTAACATTCATACTTAATTTTAGAGTAGATGCTGTCTTCGGTTTTAGTTTTAGGTTTGGTGGCTGGTTTAGTTTTAATAATATAATCATCTTCATTCGAATTATACACCCTCTCTGAGATTTCTTCTTCTTCAGACTCAAACATTTTCTGCAATAGGTCCTTATGTTTGAGATCGTATGATTGATGCCTGTATAAATCCTTCTTTGATTCAAAGGATAGATTACAGACATCGCAGAAGTTTATGACATTAGTTTTAGTTGATTGGGACTTGATGTATTTAATTAGGGTAATAATCAAAAACTAATATTTCGAAAAATGAAAATGAATTGCAAAAAGTGTATAAATAAACCGTGGAAAGAATGTTGTAATAATTGTAAAGAATTAGAATATTCTTGTTATGTATGTAAAGATATGGTTAAAGTGAAAGATTATATAGAACATTTGGAATATCATTATTCTGATCCTGATCAATATCTAACATGTAGTATGTGTAATGTTTATAAACTTATATCATTATATAGATTTAGAAATAGGAAATGTAGATTAAGTATTTATCTTCAAAGATATTGATATTGTCATACTAGAAATCAATTCAGAGAGCATGTTTATAAGTATAATATTCAAGAAGACATAGAAAAAGACTAATCACTGTGTTTTCACCGATCTCAGTGTTTTTGACTGTGCTCTTTTTGTTCGCTTTCTTTCATATTTAGCAACCACTAATAGTACAAGAAGTAAACAAGCTTGTTTTAACATCGCATTACACATCAGTGAAACTGCTTCGCAGATCGAATGAAAAGTGCATGTCATGCTAAAATGGCCGCCACCATTCACGAAGAAAGCCACCACCACTAACAGAATGAAATCAAACAAGTGAAAATTTCGAATATATGATGCCCTTAAAAATTAGCTAGAAAGGTGAGTATTTATTAAAATTTTTATTTAATTTTTAATAAATTATACAAAGATTTCAATTTAATAGAAGGATTTAAATATTACTTTACTTTCAAACAGATGATTACTTGGGAAAGGATAACTAATTTTAAATTAAAAATCATGTCAGAATATTCTAGAAAAAAGAATGTTCTAGAATAATTCCCCATGGGGGACCCTTTTTCTCCACGGCACTTCATTATGAGCACTTCATTATTCATCATGAGTTTCACTTCACTACAAAAACTAGCGAAAAATTTTAAACAATTTTCGTCATTTGACGAGACTTTAATAACTGGAGCTTTATCATGCACTTCTTTATCTGAAGAAAATATAAACGAGTTGACTAATTTAACAACTCAAATGATTACATTTTGTAAGGAGAACAAATGCATACCCAACAACACCGCCGAACTTGAAAGTGAGACTGGAAAACGAACTAAAACAGAACTCTTCCAATTCTTCCTCTCCAAGTTCAAGAAGGACCTACTAAGTTATGAGCATCCGGAAACACTGTACAAGTTTGAAGTGAATGTGCCGGAATATTTATCTTTCCACAATAAACTCAGGAATTCATTCAATATTGGTGAATTTGAGTCTTATCTCACCACAGTCAGTAACATGAAGGGAAAGCTGAATCGTTTATAACTACTGACAATTTCTGACAGAGGATACATATGGGGGAAAGTGAAACAAAATCATCAAGAAAACAAAAAAGATATTCCCTGGAAAAAACTACTGAACGATAAAGGATATTCCTAGTCTACTATGCAGAGTTATATCAACTTCTCTCAAGCGTGTGAAAGCTATCCCAGGATACTAGTCTCAACAGACTACTACTCAGAATGGAAAAGTTCCTTACAATGTTTTTGGCAGAAGTTCAGAAGGATAGCCAGCTACAATCTAGGTGCATGACAGAACTACAATTTTCATAAATGATAAACAAGTGATTGGTTATTGGGAAATATATTTAATTTTAATATTGATATCCTTAGTGTTAATACATAAATATATTCACCTGATTATTAAGAGTTCAGTCAGCTTAATAATTAAAATTAAAAGTGTTCAAGCATTCTGTAGTTGCACCCTCCCCCACAGTTGCCATTAAGAAAGGTCGAGCAATACTGCAGTAGCGTGGTAAAGGCGAGTCAACCTTTTAGCAAGACCTCTCAAGACTCGGCTCAAAAAATGTACCCTGGTACATAGAATCACTCTGTTAAACATCATAGATCAATCGTCTCCAAGGGTAAAGTCAAAATTTTTAAAGAAAATTGTTTCTTATTATCGATTTCTAAGCAATTTTGAGTTATTTTCAGTCCATCCGATTCTATTGAAAAAAAACTTTGTGAGATGATTAACCTGATTTGTTTCAATATAGTTTGGCATATTAGATATGAAATTAGGCTTAAAACTAGCTTGAGAACTTTTGGATATTAGTGTATGAAATGCATAAATTATACTAGCTACGTACATTTTGTACACAAAATTGTGCATGTAATGTATTTATAGTGATGAATTAGTAGTGGATAAAACAAGAATTCCAACAAACAGTAAAATTTGGCCCAATTCGACATGCGCGATTAGCGTTAGGAGAAAGGGACAATTTTTACTGGTGGTTGGAATCCTTGTTTTATCCACTACTCCCTTCGCAGGAACCACAAAGCAACCACAAAGCAACCACGAACCAAAACAACCTCAAAAGATTAAATTTGGGAAGCTGACTGAAATAGCTTGAGGTTGAGGTCAGTGCTGTCTTTCTAATTAAAATGAGATCGGCAATTTTTTGCACCTGCACATGACTTAAGGATTTTTTGCCAAACTACAAATATTTTCAGAACAAAAGCGCTTTAAGAATTTTGATGCTTTGTTTCGCATTTATTCTTTTAAATCTCAGGATATGAATTGAAACTAAAAAATTAGAAAACTTTTATATGTAAAAAAGGGAGTCTTTTTGGTGAAATTGCAATCTCTGCAAAGGACTTACCTGGCTCGTTACAGACGCCGGAAAACAAAAAGACAATTTTTTACTTTTTTATAGCAGTTGTCTTGTAGGAACAAAGCAACAACTCCTGTTCTTGAAGGACAATATTGTCGATCTTTAAATTTTGTGATAGAAAGCGAGAAAGCGAAAGAGCACGTACTACAATCCTAAATTAGCACTAACAGGTGAAAGAAAGAATCAATATATATATATATATATATATACATATATATATATATATATATATAAATATTTATATATATATATATATATATATATATATATTGTAGCAGTGGAAAAACTGAATGTACACCTCCAACCAATCAGAGACTGAGAAGACACTATTCTCTTTTATATAGAGAGATCTGAACTAACTGTAGTCAGTCTTTTAGTTAGATACACCATGTGTATACAATTGACTCCGGTGCTATACTTCTTGACCACCGTAATAATAGAAGTTTACTCTCAGTGTTTTATAGAGTCGGTTAGTCTACGAGATATAGGTAAGTCTACTTCGCGCGCAGAAATAAGTAGCCCTAGCTCTTTATACTTTAAGGCTGTAAAAGGTGACCACATCGGGTCTGCCTTAACTGGTGCGACTAGATTACATAGCTTTTTACTTTTTATCTACTTAAAAATTAAGGAAAGGGGAACACAACCCCAATAAAACAAAAACTATTAATATTTAAACAGAAGAAAAAACCAAAATGGATAATCACATTGATCAACCTTCCTCTCACGTACCGACACACTCGGACGAATTACAACTAGCTGTTCTTACACAACAGAACAAGCGTCTAGTACGCGAAATTCTACCCTTTGAAGTTAAACACTTTCAACACCAAGATGAGTTATTTATACTCTTAAATACAGCGAAACAGCTCAAATATCACTATTTCGCAGTAGAACAACATCCTCATCTCTCTTTACCAGAAAAGTCATCAGGTTTCTTTCATATTTATTTGAAATTTATGGAGCTTAAGGCTCAGTTCTTTTCATTTGTGATCCACTCACAAACAATTATATCTCGTTAAGATACGATACTCTATTTCACTCATTATCAGACACACTATTTGATATCCTTAACGGAATATGGTCTGAAATACAACCTTCGGATAGAGAAGTAATATTTAGAAAATCTTCTTTTGAATTTCTTAAACGCCTTGCACCTACACTTAATGTTAATGCTACACACTCTCGAAAAGAAAGCGTTCACAAAATCGCTAGACAGGAAATAGAAGGATTCACTCATCTTCTAAAGATATTTATAAGCTCTGTTACAGATGCAGACTTAAATGAAGAAGAGAATTTTGATTCTCTCACACTTCTATCTCGGTATATACACAGATTTTGGAAACACATTTTGAATACACATCTTTCCAGCCTCAAAATTAATAGCCGAAACCTACCCTCAAATAATGACTAAATTGCAAGAAACACTCCACTATATATATGATCCAAATTGGTTCCCACAAAATTTTGTAATTATTCCGGAAATACCATCCGAAACCATTCAAAATTTATCTATCAACCACCATAGTATAGAAATTAGAAACTATAATGCGGAAACACAACCATATACATGTACAAATATTCCAGAAAACACAAATACCTCTCTAGAAGTTTCACCAATTGAAAATATGGATACACTAATCCATTCTCAACAATCGGAAAACCGTACGAACGAAACTATCTAAACAGATTTCAACTCATTATTAGATGATGAACACTCTTGTCATCACATACAGTAATCACAATAATTGATCTTGAAGACAACGACCAAAATAATAACCAAAGTAACAATAATCACACTAATAATAATTCTACTACTAATACCACCGATAGCACATATATTTACCAAAATCACCAACACAGACAGCCTGTGAACTCGACTAAATTGACACAAAATTCAGATCCATTAAATACAACTATACCAAAATTACCGAATGTAAACAAAAATTTACCAAGTCTACACAGACAGAATTCTGTACACTTTAACACTGAACCTATTGTTCTTAATAATTCAACCCAACTTACACATGGGACTAATCAAAATATTCAAATCACTTCACAACAATTAGTAAATATTGTTAAACAACTAAATTCACAAAACACAACAAAATACGAAGGCACCGACTTCTTATTATTTACAAGTGACGTCTACACAAAACGCTATCACCTGTAGTCCGTAGGAATACACAGATGATTTATTTCTATCTAGGCGGCTCGGTGCCAATGCAACAGTCTTTAAGACCGTTTGATGGCACTGATCCTACCTATACAACAGAAGGTTTTTTAAATGCTATCACAGCAAATATGGTAATGACAGCAGGACCAGAGCAGACTGATTCATCATTTCATGAAGCCTGGATCTTGAAACGAATTGCCATGATCCAAACTGCCCTAATAGGACCAGCACAACAATGTTTTTCACATCTTCCACTAGATATTAAAAAAATTGACAAGCGTTTTGCCGCGAATTTCAAAAAACATTTGATAGCCAACAAATGCAAAGACAAGCGAAGCTATTTTTAGAGAGCATAACACGTGTCTCTGGTGAACAAATTAAAACAATAGCACTCAGAATAGAACAAATGACTCGAAAAGCATATGTTAACAATGCCCCAGATATGCAAAATGCCCAAATGATAGACGCACTGGTCAAAGCACTCGATCCACAACTAGCCAGGATAGAACTTTAAAAGATTGCAAATCACAAATCAACCGCACTAGAACCACAACTTCCATTTGCACAACTGGTCGAAAAAATACACCAAGAAGATGTTACAAGAACACATATTGATCGACACAAGTTAAATACAAACTCCACTCTTTCACCCTCAATTTATAACTTCTTTATGGTGATAGTTAACCTCACAATAGATGATATACAAGCAATGGAACAAGATATCGCTCACGGGATAAATTTAGTACGACATAAGTACTCAAACGATCCTAAATTTAAAGGAAAACCACTCGTCCTAAAATTCTGCAAAAAATGTTCACGCTCTGGAAAAAGTATTTCTACATGCCCTGAAAAAAGGTATACAAAACCACCTGATAAACCTAATTTCCAGAAACAAACTTTTAATCAAGCAATGAAAGGCAATCAAATACTTCCCAACAGAAAAGTCACACCAAATAATTTGACAGGTAAACCGCTACCGTTCTCACATCGCTCCCGCAGCAATAGCAGAGAACACCAAAATAATTCAAGACACAGAAGTCTAAATAAATTCTCACAAAATAACTCGAAACCCTACTATGGGAACAGCAATTTTAAACCACCGAGTAGAAACGGTTCACCAAACCAAACTTTTTCCAAACCAACTTTTTTAAAGACCAAATTTCCAAACTAACTCTCAAAATAATTCTAGACCACAATCACCTCACTGTAATCGAGACGGAAATTGTTCACGACAACCGTTCTCACGAAATAGATTTTTTAATTACATTAATTCATTGCTAGATCAAGAGCAACCAGACAACACTAAGTCAAACACTAAAAATACAGACACACCCATTGTCTCCGAGGAAACACTCCTCGAACAACAGTTTATTGATTTACCTTTAGAACTAAATCAAGACACCCAAGATGAATATTTAAACTGCCAAGAATATTGTAACACTCTCACAGAAGAATACGTTCTTTCTACCTCCTGTAAAAACAATATTTGGGTACTCCCACTTACAATATATACACAACAAACATTTGATCATAAGAAAACAATCTCCGCATCACATCTAGAAATAGATTTTCTACTTGATTCTGGTGCAACACTTAACATATTAAACACCGACACTTGGAATGAAACTAAAGAGTATCACAAATTACAGCTAAAATTATCAACGTTTGTTCTCTCAAAAGCAAATAATTCTAAATTACAGTTAAGTGGTACAATAAAACTTACACTATACCCAGACGTAACTGAAATCCGAACTCTCAAAAACACCTCATTTACAATCAATTTTCATGTATCAAACACCAAATTGAATATTCTAGGTACACTTTTCCTAGAACAATATTTCGATTCGATAAAATGTTTATCTCATACACTTGAGATCAAACATAATAATGGTACTAAATCAATAAAATTTTATGATTCTTCAATTAAACCACCCCCGTATTATTCACGATTATTCCCAGTAATTGGAGATCATTCAATATACTTCACACCCTCTGAACACCGCATTTTCACATGTTCTTTAACCGCATATGAATGGAAAAAAATGCAAACGGTCCCGTCCTTTATGCATCTGACTTTTCATTCATACCACTACGCAAAAACATGTTTTTCTCTTTAATGAATATAAATAATCTCGAAGACTCCTATCAGTCATTTATTCAAGTACTAATGCAAAACCCTTTGAATCACCCTTTAACAATTGTAAAAGGAATAAAAGGATATGCACAACAAGATGTTTCACTTAATGACTATCAAGCCACAAAATATCGCATAAATGAACTCACAGAATTTTTGGATGCTTACATTTTAAATTACCTCACCCAAGGTACATCAGAAACACTTAAAAAACTCTACGGTTTAGATCTTAGTAAAAAACAAGAATGTGAATATAAATCACAACATAAAAAACGCACCATACCTTGTGACGTCTCAAAATTTACTGAAACAGATAGAAAATTTCTCACCATAATTAATTTTGAACACACAAAGTTTACACAAACACAGTTTGAAAAATTAGCACAACTTCTCACACAATTTAAGAAATGCTATGCAACCTCCAAATTTGATGGTGCAAAATTTAAGGTAGAACTGAACCTCCCCCCACAAGCAACAACTTCAGCAAGCTACAGCAATCTTAAAAAAGCAGAGCTACTCGTATCCCACTCCAATTACAGGACAGAGTACAACACTTAATCGATATATTAACGCATTTTGACATCATAGCACCTGTAAATACAAACTCTTTAACGACCGGAAATACTTTTATTAACACAGTAATCATCCTTAAAAGAGGAGAAGCACTAAAAACCGTCCTAGATGCTCGTCAATTAGATACAATGATTAACGAAACCAAATGTAGTTGACCAATAGAAGCAATGCAAATTATTTTAACACGGATTAAGGGAAGAACCTTCTCTATAGCCGATATGAACAGTGCATATAACCAAGTGATACTTGATAAACCATCGCAAAGACTCACGAATTTCGTAATTGCTGGACAACAGTATTGTTTTAAACGCCTATTCTACGGTATTTCTATTGGCTCACAAGCTTTCTCATCTTTTATGAGCAGTATTTTTAAACCACTTATCAGAAAAAAAACAAAATAATAACTTATCTTGATGATGTTTTCATCCAAGATACAACAGCAGACACAATGTTACAAACACTCACTCAATATCACACTATTCTAAAGAATGAAAAACTCAAAGCCGCTCCAGGTAAATCTTTTTTTCTTAGATTCAGTTAAATTTTTAGGACACCAACTTCAAAATAACCACATACACCCACTAAAATTAAAAATAGACGGATTTTTGAAGTTCCAACCACCTAAAAATGAAAAAGAAATAGAAAATTATGTAGTATTTCTCACTTTCATTTCAGAATATATATACAACCCGCAATTCATCCTCAGACCTTTTTATCTCCAACTTCGAGATACAACAGATTTTAAATGGACTCCTGAATTACAACAAACATTTGATAGAGTAAAAAAGAACTTACAGACGGAACACGCCTTGCAATACCGAAGTGAGAAAAACCGTTTTATATCCTCTGCGATGCCTCAAACTATGGCATTGGAGCTGCACTCCTACAAAAAAATCAATTTGGAAAAATGGAGTTAGTATCAGCAAAATCTCGTCTATTTTTAGCAACAGAACTTTGCGCCATTCTCCGCGAATGTTCAGTTATGAGTTCAGAATACGAGTTCCTTATCCAGAGATCTAAACACCCCATAAAATTATACTCTTATCATAAACCAATTTTAGGTTTATTAACACAAAAGAATAAACCAAACCACAGAGTTTATAAATTTCAATTAATCCTAATGAAATCCCCGAACTTACACATAGTTTGGACAGAAGCGAAAAATCTTTCACTTCCCGACTTACTCATTCGCTCACTAACAACTACAGGAGAAGACGAACACCGTCTTCGTACAGTTGACATACCCGATTCAATTAAATTCTTCATGACACACAATCCAAATCCACAACCTATACAGTGTCACTACGCTGTATCAAAAGAATACATTAATTCAATATCTACAGACACACATGTAGAATCTTCACATTTTCCTATCTATTTACAGATTAAAGACAATTATTTCAAAGTACAACTAGAAAATGATCTTTATCTTCCGGTTTCCTAGTACGAATTCCACACCAAAGCACAACCTTTAGATAAAATACACCAACAAAAAATACAACGATTTAAAAATAACTATTCAACCCCAGAAATTTACCCTATCATACAACACACGGATGTTACACTGAACACATATAAAACACAACCCTTCAAACAAAAATAACCACGACCTAAATTATTCCAAAATAATAAATATTTTAAAATTTTCACTGCCAGAAATGGATGACTTCATCCCAAAATCTCCAATCCTCTATAATTACTTCTACGAAGAACAAACAGAAATGAATGATATGCTCCTCTATGAAACAATACAACAAGATCCAGTTCTTCGACAACTTTTACTTTGAAAACGCTACCAAAATAACCCCCCCCCCCCACCCGTTCACTAACTATACGAGCAAATAAAGGATTACTACACTATTATAGACGTTTCCAAAATTTAAGTATCAATGAAAGCAAAAATCTCTTGTATTACATACAAGAAACAACGTCACCAAAAATTTGCCTACCACTTTCTCTTCTCCTAGTTATCTTTTACAAAGCACACTCTCATAATCTTTCAGGACACCCTGGTCGTGAAAAAACACATGGAGCAATCACAGGAAATTACTATTTTCCGAACTTTGATTTATGGATTGCAATACTTACACAAGATTGCTTGAATTGCCAAAATAGCAAGTCCATGCCAACCCTCTTAATAGCACCACAACAGCCATTATTAGAAGTTTCACCATACTTCAATCACCGTATCTCAATGGATACAAAAATTCCAATCTCACCGTCTTCTGATGGAAACTCTTACGTCTATGTTATTGTAGACGCATTTACCCACTATGTTCTACTCCACCCTTCAACCAAACATGATGCCACTCACAGTAATATTTGACCCTTGGATCGTCAATATCGGAATACCAGATATTTTGGTAGCAGATAATGAAAATGAATACATTAACGAGATTTTACATTTTTCTGCCGTATATATAATATACAATTCAAACCACGTACGCTATATGGATCGTGGTCTAATGGACTCATTGAAAACAGTAACCGCCAATTGAACACATTTCTTCGCACAGTCTTAGACTCACAAAATAACACGTGGTAACAGAAAATAAAAGTATTTCCGTTTGCATTCAATTCACAAATTAGGACAAATATGAACCTTTCACCATATGAACTTGTATTTGGTCAAAAATCAAAGAAAACCATAATGTTCAATCTATCTTCCACTACAGATAACTTAGGGATTTGTAACCCACAGAAAATTCACCTTGTAATTTTTTACCCAACCATACACATACTGACCACTTAAGTCATCACCTTCAAATTAAAAAGTTACAGAAAGGATCCTTTGCACATTGGTTTCTCAATCGTGAAAAGATACACTCGGAAGTTTATAATGAAGTACACAATTATTTAAACCAAAACAAACATTTACGCACATTTATAAATCTCTGTTTCAGAACGGCGCAATCACTCAGAATTAATACTTATGTTCTAGTTGTAAATAAAGCCACTAAAATCGGAGTATCAAAATAGATCCGACCACAGAAGATCGGACCCTACAGAATAATTGATACTCCTACATTAGTCACCTATAATGTAGAAGAATTTTTTGGTTAACAAATCACCCGTCATAGAAGTAATATAGTACCATATTAACCCAAAGAACTCTTCGTTCAAGAACAAATGGATAAATACTTCTCGGATAATTCACTATTAAAACTCCATCCTATAAAACCACCGCTTACCAAGTCGAAGTCTGTCTCGTTCAGTCTGACAACCTAAATGTACCATCCACAGATAACCTTTGGCCTCAGTCACCTTGTAACCCATCTGAAATACACGAACACACTTCGGAAAGTTACACTACAAGAGATAATCATCTTCGACGACAACCAATAAAAGACTACAGTGTCTTTATACCACCATCTAAAACGCGTTAAATAACTAGTAAATATAATTCCTATAAAAATACAATTCCCTCGTTCTCTTATACGAGAGGGATAATTCGGATAGTTCTTTCACCCATCTCCCCCGTAGTACAAATAATTTCACTGGGAAGTTAATTAAACCCCTTAGCACATTAAGCAAAGCACATGAACTATCTCTTCACCTGCTACCCTGGTAGAGCCACAAGAACCCCTCCATCAGGAAATGAAAAGAAGGGAATTATAAACCATTTCCCACGATAATAAGAAAAGAAATTAACTAAAAATTAAGTTAATAACCGACCCAAAGCTCGGTTTCGGAACAAAGTTGTGGTCAGGCAAAATCATATCGTCTAAAATCACTTCTCAGTCCATCGCTCTCCAAACTTAATTGCTTCTCTCTTCTCTCTACTTCTTCAATAAAATTCACTCACTCTAACTTCACTCTTTAAAACTTCTCTTCTCTAATCTTCTATTTCTAAACTTAGAAAAATCTCCCCTTTTTCTAAGTTCTAAATTCAATTTTCACTTTTTCCTCTTATAACTATAAGAATTGTCTCACAGTACGTTTCTTTGCCTTCGTTGACAAAAACGCAACAACTCACAGAAGCTCCAAATTGTTCTGCTCACGGAAGCAACCACAACGCTCCAACTGCAAAATTTTCAGTCTCACAGTACTGAAAGCATCCTAATTGAAGAATTTTACCAGGTATGCAAATAACTTCTCAATATAAACTCGAAGTGTTGTTCAAAAGAACATCTTACGCGGATACATTTAGATATATCCAAAATTTCAAACCTAAACAAGTCCGCTTTCAAGATATCTTTTACAACCTTGATCACATCTTATATTCACACACTTGTTGTGAATGGGTTTAGAGACTCTAATAGCGAACACATTGCTCTTTTCTTTCTCCCAATTTTTCCACCACAAGCAACACCAAAACTTTTTGAAATTCTTTATACAGATATTGTCTACACCGTTGATCTTGACACCATCCCAGCCTCATATGATATAAAATATATTAAAGAAATCCTTAGATTGGATGAACCATACCAACAAATTGTCAAACAACAACAACAACACAACAAATGAAACTATATATTCACACGTTATCTTTTCATTTGAACGGAAACACTATACAAGTGCTGAGTTGTTAACAGTTTTCTCTGCTGAGTTTTTAGATCTCCTCTATCTTCATAATGTGATCCCACCAGAATCACCCTGCGCAGCAATCAGAGTAAACACAACTACTTTAAATATTTTAATAATTGTTATCCCCACCTCTACTGACTATAACACTTTTTATTGCGATAATTGCCCCACCTAAGGCCAAAGATTATTGTCACAGTTGCGTCTTCGAATCAACAATCCAACACTAACCCAAGTGCTCCCCCGTCTCAGAATCACCTAGTTGCTCATACAGCAAAGCAACTAAACAATCAATGCCCAAAACGTCATCAATTAAACTCTTTAATAAAAAACCACAAACACAAGAAACTGAGAAACACCTATACTCAGTCATAACTACTGCCAAATCTGCAGATAGACCTCGTTCTACTGGACACTCTCTCCCACTGTACCCCACAATCGGTAATCCCATTTTCCTCATCAAAGGCAAACACAAATACAACAAACGCAAGCACAACAGCAACAACAAATAACCCCACAAATTTTATTGCCACACTCTGGTTTTCTCTGAAATACAACACTTCCTCCACCCACACTTATACCAGCTCCTCCACGAGCACCACAACTTGAATTACTTAATTACTCAAACACTCCACAGTTCTCCATTCCACCAATAAATTTTGCAAACACACAAAACTCGTAGTTCAGAATTGCCACAGCCAATTCACACTGTTTCAACTATTAACGATACCACACATGATATTAGCCTACTTTCTGACACTTCTATTTCTGATCAAATTAGTTCTCAATTCTCCTCACCATCTCCCTCACAAATTGCGAATTATCCCTTTAATCCGCCACAAGGAACAATAAGAAGTATTGAACGCTTACTGTCACAAGCACACTGGAATCACTCTTATAATATAGTCAATTCATCACCTTCGCTTCAAAGTTTTCCAGGCACACTGTCACAAGCACACTGGAATCACTCTTATAATATAGTCAATTCATCACCTTCGCTTCAAAGTTTTCCAGGCACACTGTCACAAGCACACTGGAATCACTCTTATAATATAGTCAATTCATCACCTTCGCTTCAAAGTTTTCCAGGCACACCGCCGATAATCACTCTAAGTTCAAACTCGTCTACACCAGATTCAGATCAACATTCTCACCACTGTATTGGGAAACAACCCGATACGACACGAACTTACTCAACTCTACCACTAAAATTAGACCCTAAGTTTATTGTTCCCTCACCCGCCCTCTTTGGAGACCATAACAACGGTGAACAATTGCATAATTGGGCTAAACAAAGAATATCTAAATCATACAAGATAACACCTGTAAAAAACAAAGAGCTCACGAACTACTAAAACAATCAAAAATCACTTTCTCTGTTGCAATTGTTTTCGAACAAGGGAAACTTATTTTTCACCCACAAGCTGCAGCACCACCTATCTTTAGAGTCAAAACTAACCTATCATCCTTTGTTGGCCAAGAAATACACCACAAATTTGACAGATAAACGAAAAACCCCGCAGGATATTTCGTCTTCTATAAACCACACTCTGGACTTTCTTACACATGTCCAATGCAAATTTAATTTTCATATTATTTAATTTATTCTTTTCATGTCCATTCCCAATAAAACAACCAGTTAAAGTTGATCAACACAACAATTCTACACCCAAGACAGGCATACAGGATCACACAATATGATTGTTCCCCAAAGCATATCACAAACATGCAGTATTATAAGCTCAATAAAACTGTTGAATGTAAGTTCAAGCTGGCCAATTTTAAAATACTCCCCACCCAAGTACAAATCTTTTCAAAAATTCAAACACTATAAGTACACGCCTACGCCACACAAGCTACTTAGCGACAAGGAAAGTTTTTGTCACAAAATTTCACTCAAAAGTCGCTTTAGGTTTTATCACGATAATTTTTATGTTAATAATATGGAAAGACCTTTTTTTCCCACAGAAACTGAAGCTCGTAGAGAACTTGCACGCGTTGGTCTCATAAGTAAACACCACTGCCGCCCTCAAATGATACAATTCGATGTACTAGACGACCCCGCTGGCAAGCTAATATAGAAGAAAAACAAGACCGTTTTCGACTTGACCGTTTTAGACCTTTTGCTCTCCAACACGGAAGCATGGCCTATAACCCATGAGATCATAATTGGACTCCTAATGTCACAGATAATCCCTGGGCTAACTGTCCCGGTAAAAACCCAGAACACGAATATCATGTCATCCATACACTAGGATGGTCACTCCAATTAACTAACATCACCCTCACCTTCGATGTTGCCTCAGAACACAAGTACTACGGCAAAGTTCGCATTAAGTGCAACTTAGAACGAGGCTACTGTCCTCCAAATCACGCTATTAAAGCCACAGTCATTTGGGAACCCAAAAACCACTGCCGTATTTTTGATGGTGGAAGATTACACGCACGTATGATTAAACTTCGATAACGATACTTCATTGAAACACTTGAGACAGTGAAACTAATTGCGGCCACAAACTCATGGCACACATGTTTTCTAGCCGTTCTCAGAAGCACATCTGTGATGAATCTGCACATTCACGTTTTGAGGAACTCACAAAACCTCTTTATAATTGTAATGAAGATCGCCAATATTATGCCACTCAATATCAGGATATTATGCCACTCATATTATGCCGCCAATGTTATGCCACTCACTCTGCTGCGTCTGACAATTTACTCTCTAGTCTTACTGGAGTTCTCGGAAGCGTAAAAGAAAGCATGGACTAGTCGCTTCGAGAAATGAGACGACAGAGGCAATTTCTCGAGCGCCTGACCTTCTCAACCGATAACGCTGGCTAAAGCAATTGCACCGCTCCAAGTCAAGAGGCACCCATCTTGTGTGGTGACATTAATCTTTCAGCAATTGAAGGATTTGATGGCGTTTATGGTATAAAATTGACTCCTGCTGTATTCACTGTCACTGAACTAAAGAAGGGAATGATAGATCCATGAAAGTGTGACAAAAAACCAGAGCAAAGCTGCCCGATAACAAAAGTTTTGCTATCAAATGGGCATTGGAGCAAAGGTTTTCAAATCAATGTGAGCACGCGAGGAGCAGCCTCAACCAAAAAAGGCTCGACTTGCTCAAGCAACCAAAAGTAACTGCGTCAGTTGTCCCTGAAAACAACTTGTGAATAATTTGAAAACTGTGCGAAAATGCTACACCTTTACTTCATCGCTTTTTTTGTATACTTCAATGACAGAATTGTTGATTTCTATGTTGAGTGAAACCCTTTGCAGAAATTTTACGACTTCTTAACATAATTTTCGGTTGTATCTTTCAATTACGTTGCTAAAATTTTTTTCATTATGTCAAATTGATGTTGTTCTGTTTTCTTTTTTTTATTGAACAAAAGGTTTTCTTCAACGTTAACTTTACTACATTCCTTCCTATTGAACTGATGATTGTCGCACTTTTGTTCTTTTCTTCAAGAGTATATCGCTTTAAGAAAATCCATTTTCTGTGAGTCATTTTATTTAAAATATCAGATATACAGATAGGCATTTAACTTTTAGAGTTTTCGCTCAAAGTTCATTGTTATTAGAAATCTTACGCTTAAGGTAAAATGAATGTCAAGTGGAAAGATTTAGCAAGAATTGATGCCATTCTCACTAATCGTTTTGTTGACTCTGAGAGGAACATCAGCCATAAATTAGAACTTGAAGAAACTCTCGACAAGGAATCAAGATCGAGATTGAAAATGGTGAGTTGGACGGAGAACCCATTCGAAATGGTTATTAGTTTTTTGAAAGAAAATTTTTGTGGGGCAACTACTCCAGAGACAGTGGCTTCGTCAGCTTGTTTGCGTGTTTGCAAAAAAGTTGCTTCCTGCGAACGCCCGAATACTTTATCTGTACGGCTTTCTAGCACCAATAAATGTGGTGGATATTAAGGACAGAGAAAAAGATTTTCAGTTTTTGATTTGTCGAATACTGAAAAGTTCTTGATGCTTGGACCAGCATCTATTGTGAATTCCTCATGCAGGAGTAACTCGTCTTACGATTCAGAGCAAAAGAAAAATATATTGTTTATAAAAGTGGGCGGACAGTCTGTGTTGCCTGGAGTGGAAATAACAGTTTTGTAAAGTGGAGAATACTTTGGGCCAAATCGAATAAATTGCCAGTGCTCGCACATTGAATTCCATGGCGCGCATCTACATGTATTTTCAACTCGAACACGCTCAGGCAAAGCTTTCGGTGATGCATCTCTCAATGAAGAAGTCCCATCCCTTAGTGCTGTTAACGAACTAGATGACCAGGTTGAATATAATCCAGTTGGGCAGTCAGCTGAAGAACAAGACGCAGATGATGAGAGCAGCGAAAATGGAATTTTAATCTCTACAAGTCTGGCAGATCAGCAACAAAAATTGAACATTGAAGGAGTGCAAAGAATGGATTTTTCTCAAAACAGCAGGGATGGAAGAAAAAGAAGAGTGCCAAAGACAAAATTTGTACCTTTTAGAAGAACAAAAAAGAGCGAAATGTTATCGCCTCCCGGAGTTTCTAAATCCCGAGCAGTTTATTCAGGCTAACCAATTGTAAGCAGTGATGAGGATCGTCCATCAATTGATACCCCTACCACTGAACTTGTGGCACCTTTGCAGTCAGCCCCAATCAGAGAAATAATTGTTTGGGATGGCATTTTTTTGGCAGACCTGGATTCTGATACTGAAATTGTGCCTGCTTCTTCCGATTCAGCTGAATCAAATTCACTGTTGTTGATACAAAAAGAGGGCTAAGAAGAAGAAGAAATGCTGTTCCCGAATTCCTTGCTTTCAGTTAGATAGTTTCGCTCTGAATTACTTCAGATAAGATCTCATCATAGTTTTTCTGATCGCACTTTGAAAATGATAGCTATGTGCCTGCCAGCGGCAAACAGTTTTCAGACGAACAGTTTCAACTCAATCCAGATGTTTCAATCAAATTTAATGAAATCAGTTTCAAAAACAGTTTGATCAAATGGAGTTTGTCTGACTTTGAATATTAAAACCTTGATATCAAAAGTCATAAAAGAGAATCTTCAGATTCTTGATCAAAGTAAAAACTGGATCCCTGAAAAAGTGCTGAAGCTGTCATCTGTTAATAACAGTTCAGGTGAAGCCATTCATTTGATCATAAACACAAATGGTGTTTCGCCCAGCAAGTCTTGTAAAAAACAACTGTACCCTGTCTGGATTCAATTAGCAAACTTACCCTGTTCCATCCGGACGCAATATAAAAACCATATACTAGCAGCATTGTTTGGGGGTGTTGGGAAGCCATCTTGGGACGTTTTTCTTCACTGTCTTACCAATCAGCTCATGCAGCTGAATGAAGAAGGATTTGAGCTGACCATGAAAAAAAAGACATTTTTGATTGTAATTTTCCTATTTGCTAAGTTATTTATATTAATGCAGGTAAACCATAAGTTTAGGCGAAAGTAAGTTGTTGCTTTGCCGTCTTTGATGTTGTCGCTAAAGCTGCTCTTCTCAATCAGACTAAGTTCAATGCAAGGCTGTCCAAACAAATTGTCCAAACAAAGCAATAAGCCGGAGAGCAACCTTCAAAAAAGTTTGGGTGTATCCATACACTGCCACCGAAACAAATAAAACAATAAAAGGACGGCAGTACAATTTACAATGTCTATACGCTTGACCTATCAGCTGTGATACGTTTGACTAATTTATTGCCAACGCTGGTGTGCCGAACGCTGCTGTGAATGACTATATGCGTCAGGCTCTGCTGGGCGTTGTAAAACTTCTCTCTTCAACCTTCAAATGAAAAGAATGAGTTTCGGTAAATCGGAAACTTTCTCTAACAGGCTGAAGTCAATAAAGTTCCAGAGTGGATTCGGCTGAAAAACACCCGCGAGCCAGGCCACCTAGCTGAGCAATTTAATGCAACAGGTCCCTTGTCTGGACTTTATGCAATGGGTTTTGAGAGTGCGAACTATCAGCTTACGCTTTTTGTTACGCAAACGGTAAGCTCTCAATTGACGCCTGATCTCATCGTGAAGAAGTATCTACGAAAATTTTTTGTTGAGCAACGACAACGCTGCTTTTTTCGAACGAAGTTAGGCTTGCCAAAGACCTAGTTGAATCAGGAATTGCCAATCATCTGCAGCCACAAGAACCGTTCAAGAGTTACTTAAAGGTAACATTCAACGAGATAACTTTTTATGCCCACAAAAATGTCTGTAGTGAAACTGGTTGTTCACATTTTGCCACCTATTTTGCTGAAGCAACTACAAAAGTTGAAAAGATTTAACAATTTGTTGCTTTTGATGATGGTTTCTATGTGTGTGTCAAGACGTTCAAAACTCTATCAAGCCTCATGGCCTTAGTTGAACGGGAATGTACGGATGAAGAGATAAAGACTTGCCTTGCAGACTCACTTGAAGCTCGTCATCTGCATTATGTTATTGAATCAGAAAATGTTTATGTATTTTTTAAAACCTCCCTGTTAATTTCTCAGTGTCCTGCCTATAGGAGTGGAAAGTTTCTGTTTTGTTCGGTTTTGTGCAATATTTTTGAGCATGATTGAGATATTCGGATGAATTTATTTTCAAAGTTTCTCAGTGTCAGACAAGATATTTCGGTAGAACTGAACTATATCGACTGTAATAGATAATTAGTTTGTTGATGTTTTGAACAAAACTTTGTTTTCTTTGGAAATTTTTTCATGGCGTGCTCAGATTTAAAATTCGGAAGATATTTTTCGGGAGAATTTTACTTTTACTCGGGTATTTTCCGGTAGTTTGTTAAATATACATTATTTTTTTGCCTCTTGTTGATAGTCTACTTGACGTTTTGAGTAAGAGTAAAAAACATACTAAATTTATTTTTGTTGTTGCTTAAATGGTCAGCCCAGGAGGGTTGCTTTCAACTGTGCAAATTAACAGATGACTTTTTTGGCTAAAGTTTTTCTCTGAAGAATTTTTCTACTCCTTTTTGCTCGAACTTGAGCACTTAAAATTTCCACCAATCCATGATTCTTTTTGTTTGTTGACGCCAACGTTTAATGAGCACTTACTAGTGGCTTTTTTACGGGGTTCCAATGCCATTATTTAATCACATAAAATACTTTTACGTGTTTTTGGTTTAATTTCGAGGCGCGTTTTATGTATACCATATTTATGTGCCCATCCATTAGCTGACGACTTGATGCATTGTAGTCGGAAAATCACCAATTAAACCTCAGTATATATGTCTGTGTCTGTTTCAATCGCTACCATTTTGTGGGTTGTATCGAATTATGAAAATAGAAACATCACACATTTGATCACGTTTTTCTTTGAAGAGGTTTTCTAATCCTTTTTGATCAAACAAAATCACTTCCGTTTTTCCCTAGTCAGTATTTTTTAAAATTTTTATGAAATCTTCATTTCAATAACAACTAATAGAGACATTTTGAAGGGGTTCAAGTGCCAGAAAATTTTTCGTAGTATGTAGTTTTACTCTTTTTTTTGGGGTACTTTCGAGGAGTTTGTTATATATACTTCATTTTTTTGCCTGTCGTTGATAGTGCACTTGATGTTTTGAGTGAGAGTAAATTGCATATGATTTTTGTTTTTGTTCTTGCTTAAATGGTCAGCCCAGGAGGGTTGTTTTCCACTGTTCAAATTAATGGCTGACTTTTTTGACTAAAGTTTTTCTCTGAAGAATTTTTCTACTCCTTTTTGCTCAAACTTGAGCACTTAAAATTTCCACCAAATCATGATTCGTTTTGTTTTGTTGACGCCAACGTTTATTGAGCACTTACTAGTGGCTTTGTGACGGGGTTCGAATGCCACAATTCAATCACAAATTAATTTTACTCGTTTTTGGGGTAATTGCGGGGCGCATTTTATGTATACCTCATATATGTGACGTTTCAATAGTTGACCACTTGATGCATTGTTGTCGGAACATCATCCATCTAACCTCAGAATATCTGTATATTTCAATCGTTACCATTTTGTGGATTGTTTCGAATTGTGCCAATAGAAACATCACACTTTTGATGCACGTTTTTCTTTGAAGAGGTATTCTAATCATTTTTGATCAATCTAGATCACTTCTGTTTTTCTCTAGTCATTACTTTTTACATTTTCGTGAAACCTATATATCGATAATAATTAAAAGAGACATTTTGACAGGGTTCCAGTGCCAAAAATGTTTCGTAGAATGTAGTTTTACTCTTTTTTGGGCGTAATTTCGGGGAATTTGTTTCATATACATTTTTTTGCCTGTCGTAGGTAGTCGACTTGACGTTTTGATTAAGACTAGAAAGCATAATAATTTTGGTTTTTGATGTTATTTAAATGGTCACACATTGAGGGTCGTTTTCAACTCTGCAAATATCAAAAGATGACTTCTTTTACCCAAGTTTTTCATTGAAGAATTTTTCTACTCCGTTATGCTCAAACTTGAGCACTTCAACATTCCACCAGTTAATGATTGATTATTGTTTTTTGACGAAAACGTTTAATGAACACTTATTAGAGGCTTTTAGATGGGGTTCGAATGCCACAATTCAATCATAAATTAATTTTACTTGTTTTTGGGATAATTTCGGTGAGTTTGTTATATATACTTTATTTTTTGCCTGTCGTTGATAGTCCACTTGATGTCTTGAGTAAGAGTAAAATACATACTAATGTTGTTTTCGTTGTGGTTTAAATGGTTACCCCAAGAGGGTTGTTGTCAACTGCGCAAATCAAAAGATGACTTTTTTGACCCAAGTTTTTCTTTGAAGAGTTTTTTTACTTCTTTATGCCCAAATTTGAGCATTTCAATTTTCAAAAAAATCGTTCTTGTTTATTGCTTTTTTGACGCAATTGTTTAAAGAACACTTACTAGAGGCTTTTTGACGGGGTTCGATTTCCGCAATTTAATCACATAAGGTAATTTTACTTGTTTTTGGCGTAATTTCGGTGCGCAATTTACGTATAGCTTATATTTGTGCCGTTCCATTAGCTGACCACTTGTTGCATTGTAGTCGGAAGATTACCCATTTAACCTCGGTAGGTCTGTCTGTTTCAATCGCTACCATTTTGTGGGTTGTTTCGAATTATGAAAATAGAAACATCGCACTTTTGATGCACGTTTTTATTTGAAGAAGACTCCTTATCCTTTTTGATCAAACTCGATCACTTCAGTTTTTACCTAGTCATTAGTTTTTTTAAAATTTTCTTGAAACCAACATTTCAATAACAATGAAGAGACTTTTTGACAATGTTAAAGTGCCAAAAATTTTTCCACATAATGTTCCACATAATGTTTTGCGTCGGAGTAAAGAGCACACACCTTTATATACGTCTTGGCCTAAATGGTTACCCCAGGAGGGTTGTTTTCAGCTGCGGAAAACGAAAGATGACCTTTTTGACCCAAGTTTTTCTTTGAAGAATTTTTCTACTCCTTTATGCTAAAACTTGAGCACTTCAACTTTCCACCAGTTCAAGATTATTTAATGTTTTTTGACGCAAACGTTTAATTAACACTCTCTAGAGGTTTTTTGACGGGGTTCGAATGCCACAATTTAATCACAAAAGGTAATTTTACTTGTTTTTGGGGGTAATTTCGGGGCACATTTTATGTATTACTTATATATGTGCCGTTCCATTAGCTGACCACTTGATGCATTGCAGTCGGAATAACACATATATAACTTCAGTATATCTGTCTGTTTCAATCGTTACCAATTTTTGGGTTTTTCGAATTGTGAAAATATAAACATCCCATTTTTGATGCACGTTTTTCTTTGAAGAGGTTTTCTTATTCTTTTTGATCAAGCTAGATCACTTCAGTTTTTCCCTAGACATTAGTTTTTTTTTAAAATTCTCTCGAAATCTACATTTGTTTTGTGTCAGAGTAAAAATAATACTAATTTTTTATACGTCTTAGCCTAAATCGTCACTCCAGGAGGGTTGTGTTTAGCTGTGCAAATCGAAAGATGACCTTTTTGACCCAAGTGTTTTTTTGAAAACGTTTTCTACTCCTTTATGCTCAAACTTGAGCACTTCAACTTTCCACCAGTTCAAGATTGTCTATTGTTTTTTGACGCAAACGGTTATTTAACACTTACTCGAGGCTTTTTGACGGGGTTCAAAAGCCACAACTTAGTCATAATTTAATTTTACTTGTTTTTGGGGTAATTTCGTGGCGCATTTTATGAATAGCTTATATATGTGCCGTTCCATTCGTTGACCACTTGATGGATTGTTGTCTGAATATCACCCAATTACTCTCAGTAAATCTTCCTGTTTCAATCATTACCATTTGTCGGTTCTTTCGAATTGTGAAATCAGAAAAATTGCAATTTTGATGCACGTTTTTCTTTGAAGAGGTTTTCTTATCCTTTTTGATCAAAATATATCACTTCAGTTTTTTCCTAGTCATTATTTTTCTAAAATTCTTTTGCAACCTACGTTTCAATAACAATTAATAGAGACTTTTTGACAGGTTTCAAATGCCAAAATTTTTTTCTTGGAAGCTAGTTTCACTCTTTTTCTTTGGGTAATTTCTAGAAGTTTGTTATATATACAATGTTTTTTGCCGTTAAATTATAGTCCAAAAGATGTGTTGTGTAGGAGTGAAAAGCATAATAATTTTATTTACGTCATCTCCTAAATGGTCACCCCAGGGAGGTTGTTTTCAATTGTGCAAATCAAAAGATGACCTTTTTGACCCAAGTTTTTCTACTCCTTTATGCTCAAACTTGAGCACTTAAACTTTCCACAAGTTCATGATTGATTATTGTTCTTTGACGCAAACTTTTAATGAACACTTACTAGAGGCTTTTAGACGGAGTTCGAATGCCACAATTTAGTCTCATAAGGTAATTTTATTTTTTGGGGTAATTTGGTGGCGCATTTTATGTATAGCTTATATATGTGCCGTTCCATTAGTTGACCACTTGATGCATTGCAGTCGGTATATAACCCGTTTAACCTCAGTATATCTGTCTGTTTCAATCGTTACCATTTCGTGGGTTGTTTCGAATTGTGCACATAGAAACAAAACAATTCTGATGCACATTTTTCTCTGAAGAAGGTTTCTATTCCCTTTTGCTCAAACTAGATCACTTCAGTTTCCCCTAGTCCTTGATTTTAAAAACTCTCTCTAAAACTACATTTCAATAACAATTAATAGAGACATTTTGACAGGGTTCAAATACAAAAAACTTTTTGTAGAAGATAGTTTTACTCTTTTTGGGGTAAACTCGGGGAGTTTGTGATATAAACATTATTTTTTGCCTGTTGTTTATAGTCCATATGATGTTTTGTGTAGGAGTAAAATGCATACTAACTTGATTTACGTCTTCACCTAAAAATTCACCACAGGAGGGTAGTTTTCAACTGTGCAAATCAAAAGATGTCTTTTGTTGACGCCATTTCAGATCAGCTAGAAAAGCCATCAGCCAGCAAGAAATAACTTTTGAAACTGAAAAAATTCAGAATTTATCAAAACTCAAAATTGGTCAAAAATGAAAAATTTTACAAGTTGGGACCAAAAATCTGTACACCCACCCCCACCCCCGATTTTGGGAAGGCAAAACCCGAGCAACCCGAGATTATGGTAGACGGTTAGGGTTACCCATAAGCTACTCATGGACCCAATGAACGTTATTGCATCAGACCCACAAGTCTGGTTATTAGCACTTATATGGTGCAAAATTGGCATTTTTCGATATTTTGTTATTTATTGTTATAGTTCCTAAATTGTTTATTCTATGATACTTTAGATGGTCATTAAAGGTCAAATACCGTACATTCGAGGCATTTAGAGCCACGTAATAACCATCCGTGCTTATGTCAACAAAAGCAAATATTGCAGTAATTTGACATTTACTATGTAAACAGTGACCTAAACCATTTTCTTGATTAACCAATCAGAGACAAGTGCCAATGATGTTATAATTGATAAATATTTGATTATTTACTTTAACCCAATTGTTTGATTAGTGAAATCGTATTGTTTTTAGAAACATTAGAAACTGTTACAAAGAGCAGTTGGCTCTCAGATAGACTAAAATTTGATTCTTTAACAGCTTTAGTCTTTTTTGCTAAGTTTTGCTAGATCTTAAGATCTTGCGAGTTCTAAGTTAGTTGAGCTTACCCTAAGGATTACACTAAGGATTTTCTTAACTTCAATCAACAAAATTAAAGTTACAGTCCTTTAATACGTCCGAGCGACTAATTATTTCTGCGAGATCGTTAGTCAATCGAACTCAGTGAAGAACCAGGCCGGCGTAAAACTCGAGAACCAGGCTGTGATATATCGGTTCCGCTGAGATTCTTGAGCAGCTGCAACATTTGGTCCGCCGACCCGGACAACAACAACAGCAGTTACACGAACAGCAACGAATCTTCGATTCAACCTGGTGGACCAAAACACATCCAGCAACGATGGCCAGCAGAAGTCCCAACAGACACTGGAAGACAGCTGATTGGAAGGCGAGTGGTCAACTCAAGACGTTAGAGAAAGAACAAGCTGACCTATTCAAGTCCTTTTCCAGACACCTCAACGAGCTAGAAGGCTACCTGACACAAAATAAAACAATGACGGCCGAAGGTGCTTATCGATGTCTCTTCGAGACGTACGACAAGTTGGAAGACAACCGACAACAGCAAAGGTTACTATTAAAACTAAAGTATTTTGAAAGCTTTGATAATGAAACCAAGCGTATGTTAGAAGAAAAGAGTAAAGTTTTGCGATGGGTAGTTGACAAAGTACCAGACCTCCGAGACATTGAAGATTGTCGCGCAGTAGTTGTTGACTACCGGAAAAATACATTGCGATGGTACAAATTATTGGAAGATTCTCTTCCAATCGAGAACGAATTGTGAGAGCTCGAAAAGAAATTGAAATCAGAAAATTTATGCGACTCCAAAAAACAGATACTGTGTGATCAGGCGGAACAATTTTTAGAAAAGCTAGATGAATATACGCAGAAGCTCTTCGAAAATTGAAGAAAGAAAATTGTCCCCATGGGTTTGCGAATTTCAGTGATGTTAGGAGTCACTATCAAGACTTGATCAAACAGTACAGGCTCAGCAAGGATTGTGGAAACCAAACATCGTTAGTGACAGCTAAATCGGCTGGTGACAAAGACCCAAACGATGAAACTGTAATTGATACAAGAAATGGAGCAATAGAAAACGCTGAGGAGAAGGCCGATGTCTCTTCCAAGCATTCTGCTACACATGGAAGCAGAAAACAACCCAGTATCGCCAACTCGCTATCATCGAGAAGGCGACAGATCGAAGAAACGGAGCTCGAAAACCTAAGAGCAAAGAAAGAAACAGAGCAACGACTGCGAGAGCGCCAGTTGGAGTTAGAGCAGGAGCGTGAGGAAATAGAACTTCGTCGCTAGCAAGAAGAGTTATGTTTACAACAGCAACAACAACAACAACAACAACAACAACAACAACAATAACAACAACAACAACAACAACAAGAACAAGAGTTACGTTTAAAGATGCAACAACAAGAAAATGAACTGCGTCTTCGACAGCATGAGCGAGCGCTGGAAAACGAAAGAAAGAAAGCAGAGGAAGAAGAAGAAGAAAGACGTATGAAACTTGAGCTGACCAAAGGAAGCTCAAGAGCATCTGGATCAGTGGCAGATGAGACAGAAAGTGTTGGATCAAAACGAAATCATGAAAAAACATCAGGGTGGGCAGAATCAGTGGCTCAACAGTCTGTCCATAGACGGCCACTATCTCCAAATGTTGTTATCGACCCTCCAGCGAATGTCACCAAGGACAGAGCTGACAAACGTTTCAGCACCTACCCGAAAACTACTCCACTGTTCCAACCGGGTGAAAGACTTTTCTCAAGGCAACTGACAGAACCAAGCATTCTCAAGAAACCAGAAGTCCTTAAACCAATTAGAGTAACGGACCCACCAGCACCGCCGTTGACAAGAACGACGTTTCAGCAGCAGGGAACGTCAGCACTTCAAACTAGAAACAGGAGTCAGAGTCCCATTAACAACTCTCAAAACAGGTCTGCCGAGAGCAGAAACAGGAGCACAATGAATCAAACAACGCCCCAAGTCATTTACCAACCAGTACCAAGCAGTGGTGCCAGTGGCTTGCCAAAACTAAAACTGACTGAGTTTTCAGGAGACCCACTGGAGTGGCCAGAGTGGTCAGGTCTTTTGATATTGTTGTGCATCAAAAGCCAATCAGCGATACGGAAAAGATGCAATACCTGAAGACCAGCCTCACGGGTCAAGCAAAAGCAGCAATATCGGGAATGGGATTCAGCTCACAATCATACTATCATGCTTGGGATATACTCTGTGAGAAGTATGGCAGATCAGATTTCATAGTCAACGCTCAATTCAAGAAAATACATACTCATCCTCCAGCCAGTTCGGCATGAAGATTCTACGAGCATTGTCAAAATCGCAAATGTGGTAACAATTGTAGTAAACACTTTGACTCAACTTGGATATACATCCGACCTAGAATCAGAAGGAGGGCTAAGTTCAACGACGAGAAAACTTTCTCCGCAACTGAGAGAACAGTGTTTGCAGTATATGCAAGATCGTCAACTACTGAGAGGCAACCTGATTGTTTTCAAAGAGTGGCTTGCCTCCAAAGCTGCAATTCTTGAGAACTTGTTAGCACAGACAAGCTGGTCGTTTGACAGAAACAAATTTCAAAGCCGTGATGAACCGAAGACCAGTACCTTTGCTTCAAACGCTGAAGAGTCGAGCAAACCCAAGAATTTCGGATGTCCCTTCAAAGATGGACAACACCTCATTTGGACACTTGAAAAATTCAAATCAATGAAAGTAAATGAACGACGAGAGCATGTCCAGAAGCTCCGACTGTGTTTCAATTGTTTGAAACCAGGTCACATGTCGAAGGACTGCAGAAGCAGGATATGCAGTGTACACAGCTGTGGAAGGCGACACAACAGACTTTTGCACAGCGACTTACCGAAGAAGGAAACTACAAAGAATGTCTCAGATGCTACAACTGCCGTAGCAACTAACATCACCCAAGGAGGACTCCCAGTGGTACGAATCAAGCTGACAAACAGAGAATTAAGCCTAAATGTACTAGCAATGTGTGATTCGGGATCCTCAATCTCATTTGTGGACAAATCAGTGGTGTCAAAACTTCAACTTCAAGGCCGAAAAGCGTCCTTATCACTAGCAGGGATCCATGGCTCGCAAGATGTCAAGACGGAAATAGTGCCGATAGCTGTTTCAGCGCATGAGAAATCTCGACCATTGACAACAGTGCAATTTTACGTACACGAAAAACTGAAATTGGGTGACCGGATTGTGGAGCTGAAAGAATTGAAAGATCGTTACCCACATCTGAGGAACTTACCAAATCAGAGCTATAATCTAAACGATGTTCAAGTGATTCTTGGACAAGATTGTTACGACATTCACCACCCCTTTGAATTCAAGAAGTCAGGTGACAAAGCTGCACCATGGGCAGTGAAATCAAAGATTGGGTGGGCCTTAAGTGGTCCGCTACCAGCGAAGCAGGCAGCAACTCTTGCCACAACAGCAACATCAGTTGCAGATGACAAACTAGCAAACCAGTTGAGTAAGTGGTGGGATATCGAGTCCTACGCTTCAAACTGCGATGTCACCGGACATTCAAAGGAAGAGCAACGAGCAATCAAGACGTTGGAGCAAACAACGCGATTCAACGGTGAATGATATGAAGTAGGACTTCTGTGGCGAGAGGACGAAGTGAAGTTACCGAGCAACTTCTACTCTGCAATGGGGCAACTCAAGTCCCTAGAGCGACGCCTGCAGAAAGACGAAACACTAAAGAAGCGCTACCAAGAAACCATCGACACAGATGTCAACGCTGGATACGTTCGGAAAGTAGATCAAGCTGAACTGAATGAAACCAGAGACAAACTGCAATGGTATTTACCACATCATCCCGTCATTAACCCGCACAAACACGAAAAAGTCAGAAGAGTGTGCAAAGCAGCAGCAAAGTTTCAAGGTGTTGCCATAAATGACAAACTTCTACCTGGGCCAGACCTCCTGCAGAGTCTGATCGGAATTATTTTTCGCTACCGAGAACACCAAATAGCTTTATCAGCCGACATAGAAGCAATGTTTCTTCAAGTTGCTGTCCCGAGCGATGACAGCCGATGTTTACAATTTCTCTGGCGAGAAGATCCAGAGCAGAGAATAGAAGTCTATGAGTACACAAGACACGTTTTTGGGGCGAAGAGCTCGCCGACTTGTGCAAATTACGCTTTGCACCAAGTGGCGAAAGATAAGGCGAAAGAAGACAAAAATCTTGTCAAAGAGGTTCAGCGGAAGTTCTACATGGACGACTTCCTCAAGTCAGTCAGAACTCCTCAAGAAGCGATTGAAATCTACCAGAGAGTCAGAGAGATCCTCAACAAAGGTGGATTCAAATTGACGAAATGGATAACAAGTAACGAAGAAGTCAAGTCACAGATCCCAGAGACAGACAGGTCAACGAAAGTTGCGAAAACTTTCGAAGCAGAACCACAATCATCTTCAATCCTAGGACTCAACTGGAATGTGGACACAGACAGTCCTATAGTCTGTCGTGGAACAGAGCAAGAAGTTCCAGCAAAAATAACTCAAAGAAATGTTCTATCCTTTGTCTCAGCAGTGTTTGACCCACTTGGGATATGTTCACCCTTCACCATACGAATGCGATTTCTACTCAAAAGCATTTGGGCAGCAATGGGACAATCATGGGACAAAGTGTTAACAGCAGAACACTCACAACAGTTCAGTGATTGGTGCTCTGAGTTGAGAGAAATAAGGACAATGTCAATAAATCGACTTTATTTTGAAAACGGATGCACAAACTTGAGACTACACATTTTCACAGATGCATCAGAGGAAGCAATGGGCATTGTGGCATATCTGCAAGATGAAGCAACGCTAAAACTCACCTATGTGATAGGGAAATGCCGTTTGGCACCCATCAGACATATGACAATACCGAAGTTAGAACTTCAAGCCGCAGTCTACGGGGTTCGACTCAGAAAACAGATACTCAATGAACATGATGTCAAAATTGACAAAATTTTTCATTGGACCGATTCATCAACGGTCCTACAGTGGCTACAGGCAGCGCACAAGAAACAACAAGTGTTCGTTGCGAACAGAGCAGCGGAAATACTGGAAAACTCATTGATGGATCAATGGAGACACGTCAAAGGTGTCGAAAACCCTGCCGACATCGGAACCCGCGGAATGTCCATCGAAGGCCTCAAGGAGTCCGTATGGCTAAACGGGCCGGCATGACTCCAGGCAGATGAAAAAAAGTGGCCAAAGCGGTGGTGCCAAGAGAACGAACTTGAACCCGAGCAAGTTACGAGTACTGTAGCAACAGAAACAAAACTAGAACAACTATTTGACTGGAGACGATACAGTACCTTCAATCGAATTAGAAACTTCATTGCCTACTGCATGAGGTTCAAGACAAAGCAGAAGGGTACCCTCAAAGCAGACGAAATTCATCAAGCAGAGGAAATACTGTTTCTATTTGCTCAAAACGAAAGCTTCCCGAATGTTTCGAAGTCTATAGCAAACAGCAAAGAAATCTCCAAAACTTTAAACATTGCCAAATTGTAACCCTTCATAGAGGAAGATAGAACAATTAGAGTGAAAGGCCGACTGAAGCATTCAAACCTTGATTACAATGCAAAAATTCCAATATTGTTGACAGCAAAACATCCAGTTGTACAACTTCTGTTGGAGAAAGCGCATCGAGACAACCTACATGAGGGCACTGAATACGTGAGAACTATGCTCTAACAAGAATACTGGATCATCGGACTGAGAAATGCTTTAAGTAACATCAAATCGAGATGCATCAAATGCAGTCACAGGAACGCCAACCCAATTCACCCACCGATGGCGGATCTACCCCGAGAACGACTTGATGAACATGTGTTCCCATTCACCCATACCGGAGTCGACTACTTCGGACCCTTTGAAGTCAAGTTCCTACGACGTACCTTGAAGAGATGGTGCTGCCTTTTCACTTGCCTGACAACGAGAGCAGTATACATCGCAGTACACAGAAGTTGCAGTACACAGAAGTTGCACAGTCATTGGACACCGAGTCGTGTCTAGCTGCAGTGACAAAATTCATTGCAAGAAGTGGCTACCCGAATACCATCTTTAGCGACAACGGAACAAACTTCGTTGGAGCAGCCAATGAGCTGAAAGCATTCATGAACAAGTGGGACAAAGCTAAGATTGAGAGCGACTTAGCACAGAAAAAGATTGTTTGGAAATTCGATCCTCCCGGAGCTCTCGGAGCTCAAGATTTGACAGCACTCACACCTAATCATTTCTTGCTAGGACGAGAGAACGCGAATGCACCATTCATGCCATCCAGTGAACGCTACCACGACTTGAGAAAATCTTTCAAAACGGCTCAAGCATATGCCGACATGATCTGGAAAAGATGGACTCGTGAATATCTTCCACAATGGAACCAGAGATCGAAGTGGTCAAAAGAACATGTGCGAAACCTGAAAGAAGGCGAATTAGTGTGGCTAGTAGATGACTCTGTGAAACGCTGTGAATACAAACTTGGACGAATCATTGAGATCTTCACCGGCAACGACGGAGTTGTGAGATCAGCGAGAGTCAAATTGGCACATGGAGAGCTAAACCGGCCAGTCGTGAAGTTAGCGCCAGTATTCTACGATGGTGTTTCTGAGATTGAAAACAGGGCCGGCGATGTTGGCGCCACTTCAGATCAGCTAGAAAAGCCATCAGACAGCAAGAAATAACTTTTGAAACTAAAAAAACTTAGAATTTATCAAAACTCAAAAATGGTCAAAAATGAAAAATTTTACAAGTTGGGACCGAAAATCTGTACACCGCCCCGATTTTGGGAAGGCAAAACCCGAGCAACCCGAGGTTATCGTAGACGGTTAGGGTTACCCCTAATCTACTCATGGACCCAATGAACGTTATTGCATCAGACCCACAAGTGTGGCTATTAGCAATTATATGGTGCAAAATTGGCATTTTTCGATATTTTGTTATTTTTTGTTAAAGTTCCTAAATTGTTTATTCTATGTTACTTTAGATGATCATTAAAGGTCAAATACCGTACATTCGAGGCATTTAGAGCCACGTAAAAACCCTCCGTGCTTATGTCAACAAAAGCAAATATTACAGTAATTTGACATTTACTATGTAAACAATGACCTAAATCATTTTCTTGATTAACCAATCAGAGACAAGTGCCAATGATGTTATAATTGATAAATATTTGATTATTTACTTTAAAAACCAATTGTTTGATTAGTGAAACCGTATTGTACTTAGAACCATTACAAACTGTTACAAAGAGCAGTTGGCTCTCAGATAGACTAAAACTTGATTCTTTAACAGCTTTAGTCTTTTTTGCTAAGTTTTGCTAGATAAAACCGGTTGTTTGATTAGTGAAACCGTATTGTATTTAGAACCATTACAAACTGTTACAAAGAGCAGTTGGCTCTCAGATAGACTAAAATTTGATTCTTTAACAACTTTAGTCTTTTTTCTAAGTTTTGCTAGATAAAACCGATTGTTTGATTAGTGAAACCGTATTGTATTTAGAACTATTACAAACTGTTACAAAAAGCAGTTGGCTCTCAGATAGACTAAAATTTGATTCTTTAACAGCTTTAGACTTTTTTGCTAAGTTTTGCTAGATCTTAAGATCTTGCGAGTTCTAAGTTAGTTGAGCTTACTTAACCAGAAGTTAGCATTACTAACACTGGTTGAAGTCTTAAAAACTTCAGCACGAGATTGAACATAGATTATCACTAAGGATTTTCTTAACTTCAATCAACAAAGTTAAATTACAGTCCTTTAATACGTCCGAGCGACTAATTATTTCTGCGAGATCGTTAGTCAATCGAACAAAGTGAAGAACCAGGCCGGCGTAAAACTCGAGAACCAGGCTGTGATATATCGGTTCCGCTGAGATTCTTGAGCAGCCGCAACATCTTTTTTTACCCAATTTTTTCATTGAATTTTTTTTACTCCTTTATGCTAAAACTTGAGCACTTTAAATTTTCACCAGTTCATGATTGTTTATTGTTTTCTGACGCAATGGTTTAATGAACACCTATTAGAGGCTTTTTGTCGGTGTTCGAATGCCACAATTTAATCGTATATAAAGTAATTTTACTTGTTTTTGGGGTAATTTCGTGGCAAATATTGTCCACATGAGGATTTGAGTAAGACTAAAAAGCATACTAAATTTATTTACGTCATCGCCTAAACGGTCAACCCAAGAGGGTTGTTTTCAACTGTGCAAATCTAAAGATGACCTCTTTGACCCAAGTTTTTCTTTGAAGAATTATTCTACCCCTTTATTCTCAAACTTGAGCACTTCAACTTTCCACCATTTCATGATTGTTTATTTTCTTTCGACGGATGAGTTTAATGAACACTTACTAGAGGCTTTTTGACGGGGTTCGATTTAGTCTCATAAGTTATTTTTACTTGTTTTTGGGGTAATTTCGTAGCGCATTTTATGTGTAGCTTATATATGTGCCGTTCCATTAGTTGTCCGCTTGATGCGTTGTAGTCGAGATGAAACCCAATTGACCTCAGTATATCTTTCTGTTTCAATCGTTACCATTATGTGGGTTGGTTCGAATTGTGCAAATAGAAACATCACAATTTTGAAGCACGTTTTTCTTTGAAGAGGTTTTCTAATCCTTTTTGATCTAATTACATCACTTGAGTTTTTCCCTAGTCATTATTTTTTTTAAATTATCGTGAAACCTACAATTCAATAACAATTAATATAGACATTTTGACAGTGTTCAAGTGCCAGAAGTTTTTCGTAGAAGGTAGTTTCACTCTTTTTTTGGGTTAATTTCGGGGACTTTGTTATGTTTACATTATTTTTTTAGCCTGTCGTTGATAGCCCGGTTGGTGTTTTGAGTAAGAGGAAAAACCAAACCAATTTTGTTTTTGTTGTTGCCCAAATGCTAACCTCAGGAGGGATGTTTTTAACTGTGCAAATCAAAAGATGACTTTTTTAACCCAATTTTTTCTTTGAAGAATTTTTCTATTCATTCATGCTCAACCCCGAGCACTTCAAATTTACACAAATTCATGATTGTTTTTGACGCAAACTTTTAATGAACACTTACTAGAGTCTTTTTGACGGGGTTCGACTGCCACAATTTAATCATATAAGTTATTTTTATTTGATTTTGGGGTAATTTCGGGGCGCATTTAATGTATAGCTTATATAAGTGCCGTTCCATTAGCTGACCACTTGATGCATTGTAGTCGTAATAACACAAATAAAACTTCAGTATATCTGTCTGTTTCAATCGTTACCATTTTTGGGGTTGTTTCCGATTGTGCAAACAGAAACATCACACTTTTGATGCGCGTTTCTATTTGAAGAGGTTTTTGTAATCCTTTTTTATCAAGCTATATCACTTCAGATTTTCCCTAGTCATTATTTTTCAAAAAATATACCGAAACCTACATTTCAATGGAAATAATACTGATTTTTTGACAGGGTCAAAGTGCAAAAAATTTTTTCGCAGTTTGTAGTTTTACGCTTTTTTGGGTTAATTTCGAGGAGTTTGTTATATATACATTTTTTTTTGCCTGTCGTTGATAGTCCACTTGATGTCTTGATTAAGAGTAAAAACCATACTATTTTTTTTCGTTGTTGCATAAATAGTTAGCCCAGGAGGGTTGTTTTCAACTGTCCAAATCAAAAGATGACTTTGTGACCCAAGTTTTTCTTTGAAGAATTTATGTACTCCTTTATGCTCATACTTGAGCACTTCAATTTTCAAACATGCTTGTTTATTGTTTTTTGACGCAAGCGTTTAATGAACACTTACTAGAGGTCGTTTGACGGGGTTCAAATGCCAGAATTTAATCACATAAGGTAACTTTACTTGTTTTTAGGGTAATTTTGTGGCGCACTTTATCTATAGCATATATATGTGCCGTTCCATTAGCTGACAACTTGATGCATTGTAGTCGAAACACCATTTGTTGGGCTGTTTCTAATTGTGCAAAGAGAAACATGACACTTCTGACGCACGTTTTTCTTTGAAATGATTTTCTAATCCTTTTGGCTCAAACTAGAACACTGCAGTTTTTCTCTTGTCATTCATTTCAATCACTTTCTTGAAACTTACCTTTCACTAATAATTAATAGCGACATTTTGGTAGAGTTGAAGTGCCAAATTTTTTCTTAGAGTGTAGTTTTACTCTGATTTTGTGGTTATTTCGGGGAGTTTGTTATATACAGATTTTTTTGCTTGTCGGTAATTTCGGGTTTTTTTTCAGAGATTTTACAACAATTTTTACGAGCTTACTGATGTCATCGTTTTTAGATGCGTCCTTGAATCATCCTATCCTGGTTAGTTTTTTTGCAAATAATGATGACGCTGCTAGGTTTTCATTTTTCAAAAGGGGCCTGTTGTCTTCTAAATCTTATTTTTTTTAATGATTAAATTCCCTAAGTCATTGATTTCAAGTTTTCAGCTTTATTCCTATGAGATAAAATTTCCTTCATTTTGGATCCTTGTCATCCTATCGCAATGTTCACTAACTGCATTGATTCTGAAGCCATTAGGAGCCATGTTTGAAGGTGTTTTTTCATATTTTGGTGACAATTTTTTCACTGCTTGGGATAATTTCGTATTTTTTCAATACTTCGTACAATTTCTACGAGCTTACTGCATTGACATTCCTCCAACTGCATTGATACTGCTGCCTCTAGCAGCCAAGTTTTGAGGTGGTTCCTTGTATTTTGGTTTAATTTTTTTGACTTTGCGATGATTTCGGGTTTATTCAACTTCGAGTAGCTCTTACAAGCTTAATGCCGCCATTGGTTTTAGATGCGCGCTTCAAGCAGGCCATCCCGGT
>NC_134468.1:5604874-5735570 GCF_964194025.1 Convolutriloba macropyga
GTAGAACAAAAACACAAAAACGGCAAGATATCGCTAATTAACGCAAGATAACTGTCAGAACAATAATTCCAGATCAATCTGCTATTTTGTGGAGTCACTGATGATAAAAAAGACATCAAAACTTAAGAAATCTTCAATTAGCTCGATTTGAAAGAGAAACAGAGTGGAAGAATAAGGCAGATAATAATCTAAGAAACTGAAATGAATTATTAAAAAAACTATAATTTTGGACTCACGGAAACGCCACAGTTTTCTTTTTGGCTTCACAGCAAATAGGAAAAAAATAAGATATACCTCTCGTGTTGGAGATATCATAAACAAAATGAGTTCACACTACTGAAGGCAGCTCATCTTCTCTCACTTCTCTCACTAACAAAAGATTTTAGGTCAAAGCGTGGTCTGAAAACATAGTACTTACAATGAGAAAAGACCTCAAGAAAACCAATACTCCTCTTTGAGTCGTAAAAACCTCAAGAAAATCAATACTCCTCTCCGAGTCGTTAAAACAACAGCGCACCAAAGCAATTCAAATGCTATGAACAGCTACAAAAGGAGAGCGTCGAATTAATGAGAGGCTGACGGCGTCTATTGATACAAAAATGTGCCAAAATTGATCAAAAATTAATTTAAAATTGAACAAAAACTTGATAAAGCAGTCAAATGTACACAAAACGTAAAACCTCGATATCTCCTCGAAAGATAAAATATTGAATGCTTAATTGGATTTCTAATGAGACCCCTTTTAGGACCTCAAATATAGGTCCCTACGACCGGCTAAAACCGACTCATATAATCCCCTAAGGTTTGAACAATGATTGATCCGTAACCTAACTCAGATAAATAATTATATCATCAAATATTTTGTCAATTTGACTAAATGAAATTCTTACAATTCTTTAAAGCCAAATGAGGTGTGCTTTCTTCTAGAAGAGATCCATCTGCGTCAGTTGGGGTAGGAGGAGCCTTGACAGCTTTGGGCTCATCTATCAGGCTGAATGAGAACTCACCCGTCTGCAAAACATCCTCCAGCATCAAAGATGTCCCCAAGATCTCACCATTTGCAACTTGCCTACAACAATCCGGATAAGAGTCATCGAGCACTAAAACTTCCTACGCATCCTCCTAGGTAATTCCTACGCATCATGTTTCATGTTTTTGGCCGAAAACATCAGCCAATTATACGCGTTATCAATCCATAATTCTAGAAAAACTTTGATCAAATTGGTTAGGTAATTTCCAGCATAGATAATCAATTCAATAGCAGCTTCATCAACATTCCATCCAATTACTTAAACAAATAAGAACAAATGATGTAAATAATCAATATGAGAGTACCTTTCCTAGCAAGATAGCATGAGAGTACCTTTCAGCATTGCGAAGAGGACTGAAGCATAGGAGGACACTGTCAATCAAGACACTTGGAGAGTCCAGACAACAAGGAAAACTACCTTCTCTGAAACATGGAAACTATCTCTGCTTACCTTAGTAAATCATAGTAAAATTGACGGTAGGTAAATTTGTAAATTTAAGACAAACAAATCTTCATTATTCAGGCAAATTAGCATTCAATTGTTTATCACGTAGTTCACCGAACACTGTGTTGGACCCATGTGAAACTTTTGAGCCGTCAAGAAAAGATCTCAACTCTTTAAGAATTGCTTAAGATCAACTAGTGTGATCTTTATATTTCTCTCTAACGCTTGCGATATTCGATAGATATTTAGTCGGTCATGTATTTATCTGCAGTAGCAAATTTTAACTCAGCGACCAATAATCAGCGCTGTGGGACAGAAAAAGCACTGATCCATTACTTTAAATAGAATTGGTGGAAAGTTGCGTTCTTATCACTGAAAACACGCCCAAAGTTGACACATAAATTTTTATATTAGACATCGCAATTAAAATCTAGCTAGCCTATGTGAGGGACACTTTTTAAACGTATCAAGATGCAAAATTGAAAACCAGCATCAAAAGTGAGTTCATTTACTCTATTAAGTAACGGAAGATGCTCGTATTGAGAAATTCGTCATTTTGAAAAGAGATCAGACTTACCTATCTAGTGATGCTCTCCATGGGAAAAGTTCTTTAGCAAGAGAGTCGCGTCCCTGCAGTGGCAGAGGTGTGCATACATTTCCCCCTACAAAGTCATCCGATACTTGCACGTTGATCAAGTTGTTCAATGCAAAGTGCATCGTCTTGCTCATTGCCTAAAAAACAAGTTGAAATTGAGTCTTTTGACCAAATTCCTGAATATATTCCTCCTTTGTTATTCCTCCTGAATCTATTCTTCCTGAATTTATTCCCCCAACAAAATAATGACGTGAACGCAACTTTCTCTACTTAAAGTAGATGTATAATGCGATTTGGATATGGGCATTAAAAATTTTTAGTCTTAAACCTATGTAAAATTTTTTATTTGCCGTCCAAATATACTGAACATACCCGGCAGATCGCCGGAAAATAGCCGCCGTTGATTCCAATAAGCATGATTGGGATTGAAATAACAGAAGATATTGAAAAAAAAAAGATTTTTGTACAAAAACATTTTTTTAAGTCCGATTTATTTTGATGGCATTTCGTAGTTGAACATACTTCTGTTTCTTAGAGAGAGGCTACAGGGGCTACTATCAATAACAATAAGCATTAGAGAGAGGTAACTATTACTTATAGGAACGACGTTCAAATAGCGGGCATCTAAAATTGGGCTTTATGGGTTTATCCCGTTTCTATTTCTGACTTCAATTTTTTATACTGACTCTGTTCATTTTGAATTGCTTTGCTGAGCAACTGATGTTCAAAATCACTTTTAGCAGAATGAGAGAAGAGAGAAACTAGCCTAAAGAAGTCAAAAAGATTTCACGCAAAATGTTGAAAAGGCGGCAAAATGAGGTAAAGCGAAACATTTTTTTATTCGACGAAGTAAAAAACATAGCAGGACAAGTCCTGACGTACAATTCAAAGAATTTTCATTGACTAAACGGAAAAACTAGACCTAGAATGGACTATGAGTGAATTGAGAAAACCATTTTTAAAAAATCAGATCAAAAAATAAGAAAAAAAAACAAAAAATCAATGTCAAAATGCCGCATGTGAACAAAAAAACCACTAGCGAGAAATGAAAATTTAATTCAAACAAAAAACTAGGCCTAGAATGAGCTGTGAATGGATTGGGAAAACCATTTAGAAAAAAATCCGATCCAAAAAATCGAAAAAAAACAGTAAAAATCAGAGTGAAATTGCCGCATGTGAACAAAAAACCACTACCGAGAAACCGAATTTTTGTTCAAACACAGTTTTCTCACTCTACTTTAAAATTAGAGCGAGAAAAATTCACGCCGCAAAACCACTCGCTTTTTCGCTCCATTTCCTGTTTCGGCGTGACCAAAATCACTACTCCATTTGACTTCAAAAATCATGAAAATGTGTGAACAGATCTTAAAAAAAAAAAACATAGCCGGAAGAATTCCGGAAACGACTCGAAGTGTAAATCCATTTGAACGCTATCCAACTTCTAATCAAACAAAACGTGCCTTCATTAATTTATAAACAAAACCATGAAACAAAAAAGTAAAAACAATAAAATCAAATCTGTTAAAATATGATAAAAAATCTGATCAAATTTTGTTATAAACTGAGATCCCGAAAAAAACTTTCGCTGCCAAAATAACTTCATCAAAACAACTAGTACTTACAAAAACCACTTATGTGAATTTTGAAAAAATACTTTAGGCTAAATTATGAAAAAAAGCTCTTAAAAACAACTTTCACTGAAAAACTGGAAAAAGTTACTAATTTTTTTTTTATATTTCAAAAGCATATAAATCCAAAGAAAAATTCCCTTCTGCCAATACGGTATCCAAATGCTCACAAAACAATAGGCAATTCATAATAGACTAAGAAACTTAGCTAAAAACACACAAAAACGAAAAACCTCAAAAACGCAAAAAATTAAGAAAAATGGTTCCAATTTTCGCCATTTTTTTGTCATATTTCTCAACAAAAAATGATTCTTACCCACAAAACTGTACCCAATTGTTATCATAAATTTGCTCAAGTAGAATGGGGTTCTTCGATACCCATTTGAGCCAGTAAAACAAAATAATCGTCAAAAAAACGCACAAATTAGCCCGAAAATCAGCAAAATCAATGAAAAACCTCCGAATTATCATAAAATTCATATGAATTTCCAGAAACCTTCAAACCACTACCGAAATCAGCCTAAAATTAAAACAAAATCATAACCAAACCTCTTAACCAAAGTAAATAAAAAAAACTGCTTTAAAATGCCGCACGTGAACAAAAAAAATTTCGCTCGCTTAGAGAAAATTTTTTCACACATCAATTTCTCACTCTCTTAAAAACAGCGGTATGAACAAAAACCACCCTCTTTTCGCTCCGCTCTTCACTTTTTTTCAGCACCAAAATCACTCCAAATTTTTTCACTCGTTTCATTTCCCGCATCAAAAATCACTCCAATAAAATTGATTAAAAAAAGGACTTCTCCAATACTCCTCTTCGAGTCGTAAAAACACAGCGCCCCAATACAATTCAAATTCTTTGAATTGTAAAAAAAATAGGAGCGCTATAATAGCCGGCTGAGAAGATGAGGGCGGCTATTAATAAATAGTGGTCCATTTCCTGTCTAAAAATATAATTCTTGTAGCTAAGCAGGGAGCCGAACAACAAAATAGCACTTTTGAGAAAATTGAGTGAGCTACCTTAACAATCAACATTACCGAAACTCCAGCAAGTTTCTCTCAAACAGAAAGAGCTCAGACTATAGCTTCTCTTATTGAAGTGGACAAAGGAAGGAGATAGATTCTAAACGCTTAATCTCAATTAGAAAGAGCTGAATGATCATAGTCAAAATCACAGTCAATGATCATAGTCAATGAGTTCAAGATCACCCACGCAATCAAACTAATTTTACTGTTCACGCACTTTCAAAGTTAACTTTCAAGTAAACTGCTGCCAATTAGGTTCCTGAATTTATTCCCCCAACAAAATAATGACGTGAACGCAACTTTCTCTACTTAAAGTAGATGTATAATGCGATTTGGATATGGGCATTAAAAAAATTTTAGTCTTAAACCTATGTAAAATTTTTTATTTGCCGTCCAAATATACTGAACATACCCGGCAGGTCGCCGGAAAATAGCCGCCGTTGATTCCAATAAGCATGATTGGGATTGAAATAACAGAAGATATTGAAAAAAAAAGATTTTTGTACAAAAACATTTTTTAAGTCCGATTTATTTTGATGGCATTTCGTAGTTGAACATACTTCTGTTTCTTAGAGAGAGGCTACAGGGGCTACTATCAATAACAATAAGCATTAGAGAGAGGTAACCATTACTTATAGGAACGACGTTCAAATAGCGGGCATCTAAAATTGGGCTTTATGGGTTTATCCCGTTTCTATTTCTGACTTCAATTTTTTATACTGACTCTGTTCATTTTGAATTGCTTTGCTGAGCAACTGATGTTCAAAATCACTTTTAGCAGAATGAGAGAAGAGAGAAACTAGCCTAAAGAAGTCAAAAAGATTTCACGCAAAATGTTGAAAAGGCGGCAAAATGAGGTAAAGCGAAACATTTTTTTATTCGACGAAGTAAAAAACATAGCAGGACAAGTCCTGACGTACAATTCAAAGAATTTTCATTGACTAAACGGAAAAACTAGACCTAGAATGGACTATGAGTGAATTGAGAAAACCATTTTTAAAAAATCAGATCAAAAAATAAGAAAAAAAAACAAAAAATCAATGTCAAAATGCCGCATGTGAACAAAAAAACCACTAGCGAGAAATGAAAATTTAATTCAAACAAAAAACTAGGCCTAGAATGAGCTGTGAATGGATTGGGAAAACCATTTAGAAAAAAATCCGATCCAAAAAATCGAAAAAAAACAGTAAAAATCAGAGTGAAATTGCCGCATGTGAACAAAAAACCACTACCGAGAAACCGAATTTTTGTTCAAACACAGTTTTCTCACTCTACTTTAAAATTAGAGCGAGAAAAATTCACGCCGCAAAACCACTCGCTTTTTCGCTCCATTTCCTGTTTCGGCGTGACCAAAATCACTACTCCATTTGACTTCAAAAATCATGAAAATGTGTGAACAGATCTTAAAAAAAAAAAACATAGCCGGAAGAATTCCGGAAACGACTCGAAGTGTAAATCCATTTGAACGCTATCCAACTTCTAATCAAACAAAACGTGCCTTCATTAATTTATAAACAAAACCATGAAACAAAAAAGTAAAAACAATAAAATCAAATCTGTTAAAATATGATAAAAAATCTGATCAAATTTTGTTATAAACTGAGATCCCGAAAAAAACTTTCGCTGCCAAAATAACTTCATCAAAACAACTAGTACTTACAAAAACCACTTATGTGAATTTTGAAAAAATACTTTAGGCTAAATTATGAAAAAAAGCTCTTAAAAACAACTTTCACTGAAAAACTGGAAAAAGTTACTAATTTTTTTTTATATTTCAAAAGCATATAAATCCAAAGAAAAATTCCCTTCTGCCAATAGGGTATCCAAATGCTCACAAAACAATAGGCAATTCATAATAGACTAAGAAACTTAGCTAAAAACACACACAAAAAAACGAAAAACCTCAAAAACGCAAAAAATTAAGAAAAATGGTTCCAATTTTCGCCATTTTTTTTGTCATATTTCTCAACAAAAAATGATTCTTACCCTCAAAAAAACGCAAAAATTAGCCCGAAAATCAGCAAAATCAATGAAAAACCTCCGAATTATCATAAAATTCATATGAATTTCCAGAAACCTTCAAACCACTACCGAAATCAGCCTAAAATTAAAACAAAATCATAACCAAACCTCTTAACCAAAGTAAATAAAAAAAACTGCTTTAAAATGCCGCACGTGAACAAAAAAAATTTCGCTCGCTTAGAGAAAATTTTTTCACACATCAATTTCTCACTCTTTTAAAAACAGCGGTATGAACAAAAACCACCCTCTTTTCGCTCCGCTCTTCACTTTTTTTCAGCACCAAAATCACTCCAAATTTTTTCACTCGTTTCATTTCCCGCTTCAAAAATCACTCCAATAAAATTGATTAAAAAAAAGGACTTCTCCAATACTCCTCTTCGAGTCGTAAAAAGACAGCGCCCCAATACAATTCAAATTCTTTGAATTGTAAAAAAAAAATAGGAGCGCTTTAATAGCCGGCTGAGAAGATGAGGGCGGCTATTAATAAATAGTGGTCCATTTCCTGTCTAAAAATATAATTCTTGTAGCTAAGCAGGGAACCGAACAACAAAATAGCACTTTTGAGAAAATTGAGTGAGCTACCTTAACAATCAACATTACCGAAACTCCAGCAAGTTTCTCTCAAACAGAAAGAGCTCAGACTATAGCTTCTCTTATTGAAGTGGACAAAGGAAGGAGATAGATTCTAAACGCTTAATCTCAATTAGAAAGAGCTGAATGATCATAGTCAAAATCACAGTCAATGATCATAGTCAATGAGTTCAAGATCACCCACGCAATCAAACTAATTTTACTGTTCACGCACTTTCAAAGTTAACTTTCAAGTAAACTGCTGCCAATTAGGTTCTGCAGATGAATTTTAAGTGAAACCCAAACCTTCGAAAATAGGTTCTGTGTTTAAAGCTTCTATACTGGCATTTGATGCCGAGAGCTATGACCAAACCAGTGACTCTAACCTGATAAGCTCTTGTATTTTTGGCTACAACGAATTGGTCTCTAATAGGATATCTGACGGCAGTCTCAAACTCCATCAGCATTGATTCCCGCTTCAACTTCAAGTAGGCAGCAACCTGCGCTGGATCGTTGGGGTCATCTAAGTAACCAATTTGCTTCTGGATCTCGACCAACTCAGTTCCGATTCCCTCGATTCCACCCCATGCAGCTGAGACAGTGTTGACTTGGGAACCCAATCTAGCGTAGGAGCAACCAGCCATTGCATGCGCAGATAGCAGTTTAAATATATCATGCACCTAAAAATTCACCCTCCATAAGAATGATTGATGAGATCAAACTAATAAATTTAATGGTTATCCACGATATCCCGTTTTACATTCCTTCAAAACAAAGATCAGGACGCTAAGATCGATAAAGAAGTTTCAGTGCAGAAAAATAACCGCAACTGTATCCGACTAAGGCACGGTACACAATACGCCACGAACGTTAGATTTGAAATAAGATAAGCCTCAGACAATTATTCAAACAAAATAAAAACTATAGATTTTTGCTAATCAATAAGAAACAACAAAAAAAAAAAAACGAAAAGAAAAGGGAGGGTCAAACTCTTAGAACCGCCCTTCACACGATGAATTTTTATCTTAAAAAGAGCTTCGATCAATTGTAAAGTAAAAAAAAACAGCGAGTATGCACCCTGGGAGATTAATGGGGGGGGGGGGGGGGCACGGGTGGGTGGATTAATGGAGGGCACCGGTCAAACTCAAGAACCACCCTTCACACCATGAGTATGCGTCAAAACAGTTTCTGTGAATTGCATGCTTGGAGACTAGTGAGCTGAAAGGCTAACGCCTACTAGGCGCTACCTGTTTATCCCGTTTTAAGGACGAAAACTCAGAAGGGTCACACGAACAATTGCTCGAGCGAAAAATCGCATTTAAAAGACCACCGGAATTATATAATTGCTACAAAATTCAACTGAATGCAATTAATGAAGAAATTACATACAATGGCAACCAAGAAACGAGATGAAAAACCAAACATTCCTTCAAAACAAAGATCAGGACGCTAAGATCGATAAAGAAGTTTCAGTGCAGAAAAATAACCGCCACTGTATCCGACTAAGGCACGGTACACAATACGCCACGAACGTTAGATTTGAAATAAGATCTTCAAATAAGCTCACATTATGGGCCAAAGAGACCTGTTATTAGAGAGACTAAGCTATTGAAGAGCAAAAAAATAAGAACAGGCAAAAATTTTTAAAAAATCAAAGAAACGGGTATCGGCAAAAACTTGAAAAACCACTATTTGACTTTTAAACGGTTTAAAGGGGTGGAATTATCATTATAATAATCTATGCAACATTTACCACCTTTTAAATCAGAGTCCTGCAAAAAATCGAGAGAAAAACTGCATGCCAAATTACCATAGAACAAAAATTAGATTTAAAAACCGAAAACTTTGTTCGAACAATTTCTCACTCTGCTTTAGCGGGAATTTTCGAATGATTCTACTCTCTCTTGAACTCCATTGTGGCTAAATCAGTACTCAAATCTCACTTCTCGCTGAGCAGATCACAAAAAGCCGCAATATAACTCGATTTCATTGAATTGTAAAAAAAAACATAGCCGGAAGACTCGGGAATCAACTCGAAATTTAGATAAGCCTCAGACAATTATTCAAACAAAATAAAAACTATAGATTTTTGCTAATCAATAAGAAACAACAAAAAGAAAAAAAAACGAAAAGAAAAGGGAGGGTCAAACTCTTAGAACCGCCCTTCACACGATGAATTTTTATCTTAAAAAGAGCTTCGATCAATTGTAAAGTAAAAAAAACAGCGAGCATGCACCCTGGGAGATTAATGGGGGGGGCACGGGTGGGTGGATTAATTGAGGGCACCGGTCAAACTCAAGAACCACCCTTCACACCATGAGTATGCGTCAAAACAGTTTCTGTGAATTGCATGCTTGGAGACTAGTGAGCTGAAAGGCTAACGCCTACTAGGCGCTACCTGTTTATCCCGTTTTAAGGACGAAAACTCAGAAGGGTCACACGAACAATTGCTCGAGCGAAAAATCGCATTTAAAAGACCACCGGAATTATATAATTGCTACAAAATTCAACTGAATGCAATTAATGAAGAAATTACATACAATGGCAACCAAGAAACGAGATGAAAAACCAAACATTCCTTCAAAACAAAGATCAGGACGCTAAGATCGATAAAGAAGTTTCAGTGCAGAAAAATAACCGCCACTGTATCCGACTAAGGCACGGTACACAATACGCCACGAACGTTAGATTTGAAATAAGATCTTCAAATAAACTCACATTTTCCCCATTATGGGCCAAAGAGACCTGTTATTAGAGAGACTAAGCTATTGAAGAGCAAAAAAATAAGAACAGGCAAAAATTTTTTTAAAAAATCAAAGAAACGGGTATCGGCAAAAACTTGAAAAACCACTATTTGACTTTTATTCCTTTATTTGACTAAGGAATTAAAAACAGGCAAAAAACAAAACAGTTTCTGATCATGACAGGAAAAGTACCCTATCTAACAATCAAGTCTTTCGTTTTTAGTAGAAACAATCACAGAACAGCTCTTGGACAAGAGCAACTACTTTTAAACGCTCATAAACAATTACCCAAAAAAAATTAAGAATGAAAAAAAGGCCGACAATTGACAGATTTACACAACTTCTTTTGTGTATAACAATTCAAAAATTGCACCAATAAAAACACGCAACGAAAAGTAAAAACTTCCCAATGTACAACTCCTATTTAATTTGATTGAGAAAATCACTTTGATCAATATTTAGAACTAACAATTTATAAATGTTCTGAAATTCGTTCGTTTCGCTCGTTCAATAAATGCTTGCTTCGAACATCAAAAATAATTTAGCAATCTCTAGCTTTACGAAAACTCGATTTTGAACCTGAAAAACACCAAACCTTGATCAGATTGCAGAACCAATTTCAGATTTCAGAACATCCACCCCCTTCAGAACATTTCAGAACATCCACCCCCTTCCTTTGTGGTTTTGCATCCCCAAGAAACCGAGAAAATAAGTAATGGTAACTTTCAGAACATCCACCCCCTTCATTAGTGGTTTTGCATCCCCAAGAAAACGAAAAAATAAGTAATGGTAACTTACCAGATAGCCTCAAGTATAACCATAGCCGGCAAATTGTCGAAAATAGCCTCCGTTGACGCGCTTGATGCACATCGAGATCGAAACAGAAAAAGAAAAAGGAGATAAATTGACCAAAATTTTTCTCATTTTTAGTGTCAAAAAGTGTTCTTCTAATTCAGCGTGCAGTTTCGTTTGTATTCAAAAATTCGGTTGGATAATTAATTCAGCTTCTAAACTGAAAGCCAATAAGCTTCATACCAATGTCAGCAAGCAAACACTAATGAACTTTGATAACCTAATTCTCAATGACTTAATAATGACCAAGCTTTATCGGTTTATCCCGTCTCTTTTGATTTTGCTCTTTTGACCTTGACTGTATTCACTATCTTGCGTAATTCATTGAGTGAATGGATTTAAAAACCATTCACTTGAAACAGTGAGTGAGGTAAGTCAGAAGTCAAACGAAAAACGTGATCAAAAGGTAAAGCGAATTATAAAAGGAGAGCGCTTAAATAATAACCGTCTGAGAGGCTGACGGCGGCTACTAATTATCAACTCCATCCAATTTTCACAGTTTCTAACGTCGCGTGAAATGGTCTCGAACGGCGGGCGGGGAAATTTTTTGCCACATCTTGCTAGGGTTATGTAGGGTCATCGCTTACGATCGGTTTAAATTAGCAACAGATTTAATTTTTGAATACGCGCAATCCAAATAACTCATCATCTCAAATTCAACCGTGAAAAAGTCACTCAATAAGCCAAATCAAAAGAATGTTCGGATCTTTCCCGTTTGTGCCCCAACTTGATGGGTGCATAACAGACGCACGTGCCATATTTTTATATAAAGATTTACTACGCAATGACACGCGCTCCGTAACTGGGGGTTCATAACGTAATGGGGGTCACAAACAGGAAAGATCCGCTTTATTGGAAAGCAATTATTGTAAACGTGTCTTTTTTATGCAAAAATTTTTGCATGACCGTTTTCTTCCAGATCACTTTTCTGCAAGAAAACGGTCAGGCTGAAACTTTGCATAAAAGCACACGTTTACACTAATAGCTTCATCCGAGAGCAATTAATCAGAAGTTTGTTTACAATGAGGTCCAAAACAGAGTTACTAATCGGGTGAGAACTTAATTTTGACGCTCAGTATAGTAAAAAACAGCGCTCCAATACAATTCTTTGCAATTTGAAACGGAGAGTGGAACTTAAAGCTTCACAGTTGTAAAAAAACTCTCATCAATTTCTAAAAATCAATCAACAAAAGTAGTGGAAAGTTTGCCCTAACTTAGTAGTAGTAGTAGTAGTAGTAGTAGTAGTAGTAGTAGTAGTAGTAGTAGTAGTAGTAGTAGTCCAGTCTTTATTTATCCACCATTTATTTACACAAAGGTGGTGGCACATAGCATCTGTAGAGTATCCTCAGCCCTAACCGGGCATTTTTCCAAAATAATACGTCCATAACATGCTCTTGAATTGTCGATCTTCAACTCTAACCATGTACTTCGCTGCAAATCCATTAATTCAATCAGATAAAAAATATTGGAATCTGTAGAATATCTTCAGCCCTAATCGGGCATTTTTTCAAAAGAATACGTCCATAACACGCTTTTGATTTGTCGATCTTCAACTCTAACCGAGTACTTTGCTGCAAATCCAATAATTCTATCAGATAAAAAAAATTGGGAATTAAAATAGCTTCAGCACTAACCATGCCTTTTAACGTCTCCTTGAATAAAAAATTTCTGTGTTTTGATCGCGCGTCGAAAGTCAGAGGCCAGTTCTCTGATATTGCTCGGTTAAGGGTTAAGTCCATCATTACATAGATGCTTGTCGGATTTGAACTTCTTCAAATTGACAAAAGGAACATTCAACTCTCTTGCAACATCTCTAACAATTGTTTAGCCTCCGACAGTTTCTGTTTTGCCCTTTCGAACAATTAGCTCCATAATTGCCACTTTATTAGAATGAAACTTCAACTTTTGCACCATATAGTACATTTCATTCGATGTTTCTACTGGACCCATTGACCGTATCTTATTCTTATCTTACAGGTTATGAGTACCGGCCATGATTACGACTAGTCGTACTTTCCTGTTTAAGAGCTCCTTAAAAATGCTATTACAGCACATAGTCGAGATACTTCCATCTGGAGAAGAAATGGTCACGCAGTTTTGTACAAAGACACCAAAGACTAAAGACGAACCGATTATGCAAGAAGTCTTTTCAAACCGTTCATTCTTGTTGACTACAATTCTTCGGAACGGTTTTTGAAAAATTGTTAAAGGGCAACCTCTGAGACTGAGGTTTCTCTTGATGGTATTGATACGAGATTTTAGAAATTTGGTGGTATCCATATCAACCTCTGAAAGCAGGTTGATAATACCTTGTGAAAAGGAAACTCTTCAATTCTCTCCTGAACATGTAGTGATTGCTAATTTTCCTCAAATTAATTGGTAAGTTGATCCATAATTTGGGACCGCGAATACTAAATGTTCTATCACCATGTGAGTTTTTAGAGCTGACATCAACAGCTTTCCACAAATTAACTGATCGTTGGTAGTCATTTTTAGGTTGCAGTGTAATAAGACTCCGAATGTACTCTGGAGCAGGACAGTTATGTATTATTTTGTGAACAAAGATTAAAATTTTTAATATCAATGCGCTTTTCAACGGGAATCCCGTGCAGGTTAAACATGAAATCTTTACATGACTCGTATTTATACGAAAAAATGAACCGGCAGGCAGCATTTTGCACCCTTTGCAGCTTCATAATGTCCATTTTACTGATACCTGACAAAAGGGAATTGCAATAATCAAGACGTGAAATAATAAGGTTCTGCACATCAACTTTTCTAGTTTCCAAAGTAAGGTAGTGCTTTATTTTGTAGAGTTTACGAAGTTCATTATAACAGGAACGAGTAACTGAATTGACATGGTCCGACATGCTTAGGTGCTGATCGAGAATTACTCCAAGGGAGATTATTTTCGGTTTCAAGGTTAACAATTCGCCCACTAATTGAATCTTTGAGTTTTCGTTTTCTTGACGAAATTAGCATTATTTCTGTTTTCTCGGCGTTGACTTTAAGCTTCATCTTATTGAGCACTTGAAAAAGATTACACAATTCAGTAGTTATGTTGTTGATTTGTGAATTTGTGTCAGTGTGGCTCAAATTAGAGAAATTAGCGTCTTGTCGGCGTATATCTGATAATTCAGCTCATATTGTCGCATGAAGTCGCCAATTGGGGTTATATACATGGTAAACAGTAGAGGTCCCAGGATTGAACCCTAGGTAACTCTGTAATTAACATCAGAATAAAAAAAAATTGTTGCCAACATGTACTTTCTGCTTTTGCACTTGCCTCTGATTCTAAAGCGTTTTTCTAATATATCAGCAAAAATATTATAGTCAATTGTGTCGAAAGCTGCTGAAAGGTCTAGGCCAAGAATAACTTTCTTGTCAAAATTCAGATCAGTTAAAACATCATTAACGGTTTTGAGTAAACAAGTTTCAGTAGAGTGATCAGTTCTGTAAGAAGACTGTTTGACTTCAAGCAGTTTATTTTCTTCAAGATATCGTTTGAGTTCATCGGTGGCTAGCCGTTCTAGCAGTTTCAAGAAAAATATGGTATTTGCAAGAGGTCGATAATTTTTGGTTACCTCTGGGTCAAGTGAAACTTTCTTAAGCTTTGGTTTTATGATTGCTACTTTGAAAACATCAGGGTAGACGCCTTGTTCGAAGCTGATGTTGGCAAGGTTTAAAAAAGCATTTGACCAGAGATGAAAAGTTTGGGTTGCAACCGAGGAGGGAATTGGATCCAGGTCACAGTGGCTGTTTGATAGATTCTTAAGTGCAATACTTAACTTATGGATCTCTATCAGCTTAAATTCATTTAAGGGAGAAAAATGAAAGATATGACTGGACACTGAAACATCAGTCATTTTTGTTTTGGTGGGATTGGGTATTGAGTTTCTAAGGTCAACAATTTTGTTTGTGAAGTACTCCCTAAACTCCTCTGCTGTTTTTGATTGTGAACCCCAACTATTAGGAAGTTTTTGTTCACCGGGAGATGAAAGAGCTGAAATTTGAGAATTCTGAACGAAGATTCAGGTTTTGGTTTATATTTTTGTCAAAAAACGCTAAATTCTTTTTTCTAAAAGCTTTCTTATAGTTGGAAATAGATAGCTGAAATTCAGTTTTATTTTCAATAGAGGGGTTTTTCTGGTAAAGTCTTTCTCTTCGTCAATATCTGTTCAGAAATTCCAGCTCTTCGTCAAAGAATGGGCAGATCATTTGTTTTAGACTGCGCGTTTCATTTGGGACAGCCTCCTCTACAGCCGCGGAAAATATGTCGAGTAACAGATTTGCTAAGTCGTTAGGGCAGTGAATGTGTTGATTCAAGTAGAGAGGTAATTCTATTGCATTGTTAAAAGCACTCCAATCTGTTTTTCTCCAAATTTTTCTTGTGGCTGGTTTACAATTTCGGTTTGGATAGGGAGGATATTCTGAACTTGATAGTTTTGTGATCAGAAAAGCTCAACTCATTCGCAGAACCCAGAGAGACACGTTCATTATCGTTAGTAAGAATTAGGTCAAGCACATTTCCACTCTGATGCGCCAGCTCATTTACTAGTTGGGTCAAAAACGTTTCGTCGAGGAAGCTGGTAAGAGCCTTGCTGTGAGGCAGAAGTCGCAAACTACTAAGATTCTGAAATCGAGTGACTTAGGCAAAACTTCCTCAACTTCAATTTAGAGCCTTCTTTGGTAATTGCCCTCAAGTGTAGTACCTCCGCTCCACCTTCACTGCACCAATTCCTGATCATGCCTTCCGTGCAGTTGGATTTCAGCCTCCCACGAAAAATGCGCCATCTCGATGGTTTTTTTGATCCCATTGAAGTCGTTTTGACTTTGTTGTTCCAAAATTCTGTTCTTATTTTCATCCTATTTCTAAACGGCAAGTCGTCGGTAATAACTGTGTCTTCGTCCTCATCTGGCTTGTGTCTTTTTGAGCTAGTGGTGCTATTGATACGCCTCTGAAGGCGTTGCAGAGACTCATATTTTGGTTTGGTCCTCCCATATTAAAAATTCCACTTCCGGGCTTGCTGATCGCAGCTGGTAAAACTTTTTCATTTTGTGTATCTCTCTCTGCAGAACAGCGCTGTGGTTAGGTTTGAGCATCTTTATCTCTTGTTTCAGAGCGCTGATCTGGGCTGGAATTTCCTCTAGTTCGGGGAAATGACAATCCTTCAGTTCTAGGACAAGGGCTGTGAGCGTCTTCATTGAATGTGGACCGCATTCCATACAATTCCAAAGTACATGGCCCCTAATTGGCATATTTGATCCTGTGCATGACTGATGTGCAATTTTGTTACACGTTGAACAGATTATCTCTTCACATTGTTGTACACCTTGATTACAGAAAAGGCACATTGTCTGTTCCGCCCACGTTCTGAATGTACTGATAGATTCCATTTTTTATTTGATCTCTTCCGCCCTAACCGGGTGTTATGATAATTGATTTTTCCGCCCTATCCGGTACTTTGAGTGTGAAATCAGATATATCAGACGAGATGAGGATTCTGAATACTTTAATCATTAACCGGAACTGAAATCCCTTTATCAGGGCTGCCCAAAAATATTTCCGGTTCGTCGGCAAGAAAACTAAAACACTACTTATCAAATAGCAAAATTGCTATTTAATAAGTTTATCACAACAATTACGGCACAACATAATTTAACCGTAAAAAAAGCTAACGCATGTAAACAAGCACTATTTATACAACTAAACATTGGTTCACAGATGTTGCTATTATTGTCTTCTATCGACACAATTTAGAAAAGATATCAGTTAAGATAGGAGCAGCTAACAAATATCAGCTATTATTTCTCATAATAATCATTATGCATTTGTTAAATTTCGACTTACAGCGGAGACTATGGTGCACATGTGCATGCAGGCTCTGTTTTTAGCCTCCTCATCCAGGTTGCGAAATGCGTGCATGATCTCGTTGGGGTGAGGTAAAAACCAGATGTTGAGAACTTGCTTTCCACTTGACGAGAGCACACGTCTTGGTCGCTTCACAAAGTTCCTGTAAAAGATGGACCACTAACAGCAATGAACACGTGAAAGTCGCATAGAGTTCTGGCATCTTTTCAACCATGTATCCTGTTTGAACCACAAAGTTATGTATCTAGTAAGTTCAATTAATACGCAGAATTCTTACCCTTTCTGTATCACATTTTGTAGTGGACAGTCGTCCTCTATTGCCTTCTTTTCTTTGAACTGTCCAACTGAAAAGTAATTGTCTCGCAAGAACGGATAACTCTCCAACATCTTCAGCATGCTACCATAGCACATTATCATTTGGCTCTTAGCACAGTACTCGCTTATTTTGTCCCACGTGTGCGTGCAGTACCATATGATGAGTTTCCTTTTCATCTTCTCCACCTCTTCTTGGTTTCTCATCATCAGTGCGTTTTGTGATTTCTTTTTCACAAATTCGTTCATCATCAAATCACGAATGTAGGCCTGCAAATGGAAAAATTATTAGCTGAAATAAATGCAAGAAAAACAAAGGTCAAGCGCATCGGGTCAAAAGCTTGGAATGATGTGCAGGGGCTGAAGTGGTTAGGGGGGGGGGGGGGGGGTCAAATTCTTTAGAACCAGCGGTGGGTTAATGGGAGCGACGGTTAGGGATGGTCTTTGGATGCACGGGGCCACGTCATTACGGCCTGAACATGTTCATGGTTGGGGGCCGGGGATGAAGTGACGGGGGGGGGGGGGGGGGTGGAGAGCGTGAAATGGGAGAGGTGATGTTCAGAGGTGGGGATGTGAAGAGAGGGGGCCTGATGTGGGAGAGGGGTAAGTGGGAGGTGGCGTGTGGTGGGACTTTAACTCCCTTCACACAATGAGTACACGTCTCCAAAACAGTTTATAATAATAATAATAAACTGTTTATGGTTGGTACAGAATCATTATCATTAATTTTACAATGATTCCAAAAACAGAACGCTATTGGGTAAATAAATAGCAATCGCACCAACCAAGAGCACACTATTAGGACTCACTGACCTGTTTTCAAGTGCCTCTAGCGGAAACTAATTCACTGTCAATGCCTATTCACTAAGGGTAAAACAAATTGTTTGTTTTGTTTTTAACAAATTGAAAACAAAAAAAGAAAAAAACAATTACCATAATCAGTAGTTTTGTTTTTTTATTAACTAAAAACTGCTTCCGTTATATGTTAATTTTCCATTATGAAATTGTCTAAAAAGTTGTGTGCAAGTTTACGTATTTCGTTTTCTTTAAGGTTTTTTACTTTGTCTACAAACATTGGTTCGATTATTAAAAATAGGTTTAATAACCTTCTTAACATTGTATACAAACAATTTTTCACGCATGAGCGTTTACTAGTTGAGGTCCTTTTAGACCGACTGCTTGAAAGGTTTTCTAGATCCTGAACACTCAACCAATTTCACAAAGATGCAATTTTGCATTCACTCCGAAGGATATTTATTAATCAGAGTTTTGAAAAGTTCATATATGTGAAGTTCCCTAACAGTGTAGAGTTTATATTCTTCTCTCAATGAGCCCAGCGATTCGAAACTCCGTTTGTAGAACAATTTTGAACATAATTAATAATTTTAGAACATAGCCTAATTGTTGTGATAAACTTAAAATTGACCACTGGACAAATTTACAAACTGTGTAACTTCAGATCAAATTGAGCTAGGGACTTAAACAAAGCATATCCGCCGGTGCCAGCATTGGTTCCACAGGATTATATTCCAAAGACCCGTCGTTCCTAGCTTGACGGGCACTTTCTGTTGCTGTTTATTCCCAGATGCGACTTTTGCCGTCGGTGCCAGTATTGGTTCCACATGATACTTATTAAATAAAATCATTTGTTAAGCTTGCCGTCGGTGCCGGCATTGGTTCCATAGGCTCCTTAACTCTTGGTTTTTATTTTCCATCACCTCCTTTCCTTTCTCTGTCGTCGGTGCCAGTATTGGTTCCATAGACACTCATCTACTTGCAGTGGTTCAGTGACATTTTGTTTTTCATTAATTGAGTAGCACTGTTACAGTGGTGTTGTGTGTTTATTAGACCTAGGATTATTTTGTTTTGAGAATGACAACGAGAGGTCAGCTGTCGAAAGATTGCTCCATGGAGAAAGAAATGGCATGTAGTACTGAAGCATGTCCCGTTCTAACCAAAGTTATTCTACCGAAAAATTTCGACTGCAGCAAGACTTTCATTTGTGGTTTCTGCTCCAGTAGGCAGCAGAAGGAGCCAAAAAGTTACTCAAGTGTGCTTTTAGACAAACTAACAAAAGAAAACAAGGCGCGGTCATGCATTGCGAGAGAAATACGCCAAGAACAGCATGAACAAGAAAGCAAAAAATCAAACTTAATTATCAAAGGAACTACCCCTATTAGCTCAATCAATGATCATGAAACTGTTACTAAAATTGCCCGATCTGTCGATGTTGATATTCAGAGCAATCAAATTGAAACGAAGAGAATCGGCAAAGCCAGTGAAATCAATGGTCGGCAGCTTCTGGTCAAATTCAAGTGCCTATTGAAACGAAAAAATTTCGTAATTCGGCCAAACTGAAAGATACCAGTGACTATTCAACAGTATTTGTCGATCTTGATCTTACAAAATCGGAACGTGAAGCTCAATATCAGCTTAGACTTGAGAAACGCTCACTTGAAAATAAATACTTTGACAAAGCTTTCGTAATAAGAAAAGGGCGAGTAATTGAAAAACGGGTTTGACTACCGCGTTATCTGACACAGCCTGTCAAAAATATCCTGAAGTGTTTACTTCTCAACGTGCAAAGCATCCTTAGTTTAGAACGACGTCTCAATTTATATCAACTGCTCTCACAAGAATGAATGCCCAGACTTAGTCTGCCTCGTTGAAACGTGGATAGATGATTCAATACCAGATTCAGTCGTATTTTGTGGAAATCTTTACACCGTTGTCGCTAGAAGTGATCGAAACCAAGGAAAACATGGAGGTATTTTGCTTGCCGCGCATGATTCTTTTTTGGAGCTCTTCAGAATTAGGAGTTTGAAAATTGGTGATTTTTTCGTTAGCGGCGTGTTTAGTAACTGTTTTCTTCAAATTGGCCTAGACCTCGTGTACCTACCCCCTAGGGGATCAAAGTATTTTACAACAGCATCTTTTGCAGAAAATTGTATTCTCGATCTGTACAAAAATTTTAAAGAGACGGATGCATCGTCTCAAGAGTCGAAATTTGTGGTAATGGGTGATTTTAATCTGCCTAATGTAAATTGGGAAAGTAACAACACCGCAATCTCGGTTGATCAGTCTTTACTTGACTCGATGAGACATGAGTTGCTTTTAGAACAGATTATTAGATCTCCTACGCACAAGAGGGGTAATATACTAGATCTGGTTTTCGTATCATAAATCAACATAGCCTAATTGTTGTGATAAACTTAAAATAGACCACTGGACAAATTTACAAACTGTGTAACTTCAGATCAAATTGAGCTAGGGACTTAAACAAAGCATATCCGCCGGTGCCAGCATTGGTTCCACAGGATTATATTCCAAAGACCCGTCGTTCCTAGCTTGACGGGCACTTTCTGTTGCTGTTTATTCCCAGATGCGACTTTTGCCGTCGGTGCCAGTATTGGTTCCACATGATACTTATTAAATAAAATCATTTGTTAAGCTTGCCGTCGGTGCCGGCATTGGTTCCATAGGCTCCTTAACTCTTGGTTTTTATTTTCCATCACCTCCTTTCCTTTCTCTGTCGTCGGTGCCAGTATTGGTTCCATAGACACTCATCTACTTGCAGTGGTTCAGTGACATTTTGTTTTTCATTAATTGAGTAGCACTGTTACAGTGGTGTTGTGTGTTTATTAGACCTAGGATTATTTTGTTTTGAGAATGACAACGAGAGGTCAGCTGTCGAAAGATTGCTCCATGGAGAAAGAAATGGCATGTAGTACTGAAGCATGTCCCGTTCTAACCAAAGTTATTCTACCGAAAAATTTCGACTGCAGCAAGACTTTCATTTGTGGTTTCTGCTCCAGTAGGCAGCAGAAGGAGCCAAAAAGTTACTCAAGTGTGCTTTTAGACAAACTAACAAAAGAAAACAAGGCGCGGTCATGCATTGCGAGAGAAATACGCCAAGAACAGCATGAACAAGAAAGCAAAAAATCAAACTTAATTATCAAAGGAACTACCCCTATTAGCTCAATCAATGATCATGAAACTGTTACTAAAATTGCCCGATCTGTCGATGTTGATATTCAGAGCAATCAAATTGAAACGAAGAGAATCGGCAAAGCCAGTGAAATCAATGGTCGGCAGCTTCTGGTCAAATTCAAGTGCCTATTGAAACGAAAAAATTTCGTAATTCGGCCAAACTGAAAGATACCAGTGACTATTCAACAGTATTTGTCGATCTTGATCTTACAAAATCGGAACGTGAAGCTCAATATCAGCTTAGACTTGAGAAACGCTCACTTGAAAATAAATACTTTGACAAAGCTTTCGTAATAAGAAAAGGGCGAGTAATTGAAAAACGGGTTTGACTACCGCGTTATCTGACACAGCCTGTCAAAAATATCCTGAAGTGTTTACTTCTCAACGTGCAAAGCATCCTTAGTTTAGAACGACGTCTCAATTTATATCAACTGCTCTCACAAGAATGAATGCCCAGACTTAGTCTGCCTCGTTGAAACGTGGATAGATGATTCAATACCAGATTCAGTCGTATTTTGTGGAAATCTTTACACCGTTGTCGCTAGAAGTGATCGAAACCAAGGAAAACATGGAGGTATTTTGCTTGCCGCGCATGATTCTTTTTTGGAGCTCTTCAGAATTAGGAGTTTGAAAATTGGTGATTTTTTCGTTAGCGGCGTGTTTAGTAACTGTTTTCTTCAAATTGGCCTAGACCTCGTGTACCTACCCCCTAGGGGATCAAAGTATTTTACAACAGCATCTTTTGCAGAAAATTGTATTCTCGATCTGTACAAAAATTTTAAAGAGACGGATGCATCGTCTCAAGAGTCGAAATTTGTGGTAATGGGTGATTTTAATCTGCCTAATGTAAATTGGGAAAGTAACAACACCGCAATCTCGGTTGATCAGTCTTTACTTGACTCGATGAGACATGAGTTGCTTTTAGAACAGATTATTAGATCTCCTACGCACAAGAGGGGTAATATACTAGATCTGGTTTTCGTATCATAAATCAACATAGCCTAATTGTTGTGATAAACTTAAAATAGACCACTGGACAAATTTACAAACTGTGTAACTTCAGATCAAATTGAGCTAGGGACTTAAACAAAGCATATCCGCCGGTGCCAGCATTGGTTCCACAGGATTATATTCCAAAGACCCGTCGTTCCTAGCTTGACGGGCACTTTCTGTTGCTGTTTATTCCCAGATGCGACTTTTGCCGTCGGTGCCAGTATTGGTTCCACATGATACTTATTAAATAAAATCATTTGTTAAGCTTGCCGTCGGTGCCGGCATTGGTTCCATAGGCTCCTTAACTCTTGGTTTTTATTTTCCATCACCTCCTTTCCTTTCTCTGTCGTCGGTGCCAGTATTGGTTCCATAGACACTCATCTACTTGCAGTGGTTCAGTGACATTTTGTTTTTCATTAATTGAGTAGCACTGTTACAGTGGTGTTGTGTGTTTATTAGACCTAGGATTATTTTGTTTTGAGAATGACAACGAGAGGTCAGCTGTCGAAAGATTGCTCCATGGAGAAAGAAATGGCATGTAGTACTGAAGCATGTCCCGTTCTAACCAAAGTTATTCTACCGAAAAATTTCGACTGCAGCAAGACTTTCATTTGTGGTTTCTGCTCCAGTAGGCAGCAGAAGGAGCCAAAAAGTTACTCAAGTGTGCTTTTAGACAAACTAACAAAAGAAAACAAGGCGCGGTCATGCATTGCGAGAGAAATACGCCAAGAACAGCATGAACAAGAAAGCAAAAAATCAAACTTAATTATCAAAGGAACTACCCCTATTAGCTCAATCAATGATCATGAAACTGTTACTAAAATTGCCCGATCTGTCGATGTTGATATTCAGAGCAATCAAATTGAAACGAAGAGAATCGGCAAAGCCAGTGAAATCAATGGTCGGCAGCTTCTGGTCAAATTCAAGTGCCTATTGAAACGAAAAAATTTCGTAATTCGGCCAAACTGAAAGATACCAGTGACTATTCAACAGTATTTGTCGATCTTGATCTTACAAAATCGGAACGTGAAGCTCAATATCAGCTTAGACTTGAGAAACGCTCACTTGAAAATAAATACTTTGACAAAGCTTTCGTAATAAGAAAAGGGCGAGTAATTGAAAAACGGGTTTGACTACCGCGTTATCTGACACAGCCTGTCAAAAATATCCTGAAGTGTTTACTTCTCAACGTGCAAAGCATCCTTAGTTTAGAACGACGTCTCAATTTATATCAACTGCTCTCACAAGAATGAATGCCCAGACTTAGTCTGCCTCGTTGAAACGTGGATAGATGATTCAATACCAGATTCAGTCGTATTTTGTGGAAATCTTTACACCGTTGTCGCTAGAAGTGATCGAAACCAAGGAAAACATGGAGGTATTTTGCTTGCCGCGCATGATTCTTTTTTGGAGCTCTTCAGAATTAGGAGTTTGAAAATTGGTGATTTTTTCGTTAGCGGCGTGTTTAGTAACTGTTTTCTTCAAATTGGCCTAGACCTCGTGTACCTACCCCCTAGGGGATCAAAGTATTTTACAACAGCATCTTTTGCAGAAAATTGTATTCTCGATCTGTACAAAAATTTTAAAGAGACGGATGCATCGTCTCAAGAGTCGAAATTTGTGGTAATGGGTGATTTTAATCTGCCTAATGTAAATTGGGAAAGTAACACCACCGCAATCTCGGTTGATCAGTCTTTACTTGACTCGATGAGACATGAGTTGCTTTTAGAACAGATTATTAGATCTCCTAAGCACAAGAGGGGTAATATACTAGATCTGGTTTTCGTATCTCAACGTGATGCTTTTGACTATGAAGTGCTGCCGGCATCTTTTTCAGATCACTATCCCCTCATTATTAGTTACGATTATTTACCATGCTACGAGGCTCCGTTCTCCTCCAAATTCTCAGCGAGTGGCTTCAACCAAAATATGTTAGAAAGCAAGATCGATTTAATTGACTTTGAGGCAGTATCTAGTCTGCAAAATACTAGTGAGTTCTTATTGAAGACATTAGTAGATGTAATCTCTTCATGTCTTGTTCGAAAACGCAAGCGCAAATTGTTTCCTTTTTATTACCAAGTTGATACGAAAAGTTGACAAAACAAGTGACTTAGGCATAGAAATCTCAAGTAACTTAAAGTGGAGTATTCATGTTAGGACCAAGCTAGCGAAAGCTCAGAGAAGTTTTAATTATCTTCGACATAATGTGCCTTACAGCTTACCGAACAGCGTCAAGTATAATTTATATTCTGCCTGTGTTCTGTCAATTCTGTTTTATGGTTCTCAAGCGTGATTTGCTGATATCAGCCATCTTACATTATTAGAAAATTTTTATTGGAAGGGTTTACGCTGGTGCTATGGAAGGAATGACTACAACACACTTCTTCGTGCGTCAAATAATACTCCGATATGCTATCAACTGATTGAACGCGATCTTCGCTTCTTTATTTCCATTGTTTTGGGCAATACGTGCATAAAATTCGAGGACTTTTTCTCTATCAAGACATTCTAAAATGCTTCGAACTAACCCTCATGATCATTTTGTAGTGAGCCCCACGAAAAAGCAGCTGACAGCTAAATCATTTTTTAAGCGGGTACAAATTTATGTGAATGATTTCAGCGACGCTGGTAACTTCAACATCCTGAGGCCACCAGCCAACTACAAAGTTTTACTGAGAACCTTTTTCTGCACACTGCGTGACTCAAAGTTTAATCCGGACGTGACCTGTAGTTGGTCCATTAAATGCCGTTGTGCGTTTTGCCGTTCTTAATTTTTGTAATTAATTTTTTTCCCTAGTTGTAATAGCTATAGATAAAATTTCTTGTTTGTACCATATGCATAGATTTTTCTGATGTGTTGTATTAAAATCCATAAATTGGTCAATTGAAGTCTTTTACTACTACTAATTTTAATTAACCATTTCATAAGCTTTTCCAGATTTTTCAGAAGTTTTAGAAGTTGAGCCATAGATGAGAACTCCATATTGCAATATTGGCTTAATGTATGTTCTAAAAACTTGGATCATTAGGCGAGATGTTAAGAATTTTCTGATCATGTGCAAAAGGCGCTTTTCGATAGAGGATACATGATGTTGAAAACTTAATTGACCATCGATAATCACACCTAAATATATGTACTGCTTTACTGACTCAATCGTTTCATTACCGAAAAAAATTCCTTTTCAAACTGAATATTCCGTCGACCATTAAAGAGCACGTTTTTTATTTTCTTTGCGTTGAGGACTAGCTTGTTTTTCTTTATCCAATCTTTTGTGTCTTTTAGTGCTAACTGATGATTGTTCAGTAATTCTATGTTTCTACTTCCTGATAGAAATGCTGTGTCATCAGCATACAATATAAGATCTGTTTCTTTCTGCATTGATTTGATGTCATTAATATAAATAAGGAACAGAATTGGTCCCAGTATCGACCATTACTGGACAACTGTTTCTACAAGTTTCAATGAAGATTTCTGTGTTCCAATTTGAATGTATTGCTTTCGGTTCTTCTGGTTTTCGGGTCTGTGATCAACGTGTCGAACGCCTTCTTTAGGCCAAGAAAAGTGCAGCAAGAAACATTAGTTCTGTTTGTCCATAATTGACGAATCGTTTCCACCAATGTAGCAATGGCATCAACTGTGCTCCGTTTGCTTCGAAAACCGAACTGTTTTTCACTCAGAATGTGATAGCGATCGAGGAAATGTACCAACCAATTATAGATCAGTTCCTCAAAAATCTTCCCGATTGTCCAAAGCAAGGAAATTGGCCTTTAGTTTGTTGGCTAATGTTGTCACCCTCCTTGTGTAAAGGTACAACTTTGGCAATCTTTAAAGCATCAGGAAAATAGCTTTTGATAATGCATTTATGAAATATTTGACCTAAAGAGGTTGTAAGAGGATCAGACATTTTCTTTAGAAATATGTAGTTTAGACCGTAGCAGTCTAAGCAATACTTAGGTCGATTTTTTTGCAATACTTCTATATCCTTCTGGGTAATTTTGCTGAAAAAGAAAGAATTGCTGTTTTTCGGAGGTAATTTAATTTTATTGTTGGGTTCAATTTCAGACAAAATTTTTTCGCAATACTCGCAAAAAAAGTTATTGAAGTTTTCAACATGGTTTTGGGTTAAAAAAATCTTCTGGTTTTTGTGATTTTCCCATTAATTCGTTGTAGATGTTGAAAAATTCGCTCGCATTTTGCCTACTTTCCACGTGTAATTTTTCCTGATAGAAAGTCTTTTTTTTCTTAACAAGTTCTTTACAAGATTACTTTGTTTTTTGTATGCAAATTTGTTTTCTTCGAAATTTAATTCATTCATTTTTCTTCTTAGTTTTTTTCTTTTTAGTAGTCTCTTTTTTTATTTCATTGTCTATCCAGTTTTTTCTATTGCTAGGTTTCACTTTTTTCATGGAACAAATCTTGTCTAGAGTTATCATGAGACTACTGTGAAGCTCAAATATCTCTTTATCAATTGTTTTCTTGGGGCTGGAGAGATTTTCCAGTTTTTCCAGAAAATATTGGGCCTCCTTGAGCACATTTTCATTCTCTCATGCTTTCTAATTTCTCGAAAAACTATTTGATTCTTTGCAGCTAACTTTAAAATTTGTGTTAAAAGTTGCTAGTAATGTGATGATCTGAAACATCGGATTGGTCCAATGTTATTTTCAATGCAATGTTGGAAAAAAAGAGGTCAAGGCATGATTTTGAGGAAGCACTTTCCGTTGTTGGTGTTAAAAGTTTTGGAATATCTAGGTTGTTTCCGTTCATTAGGTTTCTCAAACGCTTTTGTGTAATTCCATTTTGAATCATATTAACATTAAAATCACAAATAACCTGATGAGTTTCTGGTGGAACAACAAGTTGATCGAGATAATGATCTAGTATCTCGAACGTCTCAAAAGTTGTAGCGTTAGGTGGAAAGTATACACATTAAATTAATAGTTTAGATTCTTTCAGTTGCACCGAAACACTAACGATCTGCAGATTGTTTGTTGTTAGTTTCTTTTCCACTCGGTAACAAAAGGTTTCTTTCACATAAAGACCTACGCCTCCTCCTCGTTTTTTTCTTGAAGCTACTAAGAGGGGATGGTAACCATCCAAATTAAAAATTTCACACAAAATCTGTTCCGAAAGCCAAGTTTCTGTAAAGCAAACCAAGTCAGGTTTCAATTCCACGGTATTCAAGTAAACATTAAACTCATCAAACATTAAACTCATCAAGTAAACATTAAACATCAAACACTTCGCGGCAGTGACCTCATGTTTTGCAGCCAGATAAATGAACTTTTTGTAACGCTAGCGTCTTTCGCGTCTCTGTTGATCATCAGTTTTTAGTCATAAAAAGCGAATACACAGGCAAAATCAATCCCCCGCACACATAAACAATAGCCTAAATTATATTTCATTTTCGTGGCTCTTCATATATGAGGGAGAGAGAAAAAAAGATACGGGTTTTGGCAAAAAAAAGAAAAAAGATTTTTGTTTCCTCATGTTGTCACTAACCTTTACTGTTCTTTCTTTCTACCATTACTATATTGGACAATTTGAACGGACTCCGCGGAAATCACAGAGTGTCAGTTCAAAGAGCAAAGAGAAGGTAGAGGAAAAAATAGTCAGCTCCAAACACCAAAACCTGGAATGCGAAAATCACAAAACAGGTAAAAGTTTCCCGCGGAAGTCACACGATGCAGCCGAAAACGCTAACATATGACAATATCTTTAAAAGTACCTACTAGTTGTTTTAACCTAGGTTTAAAGTCTTAGCTGTAAGAGTTATTATCCGCTAGAAACAAGATACTAAAATTAACTGTAGCAACAGAAAGAACTAAATTACTTCAAACAGAAAAGATTCAGTTAGAGTCAGTTTTTTACCTGCACTTCTATAGTGAGTTGAGAGCAGTAAGAATTTAGTTTGCTTGGTTGTTTGACCGTTTAGCAACAGGCATCTCGCGATCGTTTGCCGAGGTGTTTTCGAATGGTCGTTTTAGTTTAACCGCGATCAGTTTGTCCAAATCCTCGATTTCATTTACTCAAAAAAACTTTGTTTTGTCTGATTTATCATCATTCACCATAACAGAGACAGTACAATTATGAGTAGACGTAATAAAATTTCAATTGCTCGCCTCTTGCTTGATTAGTGCTTCGCACTCACGCAATGGTACGTTTATGAAGATCTTCAGTCCGTTGATATGGTTTTTCACGTTTCGTAATTTTTGATTTTTTGTCCAGATCGAGTTATTATCCGCAAAGTAGAGAAACTTGCAAATCACTGTAGGCATTGAGTTACCTTTCAACGTACCTGGTACGATACGGCATGCTTTTATATCACAATAGGCCAGCTTGATTGGCAACACTTCAAAAAAAACTAGCGTCTCACTCCTAATATCTTTAGCTGCTCTGGCGTAAGAGGGGGGTTTTTTATAAGTACACTATTTTTCCTCGTATAACGTTCTTGAGCCCGGAGGCGGTCGTTTAAATTTCCTTGTTTATCTTTTAACGCATCAATTTGTTTCTGTTGTTCTACTACGGTTTTGCGGAGGCTCCAAACTTCTTTTGTTAGATCAGTTACCTTATCGCTTTCAATTGTACTCACGATACTCCTTGCTACTGCTGGTTGCATCCATGCTTTTCATCGATGGTAATCAAAAAAAGTCAAAACAATTAAATAATTCGCTCAATAAAAGTTTGATCAAGTCCAAACATACCCGGCAGATTGCCGGAAAATAGCCGCCGTTGATTCCAATAAGCATGATTGGGATTGAAATAACAGAAGATATTTTTGAAAAAAAAAAGATTTTTGTACAAAAACATTTTTTTAAGTCCGATTTATTTTGATGGCATTTCGTGGTTGAACATACTTCTGTTTTAGAGAGAGGCTACAGGGGCTACCATCAAACATACCCGGCAGATTGCCGGAAAATAGCCGCCGTTGATTCCAATAAGCATGATTGGGATTGAAATAATAGAAGATATTGAAAAAAAAAAGATTTTTGTACAAAAACATTTTTTAAGTCCTATTTATTTTGATGGCATTTCGTAGTTGAAGATAACGTACTTCTGTTTCTTAGAGAGAGGCTACAGGGGCTACTATCAATACCAATAAGCATTAGAGATGGTAACTAAGACTTATAGGAACGACGTTCAAATAGCGGGCATCTAAAATTGTGCTTTATGGGTTTATCCCATTTCTACTTCTGACTTCAATTTTTTATACTGACTCTGTTCATTTTGAATTGCTTTGCCGAGCAACTGATGTTCAAAATCACTTTTAGCAGAATGAGAGAAGAGAGAAACTAGTCTAGAGAAGTCAAAAAGATATCACGCAAAATGTTGAAAAAGCGGCAAAATGAGGTAAAGCGAAAAATTTTTTTATTCGACGAAGTAAAAAAAAAAAAAAAAATAGGAGCGCTATAATAGCCGGCTGAGAAGATGAGGCGGCTATTAAATACCCGGCAGATTGCCGGAAAATAGCCGCCGTTGATTCCAATAAGCATGATTGGGATTGAAATAATAGAAGATATTGAAAAAAAAAGATTTTTGTACAAAAACATTTTTTAAGTCCTATTTATTTTGATGGCATTTCGTAGTTGAAGATAACGTACTTCTGTTTCTTAGAGAGAGGCTACAGGGGCTACTATCAATACCAATAAGCATTAGAGATGGTAACTAAGACTTATAGGAACGACGTTCAAATAGCGGGCATCTAAAATTGTGCTTTATGGGTTTATCCCATTTCTACTTCTGACTTCAATTTTTTATACTGACTCTGTTCATTTTGAATTGCTTTGCCGAGCAACTGATGTTCAAAATCACTTTTAGCAGAATGAGAGAAGAGAGAAACTAGTCTAGAGAAGTCAAAAAGATATCACGCAAAATGTTGAAAAAGCGGCAAAATGAGGTAAAGCGAAAAATTTTTTTATTCGACGAAGTAAAAAAAAAAAATAGGAGCGCTATAATAGCCGGCTGAGAAGATGAGGCGGCTATTAATAACAATAAGCATTAGAGATGGTAAATAAGACTTATAGGAACGACGTTCAAATAGCGGGCATCTAAAATTGGGCTTTATGGGTTTATCCCGTTTCTATTTCTGACATCCATTTTTGTACTAACTCTGTTCATTTTGAATTGCTTTGCTGAGCAACTGATGTTCAAAATCACTTTTAGCAGAATGAGAGAAGAGAGAAACTAGCCTAGAGAAGTCAAAAAGATTTCACGCAAAATGTTGAAAAGGCGGCAAAATGAGGTAAAGCGAAACATTTTTTTATTCGACGAAGTAAAAAAAAAAAAAAATAGGAGCGCTATAATAGCCGGCTGAGAAGATGAGGGCGGCTATTAATAATAGGTTAAAGATACGATGCAGAGAAAAGAATTCAGCCTGTGTAAGCCCTGTCTAGAAAGGTAAGCCAGGTCAACCGACTGTACTCAAAGCGTCTTCTTTTTCGTGAATCTTATACTTGGAGACTAATGAGCCGAGAGGCTCTAAGAGAACTTAACGCCCTCTGGGCGCTACCGGTTTATACCATTTTCGAGGACGAAAAGTCCAAACGGTGAGACGAAAATCGGTCAAACGGAAAATTTCACCAAAGACTTCAGGAGTAATATAATTGCTACAATAATTGAGAGCAATTAAACTTACCCGACTGACGTCACGTGAAAGGCTCTCAAACGATTGACGAGCTTAGTACGTACGCCTACTTTTCTTGTTCTCTCTGGAAAATGCATGAAAAAGAAAATCTCATGAAAATCTTATATTGTTCCCCTTCTCTATGTTCAGAACATAATTTGACTGCTTTTAAGCTGAACACGTGTCCCATACATGTTTTCACGTTGTGCATTGAATTTTTCATCTCGTTTCTTTGACACCACGCCAATTTAAAAACATAGCAGAGACTGCTGGAATGGCTGCGACAAAGACTTATAAGCAGTATGTAGATTACAGATTGAAAAAGATACAAAAATGAGTTGAAAAAAGATCGACAGCGCTAAAAACTTGAAAATAACTTTTATCAACAAAATGGCTTGTTTAAATGCACTCCACAGAAGAATGTTAATTAGGCACATAAAAAAGCACATAAAACCTTGCGAAATGAAAACTAAATATGCTTTAAACCTTTTCGTTCTCAATTCATCATAAAAGTTTTATGAAGGAAAGATTCCCGTAGTCCCAATATTTGTCAATAAATTTACAAACAAATTTGAGACCAGTCAGTAAATTTGACATTAACAACTGTTGTACAAGAACAAATAACAAACAACAGCTTCAGGCGATGAAAAAAGAAAAAGAAAAAACTAGGAGAATATTTGTAACCAGAAAAATTTTTTGCGCTGCAAAACCACTAAGCTCCATTTCCTCTTTTGATGTGACCAAAATCATTACTCAAATTTGACTTCCAAAATCATCATTTTTAAACAAAAGAAACAGTGCACCAATATAATTCAGATTCTTTGAATTTTAAAATCATAACAAAACGAGTTCTGAACTCCAACTCAAATAGATTGAATGAACAAAAACTCGAGCTCGAAGGGACTAAGACTTAATAAAATAATAAACTTGAAAAATCAGTAATCATAGCTGCCAGATTGCCAGAAAACAGCTGCAATACCTTCGTAGATCTGCATGCAGTCTCAAAAAAAGTAAAAGAAAGAGACCAAAAAGAAACAGCTCCGCAATAAAATCCAAATGCTTTGAATTGCAAAAAGCAAGAGCACCGCAAGATAGCTTCGTTCAGCTTCCAGCTTTCCCGCTATAAAAAACGTGGTCCCCATTATAGTATAACTAAGGCAATTCGAGAGCTCAAGGACTAAGCCCCATTAAGTGGGGGGGGGGGGGGGGAGGGGTTGTAATGGAAAAACTCACATACAGTACTTTATTTGTTTTTTTTTTAAATGCAAAGCTTTGAAAGCAATTGCAGTGTTGAAAATAAATACGGTTGATATGAGTATCTTACCTTCTCTAGTTGGACAGAAATGAAAGCCTCCGGAGTATGACTAGGTGGAGTGGGAGCTTTCGACGTACTTTTAGACTGTTTCAGCTTCTCTGCATTTGCTGCTTTCTCACTATCGTGAATGTCCGCAACACTGAATGGTTTGTTTGGTTCCAAGAAGCCCCTGCAAAATCAACCATCCGTAAAATGATAATAACATCCATTACAAGTAACGGGGGATAATCTTTTTCAATGACCCATATCTGAACAGCGTAATTATAAAGACAATAACGTTTTATGCTAATTTATAATAGCGCGAGCGGAACTATTTTTTTCTAGTGGAATACAACTTTCTGGCCATTTAAACACCTCATTTTAGTATTTATTTATTGTAAAGCTTATTCCAACCTTTTAATAGAATATACAACGTTTTCCATACCCTCATAAGTTCTGACAAAGGCATATGAAAAAGTTTGTTTCACGAGGGAAAGGAAATAGCCGAGCTTGGGTTCAAATCTTACGACATTAAACCCAGGCTTTTGGCGTGAATCAATTGATTCTCCCTTGGCACTCCGTGTCGATCTCAAAATTGAAACACTATGAGCCGAAACTGTAAAAGATGGCACATTCAACTAGCAATAGGGTGTTCAACGCATATCTTTATTCTTCCATCATTTTTGCAAAATGCGAATACCACTTTATTTGTACAGACAATCTTCGACCTTTCTGAGACAGCATCCACGACTCACATACGTGGTGTTATTTAAAACTGCATCTCGAATTCAAATACGCAGAGAAATGCTAAGAATTCCTCCTTCTGAAAAGTGACCTGTAGCCAATATTGGACCGGTTTGGGAGAAGTTATGGCCATTTGGCTAATTTTCACAAAAGCTGTTTTCTATTTAACTATTATCTTCCTACAGTTTCTCGAGAGTCAGAATTAAAAACAATTTAAGCCCTGTCCCAGCCGTTATTTAATCTGTTGATACTGATAAATAGTTTAAAAAACCACTGAAATCACTTAAGATAGTTTTTGTTGACTTTTTCTCGTCAATTTGATTTTTCAATTAATTTTTTAGTTGAAAATTGTTTCATAATGCAAATTTCATACGCATTATTAAAAACAAACTACTTCAAATTAAAAAAGAATTTGGCTTTTAAATTTGACGCTAGGCTTGAGAAATAAATTTTTATTTTTTTTTCGATTCCCAGATTTGGAAAAGTAAACTATAAGCCAGACCATTTTTTCGCTCAAAAAACATATGGACATCCAGGCTCACATATGTGCTATCTAATTAAAAATCTGTGATTTTCTCAAAAAAAAGAAAACAAAATAACTTCATTACTTGTTAATCCATTTTGGCCAAATACTGAGTCCTGCTATGAGATTTTGATTGTCATGTTCTTAACATTGCAAAATCATCATCGAAAAAATGTGTTTTTTTGTTAATAGTTTTTGAAAGCTTTTAAGATAAAAAATAAACTCAAGGCATTTGCTAATTCAGAGACAGAAAATTTCTTGACCACCAACGACCAATTACTCGTTTTGAATTAAGCACTTAACTCCCTAACCTGAGATTCTGCCAAAACCTCAGTTTTTCTGCCAATTTAAAGACTTGGTTCAACTATTGATTTCAATTTCTTCATAAATTTGCCGTAAGGGACTGTTTTTGACTTCAATTGTTTCAGTTAGTGGTAAAACTATAAATGATTTTTACAGCGATATTGGAGTCTCAATTTAATCTAGGTTTCTTTCACCGATATGTACAATCATTGCTGTATCAAACAATTGCAATCATCTTTTGCTTTAGCTCAATTGTTCAATTTCCGTCATAAGTGAAAAAGGCAAAAGGAACTGATGAAGAGCGATGAATGTCATTAATTGCAAAACTAACGTCCAACAAACTGCTCTCGAACAACAGGCGGGACAATTTATTTAAGAGGGAGGGGGCTGTAGCCTAGATAAACTTTTATGGATGCAAAAAATTTGGACCAGTGGGGAGGGATCGAGACATGGCGCTCCGGCGAACATTAACCACTCGACTATCAGGGCCTTGTAGTATCCTATCTTTAATGGCAGACTTTAAATAGTAGCAATTAAGATCACAAAAATCAAAAAGACAAGCGTTAAATAGTCACTCGAGAGTTGAAATCCGAACAACAAAAAGCGCAAAAACGGTCACGCAAATCTATGCATAAGACACGTTCACAAAATGCTTCAAATTTGGTTCCAGAGAAATTAACTGTCAAACAAACTTAAGGACTATTGCAATATCGCAACGAAAATTTCTTGCATCCGACTATAACATAAAAACATTCATAGTTACTTTTTGTCCGATAGCCTACCGAATTCCGTAATAATAACTGAATGCAAAAAAAATTTCTGTGTCAAGCACAGAATCATGCGAGCCATCTTGTAAAACTTTTAGCTGCGATTCACTAACAAAAGGTATTACGCTCCATGCTTACACTAGTTTTTTGTCACCTTACGGTCAACTAACTGGAACTGAAATCTTGAGTTAAATTTTCCAACTTCAAAATGTATTTGGGCAATAGGCACTTTATGGTAACTTGGATTTTTGCTGGAGTCAATATTGGCCGATCAATATCTTTGGTCAAGCGATGCAAAGGTGGCACCCCATTGAAAAACTGTGGAAAAGTAAATCAATCCTTGAAGACGTCTTTTCCGATTTTTATTTCTCGAACAAAAAAGAGGATTAAAGCTCAGACGAAAAATAAAGGCTAACTGAAATTTTAAGTTTGAGCTTCACTAAGTGTAGAAAATTTCAAAAATGGGGGGTCGAGCGTACTGTCGCAGGTGGAACGATGTAAAGGGGGTGGAGATTGGGGAGGGGTGAATTGAAGGTGCGTGAAGTGAGGAGGGGTGAAGTCGGAGGCATCAAACTCTAAGAGAGCCCTTCACACAATGTCGCCTTAGGTGAGTCGCATACTTAGAGTCTGGTCCGAAAAGCTCTGAGAGAAGGCTCTTTTTACTCTCCAGACGTCACCCGCTTATCCCATTTTTGGGGACGAAAAGTTAAAATGGTCAGACGAAAGATCGGTCAAGCGAAAAATTGCAAAAAAAAGATCACAGGACTAATATAATTGCTACAAAGGTCGCTTGAGAGCAACTTAACAGGTGTGAAAATTTCGCACGTGAACAAAACATTCCTTTCACCTACCAAAAAATTTTTTCTCGCTTTCTCAGAGTAAAGTATTGACAAAAACCATTGCTTGTTTCTCTCTTCTTTTGACTTTTCAATAGATTGACCTCAACACTAAACATAACCGACTAAACGTCGGAAGAATTGCTCTCGAACGACTAGTGGGAGCTCTAATAAAATTGCAACTTGCTTCAGTCGGGGGGGGGGGGCTAAATGGGACTAAGCAGTTAAATAGTTGGCTTTAAATAACAACATTAGAGGTTAAGATATGCCACTATTAAGATTTAAAGTAAAAAATGGCACCAGTTTCGTCGCACTTTTCAGTTGACTTTTAGTATTAAATGCCGCCAATTGAGTTCAGCTGCTTGAAATTTTGATTGAGAGAGAATTTTAGATCACGCGAAACGCAAAAAGTCAAGGGTGTAAAAGTCACTCGAAAAGTCACCGTCAAGCAAAAATTTTGCATAAAAGACACACACGTTTACAATAATTGCTATGAACTTTGTTCAAGAGCAATTGAAAATACTCGTCTTGAAAAAGGGCCAGCGTCCAAATACTAGCAATTTGAGTAGGTGAAAGCTGTTAAAACCTATTAATTGCTAAGTTGGAACACTTCCTGTGCGGAGCACAGGCAATGCCAATAACCATTATACATACTATATAAAAACCAAAAAAAATACAATTTAGAGTTTATTCATTACTTAATTGCCATAGAACTGAAGTATCTCTCATACGTACAACTCATATGAATTTGGAACACCTAGAAACGGTTAAAATTTCGATCGGAACTAAGTTACTGAAACCAAACTAACTTTTTGGATGTTTGGCTCCCGCTTTTCTTTGAACTGTTTCCTTGTGCTGCTCGTCGCTCTTTCTCGGTCAAATACGGCCTTTGAAACATCTGATCTGCATTTATGTGCAATTCGGAGCAAACCTGAAGCACGTTACGATTACATATCTGTGCCATCAATGCAATTTGCAAGTTATCAACTCCTGATTGGCTGCACATGAGCTTCATGAGACCCTCTCGGGATCTGAAGTTGAAACTTCCCACTTGGTTATCATCCAGCTCATGAATAGCCAAACTGAGAAATGATGGAATGAAGCGATCTATAATGGAACTGTCTTCCTCGCCAATTTGACAGAGAAACGGGGGAGTGTTTCTCGTTTTAGTCTGACCATACTCAAACTGGTTCAGTCTCATATACAGATGAAACTCGTCGACTTTTTCCTTCACGCATACAGTTCGGTACAATTTAGACAACACCTCGCCTTCCCATGCGCTTTCCATTAGCCGATGTCTTAGGGTTATGATCTCCAAAAGTCGTGACCAATAGAGAACCATTTGGTTTTGCTTCTCAACAATTGGTTTTCTAGTTCCATCGTCGTCAACAGCTAAACTGTGACCGACTTCGCAAACGAACAAAGGGTCCTCCATAAACATGTCTGCATACAGCTGAAACAGCATTTCAAGGTTTAAACCTGTAGCATATTTCCTTGCATATCTTATCTTTTCATGAAACTCTGGGCATAATCTCAATGTGTGAGACGAAGAAAAATCGGTTAAATGTTAGTATTATACCCAGAGATTATTCCCAGACATTTTACCGATTTTTCTTCGTCTCACACATTGAGTGAAAACATGAAAACTTCTGGAGTAACTCAAGAAATATAAAAATCATTGTAACTAATTGACCTAATAAATATTCGAACAGAGCTGCTTATAAAATTATCACGGCTAGGCAAACCAATATTTGCTTAACTTATTTTTCTTTTTATAAACATAGCCGGCAGATTGCCGGAATAGCTGCGAAAGAATACACTTGCGTGCCATATAATAGAGATAGAAACAGATACAGATCTAAATTGAAAAAAAAATCTGAAATTGAAAAAATTGAAAACTAGGTAAAAACATTCAGCGATAAATTAATAAAGCTTGCTAAATTTGATTCCGCAGAAGCCTCTTATTAGGGACCTTTACTGCACATATGAGTTCCTTTGACCTTAAACAAATTCAAATTAAACTTAAGTTTTAAAGTGCAAAAGTCATTTTTTTGAGTGAGGTAAGCCACGTATGATCAAAATCTAATCACACAAAAAACTTTTGCTAAAGCGAGTGAGAAATGACGTCATGCGCGCAAAAGCCGTTAGTGAGAGGAAAAAGTCATTCAGAAAATTTGACTTTTTCAGCTTTGTTGTGTGAACAAATGTAAAACGAAAAAAGAGCGTCAGACGACGAAACAAAAAAACATAGCAGGACAAGTCCTGACGTACAATTCAAAGAATTTTCATTGACTAAACAGAAAAACTAGACCTAGAATGGACTATGAGTGAATTAAGAAAACAATTAAAAAAAAAAATCAGACAAAAAAATAAAAAACAGAAAATCGATGTCAAAATTCCGCATATGAACAAAAAAACCACTAGCGAGAAATAAAACTTTAATTCAAACAAAAAACTCGGCCTAGAATGAGCTGTGAATGGATTGGGAAAACCATTTAGAAAAAAATCCGATCCAAAAAATCGAAAAAACAGTAAAAATTAGAGTGAAATTGCCGCATGTGAACAAAAAACCACTACCGAGAAACCGAATTTTTGTTCAAACACCGTTTTCTCGCTCTACTTTAAAATTAGTGCGAAAAAAATTCACGCCGCAAAATCAATCGCTTTTTCGCTCCATTTCCTGTTTCGGCGTGACCAAAATCACTACTCCAATTTGACTTCAAAAATCATGAAAATGTGTGTCACGTACCTATTTCGTTCCTTATAGTTTCGTGATGATACTCCTTAAAATATCCTTAAAATAGTGCTTTATATTAATTAATATTCATTTAGTTTCAAGGCCATTTATAGCTAATATTTCCATCTAGGCCTGTAACCCCTAATTTGTTTATGTTTATGAAAAACAACCGCAGATTGACAGTTTTACTAGCAAACACTTCAAGTGCCTAAAAGCCTCAATATTTACTTTTTTGAGTTTCTTGAAGATAAATTCACATAATCAGTAAATAACTTCATGAGAGATTATGTACTTGGTGAAGTAATTATTCTGATAAAGTAGGTGCTAATACGGAATTGTATATGTACTGAACAAACACCAAGAGACGTACAAAAGCCGGAAATCGCCCTACTTGAAAATCAGTAAATATTTGCGAAGGACCAATACAACTCAAGGCACAGTCCTGCGGAACTTACGATCGCCAGAACACCGGAGAACCAGCCTGACAATCAGTTGCCCATCATCTCATAAAAACTAGATAAAACTTGAGAAACTTCTTGTTAAAATTATTAAACAATTCTTGCTAAAATAATTAAAGATTGAACTGGAAATTCTCTTGAAAACCTCCAAGTTGGATAAACTAAGTTACAGATGAAATAGCGACTAACTTAACACTAAAATGCAAGGCAAACTAGTGGATATATCACGCATCTGAACCGCTCAATAAAAGGCTATTACTAGCTAATTTTATTCAAAATATATCTGCTAAAAATCGCACTGTGAAACACCAAAATAAGTCCTTGTAAAATGCCAATTATTCAAGTTAATTACTTCTAATATAAACCTCAAAAACACCACGAGGAACACTACTAAAAATCAGTGCGTAACATGGTGACAGGAGTTATTAACTGTTTTCCAGTTTAACGGACCGATAATTCGATTAATTCCTTGATATTTTCGATATTTCGTTTCTTTATTCTGTTGTTTTCTTCCTTCTCTTCTTCTCCATTACCCTAAGAGCCTCCAATCATCCAGAACCACATCCAGCACTTCCTTTCCGAGCAAGATGATAACACAAAAAGCAGTAACAAAGGAAAGAATGGGTGGAAACTGTGTTTGTGTCTCTGTGGACTAAGTGTAACAGTAATATAAAAGTGTTCGAGTGGACAATAACTGGAACACACTCAACCACAGCCGCCACAACGGACAAAAACAACACAGGGTATTTGCAAGCGAGGATATTGTGAGTAAATGAATTTGTAAAATTAATTTTGGTGCTTTATTTATGTCAATTTATAAAGAACAAATTCTCCCCGCTATTAATAATTGTCGCTCTTCCCCCAATTTTGTTGAACATATTGAAGGAAACCACATTAATTATACTCAAAACAACAGTAAAACGCAAGCTCAGATAGTAACAGCTTTTTCCTCTTCATTTTATAAGTCTATCGTTATTTATGTGCTAGATAAAGATGACAAACGTGTTGCAATTTATTGGACAGCAAAAAGTTTAAATCAGAAATCTCGTAAATTTGGACTTATCCGTCACAAACTTCAATCTGATAAAGAAATTAACCTTGATAACATCATCACTGATTATCAGATAACATCAGAATAACAAATTACTGAAACCATAGCTTAATTATTAACTAAAAAAGAGGGCAAAACAAAAGTTTAAACAAAAATAAAAAACAATTATATTTTATTTCCCCGCCCAGCTCCGGAGGTTAATGAATCAAACAGTGACTTCGGTCATTATGCTGTTGCCTATTTGAGTGCAGCTTCCACAAGGCCTGCGCGGTCGTGGTCCCCACGAATTTTCCTAGACTAAGGGGCACTCTTTAGAGGTGAGACTTCGGCGGCCCATACGGCTTCAACGATATAAGTCTGACGATTCGACCGGAGCTTTAGGAATAGGTTTATTAGCAGCCCATCTTTATTATTTTCTGAACGAATGGTTTCAATAGTTTCTTTTGTGATATTCTGTTGCTATTCATTTAACTGTTTTCATCTCTTAAAACCCCTTAATCTCTCCATTAAGTTAAGTTAAGTGTGCTATTTAATACTTTAGAACGAAAGTAAGACTGATTGAACGAAAAGTATATAATCTAATCGGGTAAAAAGCAAAATGGCACACGCGCAGATCAACATCACGCCTTTTTCTGGATCCGAAACGGACAATTTTAACGAGTTTGAACAACTAATAACAGGTGCAATCGGAGTTGCAGCAATCGCAAACGCGCAACAAGCGAACTTTCTGCAATTACATTTAAAAGGAGACGCTTTACGATACTTCTTAACCCTACCAGAGGCTACCAGACTAGTCTTCGAAGACAGTATAACAGCTCTGAGATACAGATTTACGCAGGATGACTTGAGAGAAATTAGAATCATAAAGTTAGAGAACCAAAAGTTTAATCCAAAAACAGACACTGTAAAAAATTTCTTAGTAAAGTTAAGAACTGAAGCCAATAAAGCATATCCAGCACCTGAAATAATAGAAGCGCCAGCAGGAGCAGGTGACCCAGAAGCTCGTAGATTCGAAAGAGAGACAGCAGCAAGAGATTCTGCCCTTCAGATGTCAGAAAGTCGAAAAAATGAGCAAATAAAGCGCTTCTTTATTAAGTCTATGCCAAACTGGCTTAAGCCTAAGCTTTTAGAAAGGCCAGATACAGATACCATTGATCAATTATGCACCTTAGCTAGCCAACAGATTGCAATAAGGGAGATGTGTAATAGAGAAGAGTACTTCGACGACGGTTTTGATGAAATAACGGAAACATACTGATAAAATGTTAAAAGCAATAACTACTATTTCAAATAATCAAAAAGCACTTGAGCACAAACTTGAGCAGAGATCAGCACCTAAAAATGAGCCATCAGAACAAGGCCCAATAAACATTTTTACACCACATTACCCTCAACAAGTCTATAAACAAAGTTATAGACAAAATTTCCGCCCTCAATATCAAAATTATCGACCAAATTACCCTCAATATCAGTCTAATTATCGTCCAGTTCAGCAAAACTATCGGCCCCAGCAACAGTATGCCCCCGTGCTAATAATAACCGAGAGTTTAGACCACAATTTAATGCCCCTAGACCATTTTATTATAATGAACAGCCACAAACTTGGAATTATTGGACCGAACCTTCAGATAGTCCCCCATTTATTCACCCATCTTATGTTAATAGACCTGTTTATCGGTTTCCAACAAAAAATACCCCTCAAAACCTTCTCCGACAGGGAATAGTTTATGATAGCCCAGCGCCAGCACAAAACCGATATAGTATTCAACAAGCAAACCAGTTTAATCATGCAAGTATTCCTCAAAGTAGAAATATGAGAGGTATGAATTACCCATTTAAACAACAAAAAACTAATAAAGCCACCCAACTTTAAAAAACAAAATAAAAATTATAAAAACTCAGTTAACCAGTATAACGAAAGCACGTCTAGTCCTAGTTTAGATAAAGTAATAGAACCAGTTTATAACAAAAGTAACAAAAAGCGTAGAAAACGCAAAAGTAATAATAATAAAAGTAAAGTTAATAATTCTGTGCAACTCCCAACACAAGTACCTCAACCAGTACCAAAGCCAATACCACATGTGCAGCAACTATTCACCATTGTCCCACTTTTAGGCAGAACATTGTCCTATGTTAAAGTTAAATTTAATGGAGAATTAGAAAGACGCGCACTAATCGATACAGGAGCATTTGCAAATGTGATAAGTCGTGAGTTTTACAAGGAACTAATTAACACAAATATCAATTCAATAACAGAAATAGAAAAGCCAGATCTAGACAAAGTTAAAATGGCAAACGGCAACATAGTTAAAATTGATAAAGCAATTAAAATTACATTTAAATTGGGCACACAAACATTTACAGAAGATTTCCTTGTTTTAATTGTCACAACTCCTGTAATATTAGGCAACCCATTCTTCGTTAAACATAAAGTAAGCATCTGCCCAGGACAAAGTTACATTAAATTCCCTGATCAAACACTACAAATAAATGAAATAAAGCCAGAAAAGCAACGTAGAAGAGTGGTAAAACGCAAAAAATTTGGAGTTTATACACAGAAAAAGCAAGTTTTACAGCCGAATCAACAAGCAGTATTAGAATGCAAGCTTTACGACAAACTAGAATCATTCACTGACCTTTGTGGAGTAATAGTTCCAAACGAAATCTTTGAAAAAGATAGTGAAGTAATATTAACATCCTCTTTAAGTAAAGTTGCTGAAAATAACATTCTGTACATCTATGTCCTGAACATTACCGATCACCCAATTACCATAAATAAAGGCGAAGAAATAGCCAAATTTTCATTCTTAACATCAGACCAAGCTGAAAAGTTGTTAGAAGTAGATCCTCAATTAATTAATGTGGCAAAAGTGAGCGAAAATTATTTAACAGAAATAAATCAACTAATTCAAGTTACAGACACCCCAAAAAGAAAGGCCCAACCAGCGAAACCAGCACCAGAATATGAAAAACTTTGGTTCCCAACGCCTGAAACGCGCCCAGATCCGACAAGCTTGTCGCCCTTGCAGAGAGATATCTTTGAGCAACTGCTAAAACTGCAAGAAATGGAGAAATTAGATCCTAAGGGTAACCATCAGGATAAAATAACATTTTTGAGCAAGTTTCCGTGGGAAAAATCAACCCTCAATGATGAGCAAAAAGCAGTAGTAGGTGAACTACTAGTTGAATTCAGTGATATCTTTGCGAAACACACAGATTTGACGTCGGATATAATACAGATTTAAAAATAAAGTTAACTCCAGAAAGAAGCATACCAATTTACGAACAAGGCCCTCCAACACCCGTCCATTTGAGAAATGAGCTACAAGTAGAGCTCGCATTAATGCATTATTACGGACTGATAACAACTTTGTCTCAATCAAGATATAGTAGTCCACTTTTCGCACAACGAAAGAATTCAGGAAGACTTAGACTATTAATTGACTTGAGAAAAGTAAACCACTTGTTGAAAAATACGAATTTCCCGATTTCAAACATGAGTGACGCAATAAACTACTTTGCCGGGAAAAAATTGTTTACGAAACTTGACTGTTCTCAAGCATACCACTGTGTGCAAATGGCAGATGATGTATCAGTGCAACTGCTAGCATTTAACTTTGCTTCGAGAACCTATGCATATAAATGTCTTGAACAAGGATTGAATAAGTCAGTAACAGGATTCAGTTCCTTTATTAGACATTACTTGGACCCATGCTTAGCTTCAGGAAACTGTACCCAGTTTATGGATGATATTGGAAATGCAGTAACAAATTTTGAACAATTGGTACCCTCTTTACGAGAAATTTTTACGTGTATACGTCAATCTGGATTAAAATTGTCACCCGAAAAGTGTGAAATAGCAACTGACACAATGAAATTACTCGGAAATAACATCAGTGCAGAAGGAATATCACCAGAAAAATCAAAAATCACGAAATTTCTTGATAAATTTAAAATGCCGAAAACAACAAAGCAAGTAAAACGATTAATTGGCTTCACGCAATTCTTCAGTAATTACATACCTAATCTAGGTGAGAAACTAATGTCCTTTTACAAGCTCCTGAAGAAGGATGCAGTAATAGAAACCACAGAAGAACATGTAAAAGCATTAGAAGTAATAAAGAAGGATCTAATGGAAGCAACAAATGTAACATTGCGATTGCCAAAACCAGGTCTACAGTATGTAATTCTTTGCGACACTAGTTACCACGTTGCAGGTTTTGTACTAATGGTGGAAGACTACGTAAATGAAACAGGAAAGAAAAAAAAAGAAAACATACGCTCCCGTTTCGTTTGGATCGCATTTGTTTAATGCTACGCAATTAAAGTTCTCAATTTATTACAAAGAGTTCCTAGCTTTGTACTATGCACTGGACTACTTTTCACACTACATTTGGGGATCAAGCAAACAAGTAATTATACTCACCGACAACAAAAGCCTTACACAATTCTTTCAGTCAAAAGTAATACCGCCATCTCTTTGGAATTGTTTAGACAGAATACTCGCCTTTAATATAGTAATTGCTCACATTCCTGGACGCGCTAATTACGCAGCGGATTTTCTCTCGCGAATGGAGAATGACAAATCAGCAACAATGTCTTTAAAGTTAACAGATAGAATTCCAGTCAGAGAAATAGAAATTGATACAGAAGCACAAAATCCTGATGTTGAACTGAACGTATTATTTGATATTGACAATTTTGACGACGAAGCTAACAACGCTGAACTAGACGTCCTTAAAAAACTTGGAGTGTATGAAGATTATAAAAAGAAACAAAGTAATTCACCAATCACAGAAATACAAGGGCTATTAAAACTTAAAAGAAAAACAGAAATAAATTCAATTGAGTACCCAAATCCATTAGATGAATTCCCAGATCTTACAGACAACTTAATTAGCCTTAACTTAGCAGATGAGCAGCAAAAAGATGCAGACATTAGAACAGTAATAAGCTGGATTCAACAAAATAATCAACAACCTGACTTAAAGTATGCTACAACAAACTTAAAGAAGTATCACAAGCACTTAAATAGATTAATTCTTGAAGGGAATGTCTTATACCGGAATTTTTATGATGATACTGGAAAAGTACTTCATAAACAATTCTGTGTACCTAAGCATTTGTGGAAAGAGACTATATATAGGCTCCATAATTCACAAACAGCAGGTCACTTAGGCATCAAAGCAACAATTCAGGAATTTAGAAAGCGATTTTATTATCCAGGCTTCACTGAACATTTCATTAGTTTCATCAAAAACTGCCTTACTTGTCTCCAATTGAACAGAGTACCAAAAAACCATATTACACCAAAGTTACAACCAGTCAGTTCACTACAATCATATCCAGGAGATATGCTACAAATCGATTTAGTAGGCCCCCTGAAGTCATCACAATATAAGTATGTTCTAAGTGGAATAGATGTTTTCACAAAGTACCTATTCGCAGTTCCATTAACAAATGGATACGCTGACACAGTAGCCCGAGAACTAGTAAAGGTGTTCTTCCAGCACAGCTACATTCCTCAAACAATACTTAGTGACTTAGGAACCAACTTTACTTCTGAATTAATGTCAGAATTAGCAAGTTTACTAGAAGTAAAGTTAAAACATGCCTCACTAAAGCACCCTCAGACCATTGGAGCAGTAGAACGATCTCACGGACCACTGAAACGAATATTAAAACTCAATACAGAAGAACAATGGAAAGACTGGCATAAATATGTACCATTAGCAACATTTATTCATAATACTTCATATCATTCAGCAACAAATTGTTGTCCTTCAACTTTATTCCATGGCAGAGAACCCATAAAGCCCCTCGACATTAGGTTCTCTAGAAAAGTAATGGATGCAGTAGCAGTAAACTCGGACTTTGTAAATGAACTGCAAGATGCCATGATGCAAAAGTTTGGAGAAAACAAAGAAAAACTGACGACCGCATACCTGAAGTACAAAAAGTATTATGATCAAAAAGCATCAGCGAAACCAATTCCGGAGAAATCATTCTGTTTACTTTTGAATCCTAAGCTACTAGAACAATCAACAGTAATAGCTTCCCAAGTACAGAAATGGCTCCCGCTATATAAAGTGGAAAAAGCCCTTACTGATTCTAATTACATCATTCGAAAAGTAAATACGAATTACACACAATGTGTTCATCGCATCAGACTGAAGCCAATTAAACCAAGTGAAACTCCTGAAGACCTCGAAGTCATCAATCCGGAAAACTTTCAACCTGATCCATCTAGAAGACAACACATGGAGCCAGAGCTCTTTGATAAACACATTCCAGAACTGATAAACGAACAAGAAAAGGAGATAAAACAAGCTACAAAAGAGAAACAAGATCCAGTGAGTGACCATAAATGTTCCCCTAGGTGGACCATTAGCAGGACCAGCAGTAGCAGCACCTCCAGCAGCACCACCGGCCCCACCAAGGGTAGTAGCACCAGCAGTTAGACCACGAACTGCCCCAGTTAATCTTCCAGTAATTGATTCCTCAAGCTCAGATGAAGCAATTCCAAACTTATTTAATGAAAATAGCAGTTCAGACGAAAATTTAGCTGACCTAAACCTGGATGCAGAACAAATTGCCCGAATACCAGTTAATCCGTTAATTGCTGACGAAATTAGACATCAAGAACCAGAAGTTCGTGTTCCTCTTGTATCATCTTCATCAGACGATGAAATGTTCCTACCAGCTCAACAGCCTCGCCCGCCAATAGAACCATTCGATAGTGACTCGCCTCCAGAAACACGTGAAGAACAATTTGCGTTAACTGATAGAAAATTAAGAGCCCGACCTTATCACCCTAAACGACAACCAGAAAAAAGTGCCTTCAAATCGCCAAAATACCAACAGAAGAAAAATGTCCCAGGATTTAAAATAACTAGACAAATATGGTTACACGATGAAGATAGAAAAAACCCTTACCTAACCAACCAAGTTAGAAGATCAGGCAGTCCTAGACCAAAAAACGCACGTGCCAGACTGGAACAAGAAGAAAAACGCGAAGCAATAAAAGCATCAGCACAAGCAGCACAACAGTCAAATACACCAAGTAGAGAGACAAAACTAGACCAAGTTAGAGCAAGTATAGCAAAATATTCAGGGAAAAAGCCCAGCAGTTCAGCAAACAAACCAGTAACTAGATCTCAATCGAAAAAATCTTCACCAGGCTCATCTAATCAAAATTTAAATCATTTTAGTCAAGAAATAAATGCGACATATCTAAGTTCTCCAACAGATATCTTATATTCACCACACTCTTTTGCACACTGTATATCAGCAGACCTTGCAATGGCAAAGGGATTAGCCCGACAAGTCAAAAGCTGGTATCCAGCAGCCCCAAGTGCAATTAGACTTAGATATCCACCTGATATTGGCTGTTTTAATTTACTTCGACCCCATTTCTGAACGTTATATCTTCAGTTTAGTTACCAAATTCAGATACTACCACAAACCCACTTACGAATCAGTATTAGCAAGTCTCTATGAACTGAGAGAAATAGTAATAGATGCAGGAACTTCACACTTAAGTCTTCCAAAACTCGCCAGTGGCTATGATAAATTGGATTTTAACATCATTTTTGAGCATATATGTCAAGTCTTCAACCCTCTACCCATAACCATCTATATCCATTAGCATGTACAGACCCAGTACAGTCTAGCAGTACCCTTAATTTGCCCTAAAAGCCCAACAAGCCTGAGCAACTTAGCCCTAAAGTCCAAAAATAGCCAAAAATTCGAAAAATTTTGACCTCAAATCCTAGTTATTTTGTTATATCTCCAGAACTACCTGTCTGAACCTGGATTAACCTATTGTTCTGAAAACCCCTTATCCAGTAGAAGCGATTCCAGCTATTATTGACCCCATTCGACCCGTTCTTAGTACCAAAAACTTAGCCTAAAATTGGCCCTTCTGAAAATCCTAGGTTCACTTCAGAAAAATAGTCATAAAATTGTGAAAAATGCCCCGATCACCCCAAATTGTCGCGCTGCAGCATTTTTCAAGCCGAGGAACCGACATGCAAATTTTGAAGCGTTTTGAAGAACTTTAAAAATTGAGTGACGCTGGAGCCCTCAATTTTTGACACTTTTCGAATCCGCTCGAATTCAATGATAACTCCTACAAAAAACCTTCAATTGACCCATTTTATAGCCCTAGACCATCCTACTGCTCACGCTTGACATCCTAGTATCCAAAAATCCTGTCAGAAATCAATAAAAGTTGAGTTATGACAAAAATACCGAACCCTACCAAAGTGCGTTAAAATTGATTAAAATGTAGTGTAAATTATACCCCATAAATATACCAAAAACTGTCCTGAATGCCCCCAGCAGCTACCCCCAGCTGCCACCCACATGGTACAAACTCAAACAACCGTTAAAACCCAATATTTCCAAGTATATATTGAAAAATGACGAAAAAACGAAAATTGCGCTTCTGCTTCAATCCTCCGCTTCAAAATTTTTGTCATTTTATTCTCCACCTGACCCGATAAAAGCCACCTATACCCCCTACAACCCTAGTGCGACCCCCCACTAGCCTTGTAGTACCATAAAAATCAGTCCCAACTCATCCCAGTATCAACCATGAAGACTTAAACCCAAATAAGCTCTGAAATCGCCACAATTTTGTTAGGAAAAATTCAGTTATTTCCAGCTAGAGTCAATGTTATTCCCTTCTGACAGCAATTAACCATACCATTAGCACTCCCACATCTATATCTCTTAGAATATGCACTGCCAGCCACCTAATGCCAATACAAGCTGAGAAAAGACTGCCAAAGTAACGAAAGTCACAAAAAATCGAGTGAAATTTCCGAAAAAAGTGATCAAACATGCATCTTAATACCCGAATATGCCCAATTTTATTGTTAATTCAGTTAGCCCTACTCATGAGCAGTCCAACCATAGCAATATCAATCATTTTGAACAAGTTTTTCATAACCTCATAGCCAATAACCTATCCCCTATCTGGGCCTTTCCAAAAAAACCCAGGTTCACTGCAGCAAAAACGTTATAACTCGTGAAAAAAAGTTGAAACCGCCCAAATTTTTGCGCTGCAGGGTTTTTTGAGCCGATAAAGCGATTCACCAATTTTGAGCTCAATCGGAGCATTTTAAAAATTGAGTGACGCTGGGCCCCTCAATTTTGGAGACTTTTTGAAAATTCACTCACATGTTCATAAAATCCAAAATATTGATCGAAAAGCCGATATTATTAGCTTAAAACATCCGCATGCTCAAGCTCTACACGCCCATATCAAAAATATTGAAAATTGTTAAGTAAAATGTTGAAATAATAGTAAAAAACTGAAGCCTACCAAACTCTTCTCAAATTTGTCAAAATAGAGCCAAAATTAGACTATAAAAATAGTATCAAATAGCCGAATTATGAGCCCATATTCAATATTCAGTCTCCCTAGTAGTTGTCTAAGCCTAATCAACCAATAAAATCGCATAGAAATTCATAAATGTTGAAAAAAGTGAAAAAATCGAAAATTGCACATATTTCAAAAAATTTGGTCCGAAATTCTAAAGTGAAAAACTCAACATATTATAGTCAAATCATGCATTAAACCACACCAAAAGCTGCCACCAACATAGTACTCACTAGTATGACCCACAATTACCGCCAAAAATCAATCATCTTCAATCCATGTCAACTTATGCACAAAACATGACGCATCACAAGTAAAAATTCAGTAAATTTCACAGAAAATCTGCATAAAACCTAAGTTAATCAACTCCAAACCTACCAAAATGCTACCTCTGATAGCCACAGATATCAGTAACAACAGTTAGCACCTGATTTAGGCCACTAGAGAATCACCAGACTTACACATGTCTCGAAGAAGCTCAATTAGTGGAAAAATCATGCTTGAAAATTTGCATTTTGGACCCACAAATCAACGTTATGACCCGATAAATAGCTTCAAACCCTATAATTCAGTAACATACATTAGTACCAAGCACAGACAGTACCATTTTAACCATTCAATACCAATAATGTATGAACAGTGACGACTTATTCAGACCGAAATTTCATGATCCAAAAATAGCCAGGTTCAGATCACGAAAACAATCATAACTTTGCGAAAAATGCTTAAATTGCGCCAAATTTTTGCGCTGCAGGGTTTTTAAGCCACTGAAACGACCTACCAATTTTGAGCCCAATCGGAGCAATTTAAAAATTGAGTGACGCTGGAGCCCTCAATTTTTCGCATTTTTCGTTTTTTCAGACATTAGTAAAAAAGTTGAACAAAAAGTGCCCAAAAACCTGAATTTATAGCATAGTAGTTCCCCATCGATGTCTACTGAGTGGGCCAAGCCAAAAAATTTGCTCAAAGTTCAATAAAAATTGAAAAATTCACATATTTGCCACACTAGCCTTGATGCGGAAAAATGACCAAAATTACGAAGAAATTACATGTGAAAATTAGTACCAAATACTCTTCCAAACCAGTTCAAATTACACACAAGTGCTACTAACAACCAGATTAAGTATCTAGAACCATTAGAACCAGTCTATGATCAATAATTGACAAGTAAATTGAAGTTAATGCCCAAAAATCAAAAAAGTCGTTATGTCACCAAAATTTTACTTTCACAAATATGTCATTATAAAGTCACACACTGCAATTAAAATGTTACCACACGTTCACACACTTCACAGCTGCTAGTTCCAACATTCTAAACCACTTAACAAAGCTACAACTGACAAATAATAAGTAAAAACTCACCTATAAATGAAAATAATCTACATGATGAATATAATTGCACCGACACTAGTCATTTCTCATCGGCGCTATCCTCAGCTACGGTACCACCACCACTAGTACTCTGACCGCCCTGACCCCTTGCCCTAGTAGAACGAGTCAAGTACCGCTCAGCATCATCCAAACTGAATAAATTCTATCAAAATAAATAAACTGCCTCAAAATAGCACTAAAATTCGATTAATTCGGCACAACAACAGTTTAAATACCATGCTATAACGACCGCTACTAGCTAAATAACACATGCCGCAAAACACACAACAACGCTCTGAATATACAATTACACCCTTCACTAGCATTCACTTATTTCCTACGCCTCTCCAATTCTTCCTTTTGTCCCCTACTTATATCCTCAACCCCCCCACAAAACAAGTCTTGATATATTAATTACTACCATATTACTAGCACCATGTACGAAGTATATTAGTAGCACCAGTCAATATTACATGTAAAACTACAATATTACAGTCAGTCACAATAGTCCTTACACAGTCATATTAATATTACTATTACACAATATTACAACTATTAAAATAGTTAAATAAAATAAAAATAAATAATAAGTCACACTGAATCTTCCTCGACAGCCTCCCCTGATCTTCCCACTTCCCTCCTCCTCCTTCGATTTGCCCACACTCCCAACAATCCAGATACTAATGATAATAATAAAAAGAATACTAATATAATAATAATCCACCCCTCAGTCCCACCACCACTCCCATTATCAATAACTATATCATCTACTGCTGTCATATTGCACTTTGGATGTTTCAATCTTGACCAGTGAACAGCGTTCCTTCCAACAAACCTGGTCCCATTCACACAGCACCCAACAATTATGGCAGAAACAGTGATATTAAAGCACATGGTGCAATATTGTGGGCAAAAAAATCTGAAAAACTCGAAAAAACATGTAAAGACTGCATAATTCGACCCCCCCAACCACTACCCCCATCATCACACACCCATCATTCAACCAAATAACCACACGTCAACATGTTTAAACACCATATTCAGTAGTAATATCAATAAATACACACATCAGCACACATCACCTAAAAGTAAAGTACACCTGAAATAAATAAACATCACATAAACAAGTGCCATATTGAGAAAACTAGATCTAGAAGCCCAAGTAAAGTAACTAAATGAGCAAATAAACACCGGAAGACCAAATAGAGCCAGTTGAAACACTCAGAAGAGCCACATCAGTAGAAGATTGTCCTGAAACATAGTCGATATTATTGAAATATGAAAATGTTACTCACAATTGTGTTGAATCTCTTACTTTTCGACCCCACTTTTGAAACTCCGATCAATACAGAAGCAGCTCTGGATAAAGGCATCAGCTTCCATAAAGAAGGAAAGATTCTGATTACCGAAAAGTTCATAAATGTGGAATTTTTAGTACCGTTTCCTCGCTATAATTTCACTATCAGACAACAAGTAGAGACTCTACTTAGTGAACTCTCGAAAAAATGGATCACGCAATCGGAATTTTGCAACCTTACCCATAGCACTACTTACCGGAACCAAACAGCTTCCTTGAATGTTGGCTTTACGCAAAAATACTCAATGAAACAATAGAAGCCAAAATTGAAGTCCTTAAATTACGCAACGAGACTGAAAAACTCCTTACCAGAGTCGAAGAAGACTCTCACAATCGACAAAAACGAGCCGCCCCGCTTGCAATCGCAGCCGCAGTCGCTGGAATTGGACTCTTTGGTCCAGGAATTGCAATGAGTAGCGGAGGATGCGGTGGAATTACAGGAATTTTCGGATCTTGTCAGCGAACGTCCAAAAATGCTGAGAACATCGACAGATTAGCCAGCAGTTTCAACAGCCTCAATGACTATGTAATGGAAATCGGCGCACAAACCGATGAGAAATTCTTCCTAGTTGCTGACGAACTTGCAAAGGTTTACAAAGTTCAAAACGAAATGCAAGAAAACCAGAACAGAAACTGGAAACTAGTAGAGGAACAGTTTGCAATTATAGATCACAATCTGAACGCACTAGCAACCTGCATGGAAATCCAATTATCACAGCAACAATTGAATTTTAACTTTGATACAGCAGCTTCATTACTTCTCACTCTTTATGCAGATATTAAAAGTTACAGAGCAGCCTTATATTCTTTTCGCATTAATGTTATAAATGCCATTCCTACTTTGCTTGACAAACGTCTTCCAATCTCTTTAGTGCCTCGTAAATCTTTGATAAAGATCCTTGATTCAGTCCATGATAGCCAAAAGAACGCCCCAGATCGTCTAACTTTGGCAATACCCATGACTGACATACTTTCGTACTACGATGCGAAATTAGTACAAGAGATTTCGACAGTTGAAGACGGACTTTTACTGACACTAGCCATTCCCCTAGCCTCTAGCCAGACAGTGTTCGAAGTTTATCGTGCAATAGTAATCCCTATGCCTCAAAAGGACTCCGTAGACGCCTTACGATATGTAATAGAGGGAGAGTACTTAGCAATCTCAGAAGGACAGATGGAAACCACAGTACTGACGAAAGCTCAGTATGACAACTGTCTTGGATCGCCTCGATACCGAATCTGTCATGAGACAATGGAAACCCACCTTGGATTCTCCTCGTGTCTAGCAACCCTCAAGTTTCACCACACAATCTCAGCATTGAAAGTATGTGATACAGAGAAGAATGTGTTACCCAACCCAGAACGAGCACAGAACCTTGGATACGGAATTTGGCTCCTAACATCAGCTTCAAGTGATTATACCCTTAGTGAGATTGGTACGGATGAAAATGGCCGACACATCAATGTTCCTCATAAAGGTTGTAACATCTGTTTAATCACATTAAAATGTGGACATACAATGTTCAGTGACCACATTAAAATCCGAGCTGATTTACAAAGTTGTCAGTACCTTCCAGCAACGAGAATTAATGTAAAATTACCAGATCCACTTGCACACTTAATTGACTCAGTACCTAACATAAACGACCTTCCAAAATATGATTCCAGTACTGACGCAAACCTCGATTTATTGAAGAAAGTTAAAACCGAATTTATTTACTCGAATAGAAAGTTATCAACAGAGTCACTAGATGCTATAGCAAAGCCAATTACCACTGAAATGAAGTCATTTAAACCAGCACTAATTCACAAACTTGAATCTTACGTTCCGATCAAACTTTCTCTCTCGTTAACAATCATTGTCTTTATCGGAAATCTAGCCCTACATATTCTCTTCATGTTCTTATACCATTAAGTAGCCTTTGTACGACGAATGGTACCAAATTTCATGAAGCTTAACAGAACCAATGTACCGCTAAACCCAGTAGTTTCCGTACCCAAACATCTGAAAGCAGATGTAGTCACAACTCTAGCCAAACAACTCATGCAACCGCCAACAGTCATTTCCCCAGAAGAACTTGGAACCCTCAAGCGACAACGGCGAAATTCCATGCCTGCAACTTCTACCATGTCACTCAACACCATGGACCGATTCAACACAGACGATGAACTGGACCACCAAGCTCAACCCCGAGATGAAAGTAATCTTGAAGTTCAAGAAAATCTTATATAGTTCGACAAGTATTATTCGTTTAACAGTTAAAATATCCCTTCATTCAATAAGTTCTCTAAATCAGTGCTCTATCCATGAAAACAACTAGTGCTTTAAACCATTCATTCAACCAGTATCCTTCTTATCCTGCTTTTAACAGTTTAGAGCCATTATTCACTGAAATAACCACGATTATTCCCAGTGCTAACTCTCGCTGTTCTTTTAACCGTCACTTTATCTTATGTCTTCACTCTTTCTTCTGAATTAGCGCATTTTATCTCCCCTAAATGTTTCTTTAAAGCCTTTAACCTTGTCTCAACCTTCTTCATTTTAACTTTATCTTAACTTAACCTTTATTTCTCTTAACTTCTTTAACTCTTTTTAACCTTAAATGCTTTCGTTCAAAACTCTTTTCTAAGAACACATAAATTGGGTGGCTCCAACAAAAATATCTTTATATCCTTATACTCGTGCAGATTATACATTTTATAGAAAAATTGTAAAAACCCAGTTCCTTCTCAAAATTTTCATGGAAAATTTTCCTAAAGTCGGGTAGTGTCACGTACCTATTTCGTTCCTTATAGTTTCGTGATGATATTCCTTAAAATATCCTTAAAATAGTGCTTTATATTAATTAAAATTCATTTAGTTTCAAGGCCATTTATAGCTAATATTTCCATCTAGGCCTGTAACCCCTAATTTGTTTATGTTTATGAAAAACAACCGCAGATTGACAGTTTTACTAGCAAACACTTCAAGTGCCTAAAAGCCTCAATATTTACTTTTTTGAGTTTCTTGAAGATAAATTCACATAATCAGTAAATAACTTCATGAGAGATTATGTACTTGGTGAAGTAATTATTCTGATAAAGTAGGTGCTAATACGGAATTGTATATGTACTGAACAAACACCAAGAGACGTACAAAAGCCGGAAATCGCCCTACTTGAAAATCAGTAAATATTTGCGAAGGACCAATACAATACAACTCAAGGCACAGTCCTGCGGAACTTACGATCGCCAGAACACCGGAGAACCAGCCTGACAATCAGTTGCCCATCATCTCATAAAAACTAGATAAAACTTGAGAAACTTCTTGTTAAAATTATTAAACAATTCTTGCTAAAATAATTAAAGATTGAACTGGAAATTCTCTTGAAAACCTCCAAGTTGGATAAACTAAGTTACAGATGAAATAGCGACTAACTTAACACTAAAATGCAAGGCAAACTAGTGGATATATCACGCATCTGAACCGCTCAATAAAAGGCTATTACTAGCTAATTTTATTCAAAATATATCTGCTAAAAATCGCACTGTGAAACACCAAAATAAGTCCTTGTAAAATGCCAATTATTCAAGTTAATTACTTCTAATATAAACCTCAAAAACACCACGAGGAACACTATTAAAAATCAGTGCGTAACAATGTGTGAACAGATCTTAAAAAAAAAGACAGCGCCCCAATACAATTCAAATTCTTTGAATTGTAAAAAAACCAAGAGCACCGCAATATAGCTTCGCTCAGCTTACAGCTATAAAAAAGATAATCTTACCTCTTTCTGCACTTGGACGGAGTATCCACCTCCGTAGGGTGGCAGCGCATCCCATTCAGCTTTCACCTTTTCAAGGAACACTTTATTCAAAGCCACAGTTTCAGTCACAGATCTGGGTCCAACGTAGTCCACAGCACCCTGCAACCCATGTCTCAAACAACTCTCAAGACCCACAATGTGAGATAAGGTTGGGTGAAATTCCAGCAGATACATCGGCTGCAAACTTCTCAGATTGTTGTGCAATAGAACAGGTTGTTTCGGAATTATGTTCATCGGCATACCAAAGAACTCGTCACCTTCTCGGCAAATTCTCGACACGTAATCTCGTTGAGTTTCCACGTGGTTTTCAATCATCTGCCGAACCAAGTCAATTTTGAGAGACAGGATAATAGTTTCCAGTCTGTATGTTTTAACGAAGTAAGCATCCGTTGGATCAATTCGCGGCCTTTGATGAATGACATCCGTGATGACTTGAGCCAGTTTATGTTGGTCTTCAGTGTTAAGGGTGTGATGATAGCATTCCATGTAGAGATCGATCAGAAGTTGTTTCTTCTCTAGATACTGGAATTCACAATTCCACAGATCGAATAAGACACCCATTCGGTCAACCATTTCATGACCGTACTTGGAAAGGTTATGGGAGTCCTCGGCAAGCTTCGATTCTGAATCCATAAACTGAAAAAAAATTATAATTCAAAAGAAGAACACATCAAACGAAAAATGAGAAAGAAAGAATGTAAAAAGTAGAGGACATTTCAACACACACAGCAAAAGACATTAAAAAAGTTAACAAAAAGGGAGATACCTTACAAATGAAAAACAAACCGACTAACGTCGAAAAAAAATTCTTTATGAGTGCAAAACAAATTCGAATGCGCGCCCTATACTGCAGCACTTAACACTCGGCTATCAGGCCCTTATCTCCTAGTTTACAATCGGTTTTAATTTTGCATACTTAATTTCTCAATAACAGCAACTTAAGTCAAGCAAAAATCAAGAAGTCAATCGTGAAAAAGTCGCTCAAGAATGGAAACAGAAAGAATGTTCTAGAAAACGGTCAAGCAAATACTTTCATAAAAAGACAACAATTACAATCAAATTTCGTTCGAGAGCAATTAATCTGACGAGTTACTCCCAAACGAATGGCATGGGGCTGACATTTCTTATTGCACCTTAGACAGGCTAGCCTGATTGGTCGAGGGCGGAGGCAGAGAATGGGGCAAAATAGAGCCAGGGCAAACGTGGGGAGGGTCCAAATCATCTCAAGTTTCCCTTATACGTGAATTTACGCCTATACAGCAGAATTCAGCGGATGAGGGGAAGTGGAGTGGTGAAGGGATGGCGAGGTGAGCTGAAAAGGGGTATGCCGTTCAAGATTTGTCATTCACACTATCTAAGTCTCCCCGACAGTTTTGGTGAATCGCATACTTCAAGACTATTAAGTGAGAACTTTTCAGTGATTTATGCTCCCTGAAGGCTGATCTTGTCCGAGAATGAAAACCTGGAGGGGGGGGGGGGGGACATACACCAAAATACACTTAGACACAACAAGGTTTCCGATAGAGCTACAAAGAGACTTGATGCCCTCGGTCTTTAAAAACGCTTGAGACCAAAACCGAGAAGTCGCCAAAAATCAAGAAACATAGCCGGCAGATTGCCAGAAAATAGCCACAATAGATTCGTCGATCGGCAGTCTAAAAAAACAGTAAAAAAGACAGACCAAAAAAATTCGTCTTTTCATTGAAGACTGATCTGTTATATTTTGATTAAAAATCTGTATAAGTTATTGCTGCCTCTATTAGCTGATCTCAAATAACCTTCATTTAGAGTGACACACACCCATTTGACCTTATCTCTTTGAATTAAAGTAAATAAAAGTCAATTTCAAAGTCATTTTGAGAGTGAGGTAAGTCAAGTGTGACCAAAAATTTAATCACGCGCATGAACAAAAAAACTCGCTCCACTAAGAGCGAAAAATCACGTCACACATGCAATTCAGTTGAAATTGCATAAACGAATGAACAAAAAGTGGCTGTGACGTCATAGGGTCGTAACAAAAATCATGACGACGAAATAAAAAAAACATAGCAGGACAAGTCCTGAATTACAATTCAAAGAATTGAATGAAAAACGTAGATTTACTCTACCTGAACAGCAGATCAATTCAACGATGCCAGCCAAAACACAAACAAAATCATCTCAAAAAATTGAGAAACAAACAATCAAACAAACTATACAGATATATAATCCTTGATAAAACTTATAAAACTTGGAAGATTTCACCCCTGAGGCAAAATTTGACCCCTTTATGTACACCTATTTCAAAAATATGTTCAAAACCAAATTTTTTTCTGAAATTGGTGCAGTATTATATCTTCAAGGCCTGAAAAAATTCATTGGCCCTTGAAGATCGATTAACTCGAAAATTTTCAAAAACTAAAAATAGCAATTGAATATTTAAAGAAATGTTGCTGAAAATCGTAACATTAATATCTTAAGAATCATTTCTTCAAAAATGATTCTAGTGTCTCTAGAGGATATCCAGTAAACCAATTCCAATATAAAAAATTTCATATTTCAAAAAACAGAAACTCGTTCTATTCAAATGTTGAAAACCATCCCATTACCCCCAAGCAACTATTTAATGACATACTGTCAAACCCTGTATGAGGTTATCTGGCTACTCAGGCAAGAAAAACTGAATAAAAGACAAATGTCTTCAAAAAAACTTAAAAAAACTTGCAAGTTTTATCAAAAAATATTCAAAATTCGAATAGTTAAATTGTTGAAAACAAATCCATTAAACTAACAACTATGCAGTAACTGTTTTCAGACCGTGGAATAGGTTTCATGGCACTTGAGAATGGACAAATATCGAAAATTGAAAAAAACTAAGAAACCTCAAAAAAGTTGCAGATTTTATCAAAAAAATGCTAAAATTCGAGACATTAAAATGTTGAAAACCCCTCCATTGTTACTAGAAACTCTACAGTGCCCTATTATCAAACCTTAAAGAAGATTCCCTGGCCCCTGAAGCTGGAAAAACGCAAAAAATGACAAAAATTTTCAAAAACCTTGAAAAAAATTGCAAAAACTAGTATCATTTCGTGTATTTGTGTTTGTAGTACCAGAACATATAGCTGTTAAACTGGTCATAACAAGTACCTTTTTCTCGCAAAAGGCCTGCATCAACTTTTAAAAACTTCAACCTAAGACTAATCAAGCAAAAAACTTAAAAAAATCACAAACATGAAAAATTGCACCAATTTTAGTCCAAAAACTCCTAAAATGACCTTTTAACCTTCAATTGAGGCCATCCCAGTAGCTGCAACACTCTAAGCACTTGAAGGACTACCAACGTCCACTTTGGGCCTCTAATGAAACTTAATGCCCGCTGGGGTTTACCTGTTTATCCCGTTTTGAAAGATCAAAGTCATTGAAAAATGTGTGAACACATCTTAAAACATAGCCGGAAGAATTCCGGAAACGACTCGAAGTGAAAATCCATTTAAACTCTATCCAACTACTCATCAAACAAAACGTGCCTTCAATAATTTATGATTATCTTGAAACAAAGTCATGAAACAAAAAAGTAAAAAAAATAACAACAAATCTGTTAAAATATGATAAAACATCTGATCATATTTTGTTATAAATTGAGATCCCGAAAAAAACTATCTCTTCCAAAATAACTTCATCAAAACAACTAGTACTTACAAAAACCACTTATGTGAATTTTGAAAATACTTTAGGCTAAAATTAGGAAAAAAAAGCTCTTAAAAACAACTTTCACTAAAAAACTGGAAAAAGTTTCTACATTTTTTAATATTTCAAAAACATATAAATCCAAAGAAAAATTCCCTTCAGCCAATAGGGTGTTCAGAGGCACGCAGAACAATAGGCAAGTCATAATACGCAAAGAAACTCAGCTAAAAACAGAAAAACGAAAACTGCAAAAAATTAAGAAAAATAGTTCCAATTTTCTCCATTTTTTTGTCATATTTCTCAACAAAAAAATGATTCTTACCCAAAAAATTGTAAGCAATTGTTATCATAAAATTGCTCAAGTAGAAGGGGTTTCTTCAATACCCATTTGAGCCAGTAAAACAAAATAATCGTCAAAAAAACGCAAAAATTAGCCCGAAAATCAGCAAAATACATTAAAAACCTCCGAATTATCATAAAAGTCATATGAATTGCCAGAAAACTTCAAACCACTACCAAAACCAGCCTAAAATTAAAACAAAATCATAACCAAACCTCTTAACCAAAGTAAAAGAAAAAAACTGCTTTAAAATGCCGCACGTGAACAAAAAAATTTCGCTCGCTTAGAGAAAAGTTTTTCACACATCAATTTCTTGCTCTCTCAAAATCAGCGGTATGAACAAAAACCACTCTCTTTTCGCTCCGCTCTTCACTTTTGTTCAGCGCCAAAATCACCCAAAATTTTTTCACGCGTTTCATTTCCCGCTTCAAAAATCACTCCAATAAAATTGATTAAAAAAAAAACATAGCCGGAAGAATTCCGGAAACGACTCGAAGTGAAAATCGATTTAAACGCCATCCAACTACTCATCAAACAAAACGTGCCTTCAATAATTTATGATTATCTTGAAACAAAGTCATGAAACAAAAAAGTAAAAAAAATAACATCAAATCTGTTAAAATATGATAAAATATCTGATCATATTTTGTTATAAATTGAGATCCCGAAAAAACTATCTCTGCCAAAATAACTTCATCAAAACAACTAGTACTTACAAAAACCACTTATGTGAATTTTGAAAAAAATACTTTAGGCTAAAATTAGGAAAAAAAAGCTCTTAAAAACTTTCACTAAAAAAACTGGAAAAAGTTTCTACATTTTTTAATATTTCAAAAACATATAAATCCAAAGAAAAAATCCCGTCAGCCAATAGGGTATTCAGATGCTCGCAGAACAATAGGCAAGTCATAATAGGCAAAGAAACTTAGCTAAAAACAGAAAAAAAACCGAAAACTGCAAAAAAATTAAGAAAAATAGTTCCAATTTTCTCCATTTTTTTGTCATATTTCTCAACAAAAAATGATTCTTACCCAAAAAACTGTAAGCAATTGTTATCATAAAATTACTCAAGTAGAAGGGGTTTCTTCAATACCCATTTGAGCCAGTAAAACAAAATAATCGTCAAAAAACGCAAAAATTAGCCCGAAAATCAGCAAAATACATTAAAAACCTCCGAATTATCATAAAAGTCATATGAATTTCGAGAAAACTTCAAACCACTACCAAAACCAGCCTAAAATTAAAACAAAATCATAACCAAACCTCTTAACCAAAATAAAAGAAAAAAACTGCTTTAAAATGCCGCACGTGAACAAAAAAATTTCGCTCGCTTAGAGAAAAGTTTTTCACACATCAATTTCTCGCTCTCTCAAAATCAGCGGTATGAACAAAAACCACTCTCTTTTCGCTCCGCTCTTCACTTTTGTTCAGCGCCAAAATCACTCAAAATTTTTTCACGCGTTTCATTTCCCGCTTCAAAAATCACTCCAATAAATTTGATTAAAAAAAAGGACTTCTCCAATACTCCTCTTCGAGTCGTAAAAAGGACTTCTCCAATACTCCTCTTCGAGTCGTAAAAAAAACACAGCGCCCCAATACAATTCAAATTCTTTGAATTGTAAAAAACCAGGAGAAGGCCAATAATAGCCCCAGCTATCGCTGTGCGGCTATTAATAGAAACAAAGCTTAGATTCTATAATTTGATTTGTATGATTAAATACTTACCGATCCTTGCTTCGACTTTTTGAACATATGCTCTGATCGCTTGAATGAATCACGTTCTTTTTGAATGAAGAATGTTCCCAAAAGTAGCAGGTCCTTTTCAAGGGCACTAAAACGATCAAGCATATGAAAACCTGGAGGGGGGGGGGGGACATACACCAAAATACACTTAGACACAACAAGGTTTCCGATAGAGCTACAAAGAGACTTGATGCCCTCGGTCTTTAAAAACGCTTGAGACCAAAACCGAGAAGTCGCCAAAAATCAAGAAACATAGCCGGCAGATTGCCAGAAAATAGCCACAATAGATTCGTCGATCGGCAGTCTAAAAAAACAGTAAAAAAGACAGACCAAAAAAATTCGTCTTTTCATTGAAGACTGATCTGTTATATTTTGATTAAAAATCTGTATAAGTTATTGCTGCCTCTATTAGCTGATCTCAAATAACCTTCATTTAGAGTGACACACACCCATTTGACCTTATCTCTTTGAATTAAAGTAAATAAAAGTCAATTTCAAAGTCATTTTGAGAGTGAGGTAAGTCAAGTGTGACCAAAAATTTAATCACGCGCATGAACAAAAAAACTCGCTCCACTAAGAGCGAAAAATCACGTCACACATGCAATTCAGTTGAAATTGCATAAACGAATGAACAAAAAGTGGCTGTGACGTCATAGGGTCGTAACAAAAATCATGACGACGAAATAAAAAAAACATAGCAGGACAAGTCCTGAATTACAATTCAAAGAATTGAATGAAAAACGTAGATTTACTCTACCTGAACAGCAGATCAATTCAACGATGCCAGCCAAAACACAAACAAAATCATCTCAAAAAATTGAGAAACAAACAATCAAACAAACTATACAGATATATAATCCTTGATAAAACTTATAAAACTTGGAAGATTTCACCCCTGAGGCAAAATTTGACCCCTTTATGTACACCTATTTCAAAAATATGTTCAAAACCAAATTTTTTTCTGAAATTGGTGCAGTATTATATCTTCAAGGCCTGAAAAAATTCATTGGCCCTTGAAGATCGATTAACTCGAAAATTTTCAAAAACTAAAAATAGCAATTGAATATTTAAAGAAATGTTGCTGAAAATCGTAACATTAATATCTTAAGAATCATTTCTTCAAAAATGATTCTAGTGTCTCTAGAGGATATCCAGTAAACCAATTCCAATATAAAAAATTTCATATTTCAAAAAACAGAAACTCGTTCTATTCAAATGTTGAAAACCATCCCATTACCCCCAAGCAACTATTTAATGACATACTGTCAAACCCTGTATGAGGTTATCTGGCTACTCAGGCAAGAAAAACTGAATAAAAGACAAATGTCTTCAAAAAAACTTAAAAAAACTTGCAAGTTTTATCAAAAAATATTCAAAATTCGAATAGTTAAATTGTTGAAAACAAATCCATTAAACTAACAACTATGCAGTAACTGTTTTCAGACCGTGGAATAGGTTTCATGGCACTTGAGAATGGACAAATATCGAAAATTGAAAAAAACTAAGAAACCTCAAAAAAGTTGCAGATTTTATCAAAAAAATGCTAAAATTCGAGACATTAAAATGTTGAAAACCCCTCCATTGTTACTAGAAACTCTACAGTGCCCTATTATCAAACCTTAAAGAAGATTCCCTGGCCCCTGAAGCTGGAAAAACGCAAAAAATGACAAAAATTTTCAAAAACCTTGAAAAAAATTGCAAAAACTAGTATCATTTCGTGTATTTGTGTTTGTAGTACCAGAACATATAGCTGTTAAACTGGTCATAACAAGTACCTTTTTCTCGCAAAAGGCCTGCATCAACTTTTAAAAACTTCAACCTAAGACTAATCAAGCAAAAAACTTAAAAAAATCACAAACATGAAAAATTGCACCAATTTTAGTCCAAAAACTCCTAAAATGACCTTTTAACCTTCAATTGAGGCCATCCCAGTAGCTGCAACACTCTAAGCACTTGAAGGACTACCAACGTCCACTTTGGGCCTCTAATGAAACTTAATGCCCGCTGGGGTTTACCTGTTTATCCCGTTTTGAAAGATCAAAGTCATTGAAAAATGTGTGAACACATCTTAAAACATAGCCGGAAGAATTCCGGAAACGACTCGAAGTGAAAATCCATTTAAACTCTATCCAACTACTCATCAAACAAAACGTGCCTTCAATAATTTATGATTATCTTGAAACAAAGTCATGAAACAAAAAAGTAAAAAAAATAACAACAAATCTGTTAAAATATGATAAAACATCTGATCATATTTTGTTATAAATTGAGATCCCGAAAAAAACTATCTCTTCCAAAATAACTTCATCAAAACAACTAGTACTTACAAAAACCACTTATGTGAATTTTGAAAATACTTTAGGCTAAAATTAGGAAAAAAAAGCTCTTAAAAACAACTTTCACTAAAAAACTGGAAAAAGTTTCTACATTTTTTAATATTTCAAAAACATATAAATCCAAAGAAAAATTCCCTTCAGCCAATAGGGTGTTCAGAGGCACGCAGAACAATAGGCAAGTCATAATACGCAAAGAAACTCAGCTAAAAACAGAAAAACGAAAACTGCAAAAAATTAAGAAAAATAGTTCCAATTTTCTCCATTTTTTTGTCATATTTCTCAACAAAAAAATGATTCTTACCCAAAAAATTGTAAGCAATTGTTATCATAAAATTGCTCAAGTAGAAGGGGTTTCTTCAATACCCATTTGAGCCAGTAAAACAAAATAATCGTCAAAAAAACGCAAAAATTAGCCCGAAAATCAGCAAAATACATTAAAAACCTCCGAATTATCATAAAAGTCATATGAATTGCCAGAAAACTTCAAACCACTACCAAAACCAGCCTAAAATTAAAACAAAATCATAACCAAACCTCTTAACCAAAGTAAAAGAAAAAAACTGCTTTAAAATGCCGCACGTGAACAAAAAAATTTCGCTCGCTTAGAGAAAAGTTTTTCACACATCAATTTCTTGCTCTCTCAAAATCAGCGGTATGAACAAAAACCACTCTCTTTTCGCTCCGCTCTTCACTTTTGTTCAGCGCCAAAATCACCCAAAATTTTTTCACGCGTTTCATTTCCCGCTTCAAAAATCACTCCAATAAAATTGATTAAAAAAAAAACATAGCCGGAAGAATTCCGGAAACGACTCGAAGTGAAAATCGATTTAAACGCCATCCAACTACTCATCAAACAAAACGTGCCTTCAATAATTTATGATTATCTTGAAACAAAGTCATGAAACAAAAAAGTAAAAAAAATAACATCAAATCTGTTAAAATATGATAAAATATCTGATCATATTTTGTTATAAATTGAGATCCCGAAAAAACTATCTCTGCCAAAATAACTTCATCAAAACAACTAGTACTTACAAAAACCACTTATGTGAATTTTGAAAAAAATACTTTAGGCTAAAATTAGGAAAAAAAAGCTCTTAAAAACTTTCACTAAAAAAACTGGAAAAAGTTTCTACATTTTTTAATATTTCAAAAACATATAAATCCAAAGAAAAAATCCCGTCAGCCAATAGGGTATTCAGATGCTCGCAGAACAATAGGCAAGTCATAATAGGCAAAGAAACTTAGCTAAAAACAGAAAAAAAACCGAAAACTGCAAAAAAATTAAGAAAAATAGTTCCAATTTTCTCCATTTTTTTGTCATATTTCTCAACAAAAAATGATTCTTACCCAAAAAACTGTAAGCAATTGTTATCATAAAATTACTCAAGTAGAAGGGGTTTCTTCAATACCCATTTGAGCCAGTAAAACAAAATAATCGTCAAAAAACGCAAAAATTAGCCCGAAAATCAGCAAAATACATTAAAAACCTCCGAATTATCATAAAAGTCATATGAATTTCGAGAAAACTTCAAACCACTACCAAAACCAGCCTAAAATTAAAACAAAATCATAACCAAACCTCTTAACCAAAATAAAAGAAAAAAACTGCTTTAAAATGCCGCACGTGAACAAAAAAATTTCGCTCGCTTAGAGAAAAGTTTTTCACACATCAATTTCTCGCTCTCTCAAAATCAGCGGTATGAACAAAAACCACTCTCTTTTCGCTCCGCTCTTCACTTTTGTTCAGCGCCAAAATCACTCAAAATTTTTTCACGCGTTTCATTTCCCGCTTCAAAAATCACTCCAATAAATTTGATTAAAAAAAAGGACTTCTCCAATACTCCTCTTCGAGTCGTAAAAAGGACTTCTCCAATACTCCTCTTCGAGTCGTAAAAAAAACACAGCGCCCCAATACAATTCAAATTCTTTGAATTGTAAAAAACCAGGAGAAGGCCAATAATAGCCCCAGCTATCGCTGTGCGGCTATTAATAGAAACAAAGCTTAGATTCTATAATTTGATTTGTATGATTAAATACTTACCGATCCTTGCTTCGACTTTTTGAACATATGCTCTGATCGCTTGAATGAATCACGTTCTTTTTGAATGAAGAATGTTCCCAAAAGTAGCAGGTCCTTTTCAAGGGCACTAAAACGATCAAGCATATTATAGAAAAGGTTAGACGTTAGATATTATCGTCAATTATATTCGATTCCCAATACGTTCAGAACATATTTGCCGTTTTTCCGTAATTAGGTTTCAAAAGAATCTAAACAATCACAAAATGTATCTGTCAGCATAATTTCTCAAACCAGGTAATTTCAGTTGTAATTATTTGATATTTGAACAAACTCAGCGAAGACAGCCGATGTAAACGGTTGCAAAATTGCTACATCTTGCAAAATTAATATTTTTATCTCGATAACAAACTTTTAATCCAAATTCAACTAAAGAACAGATCGTCTTAAAAGGAGGGTGGATTCATGTACGTACTTGAAATCCGCAATTGCAACATCATACATGATGTAATATCCTTTCTCATCCTGGACGTGCACCCGAGTACTACCATTAGTTCCCAATAACTCAGTATCTTCACTACCACTCATCGATTTCTCATTCAAAGCTTTCTCATTTCGATTCCCAACGAAATAGTAATCATCATGATTCTCAACCTCACTCAGATCCATAAATTTGGCAGCGTTAATTTGGTAATCAGCAGGTGTGTTGTAGAGGTATGCATGGGAGTCCAGTGGATTCGGTCCGGACGCAATATTGTACTCTGGCAATTGGTGTTTATCTTGTGGGATCTGATCAAGCGAGCCGTCTAAGGAGACACCTCCGTCGTTAATTGTGAGCGTGCGCTCAATTGATCGGAAGTAATTTAAGGTTGACAGACAGTTCCGCTTTAAATCTCTGATCCTGAGATGTCGCAAGTGAATGTACGCTAAGTAACCACCTTGCAAGTTCATCGTATCTGAATCGGCGTCTCCTTCATTCAGACCTAGAATATTTTCATACAATGGTAAGGTTTCAAACTATAAGCAAAAGCAGAGGTTCTCTTGTGAAAATCTTGATTCTATTCAATTAATCAGTTCAGAGAGATTCTTCAAGATCTAAAAAATTGAAGATGTAGAATTCAAAAACCTTCGAAACTTACCCAGAAGCTGCAAAGTTTCACTGTAGTCGTAGCTATTCACACCCAGGGCTTTCTTCCGTTTCGATTTCTTTCTATTATTCGCGGCAGAACTGTCCTCCTCCAAATCTTCCAAATCAGAATCAGCAACAGTTGTGTCACGCTGAGACACGAAGAGGCTCTCGTTCGTGTAGATTTCCAGGAACAGTTTGTGTGTCCCATTCTCACATCTGTGACTGGCCACACTTGAGGGTTCTATCACTCGGTTGATACGAATGGAGGTCGCTTGGTATTTCAACACACGCTGCACTTGTTCATACTGCTTCATGGATAGGAATGACGACTGAGCTCGAAGCAGCTGAAGCGTTCATCAAATATGTGAATTATTTGTTACGGTAACGATGCTCAACCTAATTTTCGATGGGGGTCTACAAAAATGAGTGTTTAGATTTTAAAACAATTGCTTCTCTATCAGTGAAAAATTCAAACGACGCACAATTATCAGTCACTGTAAGAACTGGTGAAAAAAGAATGTAATATGATAAGGTTCTCATGTTATTCCTGAATAACATCTTTAGTTGCTTAGAAGCTATAACATTCAATGTGCTTGAATTTTGAAAAACATAACCGATCAAACGTCGGAAGAATTGATCTCGAACGACTAGTGGGAGCTCTAATCAATTGCAGCCTGCTTCAGTCGGTGGGGGGAGGGGGAGCTTAAATGGGAGTAAGAAGTTCAATAGTAAGCTTAAAATAACCACATTAGAGGTTAACATATACCACAATTAAAATTTGAAGTGAAAAATGGCACCAATTTCAGCTCACTTTTCATTTGACTTTTAGTATTAAATTGCCGCCAATTGAGTTCAGCTGCTTAAAATTGTGATTGAGAAAGAATTCTGGATCACGCGAAACGCAAAAAATCAAGGCCGTAAAAGTCACTCGAAAAATCAAAACTGTCCAACAAAAATTTTGCTTAAAAAACACACACGTTTAGAATAATTATTATGAACTTCGTTCAATAGCAATTAAAAATATCACTGGACATGAAATATCCCTTCCGTTTAAGACCCCAAAATCACTTAGTTTTATAGAAATCAATTATCCCATAGAGTAATAGTAGCTTCGGGCTTGAGTTTTTGCTTGCGAAGATGTGTGGGTAGTACTAAAGATCCAAACTATGTTTTTTATTCAATTCTTAAAGTTCAACCATTCTTCAAACGAAACTGATAAAAAGTCTTTATGGAACTAAACGTCTTATTTTTCACTTTTAGAGAAATCGCAGCAAACGCCATGTAGTTTTAAGATTAAGGACCGCCATTAACATGAAATTCTCTGCTCAAAACAGTTTTGGTGAATCGCATTCTTAGTTACTTCTCAGGCCTAAGGCTACATGAGCCCTTAATGCCCTCTGGGCTTAACCTGTTTATCTCGATTTTGAGGACGGAAAGTCAAATAAGCCGACGAAAAATCGGTCAAGTGAAAAATTGCATTAAAAAGATCACAGGAAAAATATAATAGCAACAGACTTACTCATTTAACTGAGCAATTAACTAGCAAAAAGCTTAAAATCAGAAGAAGTACGCAAAAGTTCTTAACAAAAAAGACGAAAACGAGACAAAATTTGATTAATATTACACCATTTTCTTGAACGATGACATCTCACAATCAACATCGATCAAATCAAAATATCGATAAAAACACGAAAAAACAGCTTAACCATTAAAGACCCCAATTGAGACTTTCAAAAATTGAAGAAGACTTTAACACGTGCTAAAAAAACATTCCACAAGGTAAAATTGCTAAATTAGCTCAAAATATCATTTAAAAGTATAAAACAAAGTATTAGTAGCCAAAACACACTTTGGCTGAAAAATTTGAGAGTTAAAACTAAAAAATCGCTTCGAAAAATCCGTACGTGATCAAACAATACCGATCACTTAGCGAAAAATTTTTCACACTCAATTGTTTTGCTCTTAGAATACTGCATGAGAAAAAGTCACTCTCTTTTGCTCTGCTTTTGACTTCAGCGGATTGACCTGAACACTTGTTTTCACGTGCGGCAATTGATTTTGATCCCTCCGATAAGAGAAGTCACCGATTTAAAAAATAGAACATAAGCGACTGACGTCGGGCGAATGGCTCTCAAACGACCGGCGAGCGGTTGGCTTCAACAGTAGCTAGCCACGATTTAGTGAATCTAGCTTTAGCTTAATTGAAGGGGAGTGAGGTGAGCGCAGCGCGGTTGCACCGCAGCGGGGTTGTAAAAGTGGACTGGGGGAATGATTTGGGGGCGGTGGGTGGGGATGTGGGATCAATTTCTAAGAACCGCCCTTCACACCATAAGTAAAAATCTCCAAAACCGTTTTTGTGAATCACATACTTGGAGACTAGTAAGCTGAAATGCTCTAAGAGAACTTAATGCCCACTGCGTGCCACCTCTTTATCCCGTTTTTGAGGACGAAAAGTCAAATGGGTCAGACGAAAAATCGCATTAAAAAAAGACCGAAAGGACTAATATAATTGCTACAAACTTTGTTTGAGAGCAATTAAATCACCGTAACTCCTTTTCGAGTCGTAAAAAAGACGGCGCCCCACTACAATTCAAATTCTTTGAATTATAAAAACCAAGAGCACAGCGATATAGCTCCGCAGCTATAAACAGTAAAAATTTTAAGATCTACTCAGATTTCACACAGTATATACGGCAAAAAACGTAAGGCTGGCATTAAGTATCTCATGCTCATTTGATTAAGAGGTTAGTTAGTTATATTAAGAAGGATATACCTCATCTATGGTAGACTGGGCTCTGAGCTGAGTGAAGAACTTAACCTGTCCCGCATTCTCCACTCGAGGAGTTATAGTAACATGGTCTAACCAGGTAGCCTCTTTCAGCACACAATGATCACTCGTGTCTTTGCCCCAGGGAACTTTACCTAAATAACTTTAAACGTGGCCGGGTAATTTTCACGCAGATAGTTTGAACAAAACTCAACAGGAATTATTCCCTGTAGCATTTAAACGAAAACACCTTTTCTATTGGGAGCATATATTGATGGTGTAGAAATGTATCATGAAACCAAATTTCCTTTTAAAATCAATAAAATCTAAATAACCTTCATCAATTCTACTTCAGTTGCCTGCAAACTGGTAAACAGGAAAGCTAACCAAAATCAATAATTTCCATAGAAAAGCTCTAACAATATGATATGCGTTGGGGAGAGTTTCTACTCGACTGATAACATATGAAGTAACCATACTTTATCAATCAGGGTCGCTGTGGATTCAAGGCTTTTTTCATGTACCTCTCTCAAGCAAAATCTACGCTGAACAAAAATTTATACTGGAAACGTTTGTCTCATATGTCTCAAAAGATCATTAAGAGGCATTAAACAGTCATCTATTCTATTAAACGTAAGTCGCCCCTGAGCGCAATGGTTAACAACGCTCCAATCTTCGCATCTTTTAACGTTCCTTAAATATGCCTTCTTGCGTAATTCATGCGTTTCGAGACGCGATATGCCACCATATTAAAGCACCTTATTTGCATATAATTTTGCGCTCATTAACTATGCCTGATAGCAAAAAAAAGCAAACGAAAAGATGCAAGCCTCGACCAAAAATTTGATGATGTAGAAAGATCAATTGGCGAAATCAATACGCATCAGTAAGGGATAAGAACTACGGCTGTTAAGCGAAGCTCACAAGTTCAGGCCCGAGAAGGTGCCAAAAGTTGCTCAATATTTCTTGCCGAAAATATTAAGTTGTCGTTTTTAATCCATTCCTGTCTGTCTATTTTTCTTTTTCATCTTTCATTAATATAATTTATTTTTCCTTCTTCTATCTCCCTATTATACTAACTGTAAGGCGCATTTGAACACAATGCTTAACAGCGCTCCTATCTTCACATGCTTTAACAGATATCAAAGTTGCAGTCTTTGGTTTAAGTGAGTTTTGAGACGCACTATACAGCCATATTTGAGCTCCTAAATTGCGCATAATTTTGCGCTCCTAAAGCAGGCCGGAAAGCAAAATAAAGCGCGCAAAACAGCCACTGACCAAGATTTTGCTGATATAGAACAGACAAAAGACGTAAGCAACAAGCATCGGTAAGGTAAGGGACAAGGCCAATGGCTGTTAAGACAGGAGCAGGGGTTCGTGTCCGAATTCGTTTTTTCGTTTCTTTAACTTAGCTACCGTCAGTTCTTTTTCCTCTTTCTTTGTTTCTCTTTCTTTCTTGTCATATTTAAGCCCCCTAGTCTGGCCATCTTTTGCATTCATTAAGCATGCCACATAGCAACAATAATGGAGCCAAAAAAGTCAAAGATTAAAACTTCGCTGATGTAGAAAGATCAATATACAAATGCAATACGCATCAGTAGCGCGAGGGGCAAGACCTATGGCGGTTAAAACCGAGTCATGGTTTTCTTCACTATGTTTTCTTCGATATTCTATAATACTTCGAGTGCTTCACTATGTTTTCTTCTATATTCTATAATAATTCGTGGGCTATGTCAGCATGTTTATGCGCCCAATCATTTCATATGTTGACGCTCTTTAATTACGCAACCTAACATAGTACATGCGTTTTGAAACGCGCTATACCGCCACGTATAAGCTCGCTATCTGCAGAAGTCTTAGAGCTCCCTAAACACTCAAATCAGCAAAGCCAAAAATGTTGCTTAACAAAAAGTTTCTACTACATAGGGCAATTGACGCAAGCAATACCCGTCGGTAGCGCATGCGTTTAAACCTATGCCTGTTAAACGAGGGGCATGGGTTCGAGCCAGATTTGGTGCGAAACGGAAATCCTAATTTCTTTTAAACTTTCTATTTCATTAAAAGATTTTCTTGTGATGCTTTTGGTGTCCTGCTATTACGAGTTTAAACTTTCATTTTTTGTTGTACGCAGCTTTGAATTACAATCGAAAAATTTTAAGACCGGGAGTCAATCGCTGGCCTTGTGGGTGGAAGCCACAAATCCTACCCGCTAGACCATCTGCGATAGCAAAGGTAGATTGCCAGGTGTAATTGTATCAATCCAGGGGTGAACATCTCTAGTTTTTGTAGTATTAAACTATTTCGATGTGCTGTGGATTTTTTCATGAAGTAAAGTTTTCCCAGACCGGGAGATGAACCAGGTCCTTGTGGGTGCAAGCCAAAATCCTGCCGTAAGGTCAATCTTTGAGCTGCAGGAATGATTTTCCTTTGTGAACTCAAGCTCAGAGAATCGTTTTGAGAGTTTGATTTTTTATTTGTTGTGGTACGTAGCATTGGATTCCGATTGAATACTCATATCGTCATGGTAAGAAAAAACGTTCCCAGATCGGGAGTCCAACCCGGGCCTTGTGGGTAAAGCCACCAATCCTAACCCTTAGATCCTCTAGTTGAGCAAATGTCGATTGACAAGCGTAACTGGATCAACTCGGCGGCAAACTAGATTTACAAATCTCCAGTCTATGTACTAATTCAAAGTCGACCGTGAGCCACTAAATACCATGTTTAAGCGGCTATCTTTGCATGCTTTAGAAGCTCTAAAACATGGTTTTCACAAAAAATGACTGACAACAACCTGGTTCGAACCACAGCTTGCGGGTTTTGGCTAATCGACAATCCAAAGCCTTGAACCACGCTGGCAGGTTGGCGGTTAATTTGACATGCTTCATTCGGATTTATCTTTGTCTAATACTCTTTTCGGCTAAAAATTGCTGCACAGTATAAAGGCCGTTCGTTCGCTTTATTCTGTGTATAATATTGCTCTACTCTGCTTTGTTCGTATACCTCAACCTCACGTAGTAAATTATTTATTCGTCCGTTTATAAAATTACATTTAAGCGCTTTTATTTTTGTGCCGTGCACCGCTTTGTTATTAGAGTTCAGCAGATGCAGATAATATAACCACGTGAGAGTGATGATGGGGATGCTGTGGATTGAAGGAGGGTGGGGCGACGCATAAACAGATTCGCACGATTTTTTGAGGGAAAGTTATTTTTTTGAAATCGAACTGGAATATTGTTCATTTCAATGACGCATTGCGGTTGGCGTGTCCATTATTATGTTGCTCATTCCAATGGCGCATTGTTGGTGTTTTTACTGATCCCACATTTGACCTTTGATCCCACATTAGGGAGCTCTTCAATGCGTCTCTTTAGTGCATTCGAGCTATAAATGCGGCAGGTCCGAAATTTGAATTCGACGGGTCAGGAGTTTTTTTTCACTTCTGACTCCCTATTGACCGTAATAAGTTGGCAATCGTTTCTGAAACGTAATTTCTCTCTCCCGTGAAAGTTGCAAAAGACTGTTTTATGTATTAATGTGATTTCAGATGAGAATGTTGAACACAGCATCAGCGGCCGCAACTATGCAGAACAGCTTTACGAAGGTATTCGACAACGAAGAGAAGGAAGTTCAAGTTGCTGTGAATCATTTCGTTCGTAGGTCGTAAAGATAACAATTAGGAAGTGGAAAAGCTTAGAAAGAGGGTTGGTGACTCCTTGAACGGTATCAAAAAGATAGTTTCGAAGTTTAACGCATCCACCTTTTTCTTTATCGGACTTTATGTATACCGGCTTATTCCGAATATACAAGGCCTGATAACGGTTGAAGCGAAAGAAGTGCAGCAGTAACCAGAAAGATGTCAAGCACCCGGCGGAAACAAAGAAAGGCGCACCTGACGAAAAATGTAAGGAACAGCAAATGAAAGACTCAGTGAAGGCGGAAACTGAATCTAACCAAATCGGAAGAGTTGTTCAGAAACCGGTGAAAAATAAGAGTAGCAGTAGTGAGGATCAGACTGTGGTAAGTTAGTGAATAAAAAGCTCAAATTGAAACATCCTTTTGGACGGTCTTCATGTTTCATTACCTTTCTTGATTAGGTCAAAGAAACTCAGGAGATGCCGACTAAAAATCAGCCCAAAAGTAAATCGGAGTAAAAGTGCACCGCCGAAGAAATGAAGGTCGACGCAAATATGTCCTCATCGGATTGTACGGAGGAATTCTAGTTAACTGAAGCTCTACTGTTGCATTCAACCAGCAGGCAAAACTGAGTCAATAAAATCTGTTGTTGAAACTTCCGTGAAGTGCGCCAGTTGAAGGTGGTGATGTTATCAATGCCAACAACGAGAACGAGATTGGCGATATCTTGGATTGATTTGTCTAGCTACTTGGAGACACTCACAGAACTATAATCACAGAGTGATAGTTCTGCTGACTCAAATATTTTTGTTAAGCTTGCGAGATTATAACTAATGACGTTTCGCTCAAAACTGGAAAGAATTTTTCAATCATATGCTGATGAAAAAAGTTCTGAACAGTAAACAACTTATTGATCCTTTGTCAAAAATTGATGTAGAAACCGCCGTAATAGAACACTTTTTGACAGCATGCTGTGAGTCTATAATTTCGGGAGACTTAATTTATCAAGCGCGTTTGCTCGCTCTTCAAAAGCCTAATATCTGAAGGGATCCTGACTTAAATTCGCTTAATTTTGATTGAACTTTCAAAAAAAATGTTGGTCTTCCAGAAAATTTAACATATCCTTCTCAATGAAGTAGAAAACTGTTTTCTGGCTCTTCTCATGTATACTTCGACTTGGTTACTACCCAATGAAAATTCCAACGAAAAATGTATGAGAGCAAGTACCCTCCCTCCGAAAATAAATAATGCAAGGTTCCTTTACTTTGGATCGTTAAATTAGGTACGTGATGAACATTATGCTTAAAATTGTAACTCCCTTCAGCAGCATCTAATTACTTTGATTAAATAACAGCCAATAGAGGTCAAGATTCCTCAAGACGGAAAAATTGGGAAAAAGTTGCAAGATTCCTTCTCTTGAGGAAACTTTTTCTATTAGAATGTAATTCTAAGCTCTGCTAGGGCAAATGCCTTTCTTCCGAATGCATTACTCCTCAGGTCTTTAAAATATTGAAAAAAAGCCCAGCTTGAATTCTCACTTGAGGAAACTCAAATTTGAACTATTCATGCACGCATCCGTTGCATTGAAACCGCCTGAAAGTTTTTCGGCGTAATTTTAGATTGCACGTGGTTACTATATGATAAACCTTATGGAAAACATTAACATTAAAATTAAGATCCTTGTTTGCGTAATCGAAGTTCTCATGCTAAAAAATCGATCAAATTCCACCCGTTTTAAATTCGAAGGCTCTTACAATTGCTCGGATCTAAATCGCTTTGACGTCTCGTTTCTTTTGACGGTGAACATTGCGTTAAAATGAAATGGATCCACGTAATGAGCATCATTACTTAAGATCAACCAATTGAACGTATGTAACAATTATAATTTATCGAGTTACTGAAGTTGAACGCAGGAGTTGCAGCCTAAAAAGCAGCCCAAAAGTAAATCGGAGTGAAAGTACACCGCCGAAAAAATGAAGGAGATCGAGGCAAATATGTCATCATCGGATTGTGCGGAGGACTTCTCGTTAACTGAAGCTCTAACTGGATGGATTCAACCAGCAGGCAAAACAGTGAGTCGATGAAATCTGTTTTTGAAACTTCAGTGAACTGCGTCAGTTGAAGGCGGTGATGATATCAATGCCAACAACGAGAACTAAATTCCACTTTCAACTTTGGAAGATGGCGAGATCTTGGATTGATGTGTCTAGCTACTTGAAGACACTCCAAACTATAATCCCAAAATTATAGTTCTGCTGACTCAAATACTTTGTTAAGCTTGCGAGATTATAACTAATGACGTTTTGCTCAAAATGAAAGAATTTTTTTAATCATATCCAGCACGTTTACTCATTCTTCAAAGACCTAACATCTGAAAAGATCCTCACTTGAATTCACTTAATTTTGATTGACCTTTCAAAAAAATTGGTGGTCTTTTAGAAAATTCAACATATCCCTCTCATTGAAGTAGAAAACTGTTTTCTGGCTCTTCTCATGTATACTTCGACTTGGTTACTACCCAATGAAAATTCCAACGAAAAATGTATGAGAGCAAGTACCCTCCCTCCGAAAATAAATAATGCAAGGTTCCTTTACTTTGGATCTTTGAATTTGGTACGTGATGAACATTATGCTTAAAATTGTAACTCCCTTCAGCAGCATCTAATTACTTTGATTAAATAACAACCAATAGAGGTCAAGATTCTTCAAGACGGAAAAATTGGGAAAAAGTTGCAAGGTTCCTTCTCTTGGGGAAACTTTTTCTATTAGAATGTAATTCTAAGCTCTGCTAGGCCAAATGCCTTTCTTCCGAATGCATTACTCCTCAGTTCTTTAAAATATTTAAAAAAGCCCAGCTTGAATTCTCACTTGAGGAAACTCAAATTTGAACTATTCATGCACGCATCCGTTGCATTGAAACCGCCTGAAAGTTTTTCCGCGTAATTTTAGATAAACCTTATAGAAAACATTAACATTAAAATTAAGATCCTTGTTTGCGTAATCGAAGTTCTCATGCTAAAAAAATCAATCAAATTCCACCCGTTTTAAATTCGAAGGCTCTTACAATTGCTCGGATCTAAATCGCTGTGACGTCTTGTTTCTTTTGACGGTGAACATTGCGTTAAAATGAAATGGATCCAAGTAATGAGCATCATTACTTAAGATAAACCAATTGAACGTATGTAACAATTATAATTTATCGAGTTACTGAAGTTGAACGCAGGAGTTGCAGCCTAAAAAGCAGCCCAAAAGTAAATCGGAGTGAAAGTACACCGCCGAAAAAATGAAGGAGATCGAGGCAAATATGTCATCATCGGATTGTGCGGAGGACTTCTCGTTAACTGAAGCTCTAACTGGATGGATTCAACCAGCAGGCAAAACAGTGAGTCAATGAAATCTGTTTTTGAAACTTCAGTGAACTGCGTCAGTTGAAGGCGGTGATGATATCAATGCCAACAACGAGAACCAAATTCCACTTTCAACTTTGGAAGATGGCGAGATCTTGGATTGATTTGTCTAGATACTTGAAGACACTCTCCAAACTATAATCCCAAAATGATAGTTCTGCTGACTCAAATACTTTGTTAAGCTTGCGAGATTATAACTAATGACGTTTTGCTCAAAATGAAAGAATTTTTTAATCATATCCAGCACGTTTACTCATTCTTCAAAGACCTAACATCTGAAAAGATCCTCACTTGAATTAACTTAATTTTGATTGACCTTTCAAAAAAATTGGTGGTCTTTTAGAAAATTCAACATATCCCTCTCATTGAAGTAGAAAACTGTTTTCTGGCTCTTCTCATGTATACTTCGACTTGGTTACTACCCAATGAAAATTCCAACGAAAAATGTATGAGAGCAAGTACCCTCCCTCCGAAAATAAATAATGCAAGGTTCCTTTACTTTGGATCTTTAAATTAGGTACGTGATGAACATTATGCTTAAAAATGTAACTCCCTTCAGCAGCATCTAATTACTTTGATTAAATAACAACCAATAGAGGTCAAGATTCTTCAAGACGGAAAAATTGGGAAAAAGTTGCAAGGTTCCTTCTCTTGGGGAAACCTTTTCTATTAGAATGTAATTCTAAGCTCTGCTAGGGCAAATGCCTTTCTTCCGAATGCATTACTCCTCAGGTCTTTAAAATATTGAAAAAAGTCCAGCTTGAATTCTCACTTGAGGAAACTCAAATTCGAACTAGTCATGCACGCATCCGTTGCATTGAAACCGCCTGAAAGTTTTTCCGCGTAATTTTAGATAAACCTTATGGAAAACATTAACATTAAAATTAAGATCCTTGTTTGCGTAATCGAAGTTCTCATGCTAAAAAAATCGCTCAAATTCCACCCGTTTTAAATTCGAAGGCTCTTACAATTGCTCGGATCTAAATCGCTTTGACGTCTTGTTTCTTTTGACGGTGAACATTGCGTTAAAATGAAATGGATCCAAGTAATGAGCATATTTACTTAAGATAAACCAATTGAACGTATGTAACAATTTTAATTTATCGAGTTACTGAAGTTGAACGCAGGAGTTGCAGCCTAAAAAGCAGCCCAAAAGTAAATCGGAGTGAAAGTACACCGCCGAAAAAAAGAAGGAGATCGAGGCAAATATGTCATCATCGGATTGTGCGGAGGACTTCTCGTTAACTGAAGCTCTAACTGGATGGATTCAACCAGCAGGCAAAACAGTGAGTCAATGAAATCTGTTTTTGAAACTTCAGTGAACTGCGTCAGTTGAAGGCGGTGATGATATCAATGCCAACAACGAGAACCAAATTCCACTTTCAACTTTGGAAGATGGCGAGATCTTGGATTGATTTGTCTAGCTACTTGAAGACACTCTCCAAACTATAATCCCAAAATGATAGTTCTGCTGACTCAAATACTTTGTTAAGCTTGCGAGATTATAACTAAAGACGTTTTGCTCAAAATGAAAGAATTTTTTAATCATATCAAGCACGTTTACTCATTCTTCAAAGACCTAACATCTGAAAAGATCCTCACTTGAATTCACTTAATTTTGATTGACCTTTCAAAAAAATTGGTGGTCTTTTAGAAAATTCAACATATCCCTCTCATTGAAGTAGAAAACTGTTTTCTGGCTATTCTCATGTATACTTTGACTTGGTTACTACCCAATGAAAACTCCGCTGAAAATTGTATGAGAGCAAGTACCCTCCCTCCGAAAATAAATAATGCAAGGTTTCTTCACTTTGGATCTTTGACTTAGCTACGAGATGAACATTATGCTAAATATAGTGCGCCGCAACTCCCTTCAGCAGCATCTAATTACTTTGATTAAATAACAGTCATTAGAGGTCAAGACTCCTTAAGACTAAAAATATCGGAAATTGTTGGATCTGATTTTTCTCCTGTGGTTTACTCATCTTCATAATATTATTGTACGCTTGCAAGAAAATTTGACAACATTTAAAAATAAATAACGCAAGGTTCCTTCTCTTTGGGAAACGTTTTCTATTAGCATGTAATTTTATGCTTTGCTAGGGCAATTGCCCTTCCTCCGAATGCATTAATACTCAGGTCATTAAAATACTGAAAAAAGCCCAGCTTGAATTCTTACTTGAGGAAACTCAAATTTGAACTATTCATGCACGCATCTGTTGCATTGAAACTGTCTGAAAGTTTTTCGGCGTAATTTTTCATTACACTTGGTTACTATGTGATAAACCTTATGGAAAATATCATTAAAATCGAGAGCCTTGTTTCCGTGATCGAAGTTCTCATGCTCATAGAATCGATCAAATTCCACATGTTTTTAAATTGAAGGCTCTTAAAATTGCTCGGATCAACACTATTTTGACGTCTTGTTTCTTTTGACGGTGAACATTGCGTTAAAATGAAATGAATCCAAGTAATGAGCATCATTACTTAAGATCAGCCAATTGAGCGTATGTAACAAACAATTATAATTTATTGTAATTGAACGCATTCGGATTTGCGGTGTCAAAAAACATAACAAGTCAGCCTGAGCCCGCTAAAGCTAGATCTAAGCATTACTTAGTTTCCTAAAAGAAATAAATGTGCGTTCACATTTTACTTAGCGCAGGTCGTTTAAATTTGGTTTAGCCCAGTATACGCAAAGTTTAAATTCATCTCCTTTAAATGGCTCGCGTATTCAGAAAATTTTCTGTTTCGATGAATTAGAGAACGTACAACACCGAGCGACCCCCCCCCCCGAGCACATTCATGCTACTTTTACACATATTAACGTCCCAAATCGCAGTAGAGATATTGCATCTCTACTGGAAATTAGAAAAACGTACCTGCATCTTGAGTCTCGTAAACTGGAAAGGAGAATTGACTCTCCTGCTTCTGGAATACTCTTCCAAACAATTTGTTTACTTTTGAAAACAAATCCATTTCGTCAGCAGCCGATTCTATCATTTCAATATCCGCTTTGATACCGTAACACAACACCCAGGCCTCTAACAGCTTCGAGAGATCTTCTAAAGAGCTAGTCAGGTAAGGCACGCCCAAACCCTCGCTACAAGAGTTGGGTTCACATACTGAAACAAGTCCAACGGTCAAACCATGCAAGGTTTCGATATTTGTCAGAGAGAATTACACTCTTAATAGTCTAATTTGTGTTAAACAACTGCAGACTCAAATTTTGAATGTCACTTGAGTTTATCCCACTTAGAGAACATGCCTTTACAACAAGCAGAGCACAAGTTACTTTTCAGTTATCAAGCCATTTAACCTAAACTTACATGCCAAGTCAACAAATCGCTCGAAGCCTACGTACTGTTCAAGTTGCAATAATCTTAAACTAAGTACAGATAGCAAAATTTACTCAAAACAGGTGTGGTATGAAAAAAGGAGCTTGATTAATGATTGAACCAATGAATATAAATCATTTCATAACATTTACATGTAATTAATAACTGAAATCTTTATCGAGGCTATCAGATCAAGGTGATACAAAAGGACTCAGCAAAAGGCCCCAAAGATTTCATTCAACCCGCGTGAAAAATTTTGTTTTTTACTAAGTGTGAACAAACTAATCCATTCTTTGCATGATTTTTAGTCTAACAAGAAGGCTCTCATTTTCCTGTGCGTGAAACAGCATATTCACACATTAGCATTTGCCAGCATGCAAAAAATCATATCACCAGAGCTGAAACGATATTTCCGAAACTTTGCATTACCACAAAAATTCGAGCTTTAGTTAAGATTTTTGAAATCCTCTCATTTAAGCCTAACTTTCAAAATAACGATTTTAAAAACGTGGTATTTTTATACTAATATAAACCAGGTTAACCTTCAATTTTTCTGTTTTGTGCTTCATAAGTTTATCCAGTCTTTCTTTGCAGGTTGTAACACATTTCAAAATTTTCAAATTTGAAGAACAACTTTATTGACTCCCAATAAAAGATTAAAAAGTTTTCGCCGCGATAGCTAAGCAGAGCTAACATAGGCATTCTCTGGGTAAATTGTGCATTTAACAGATGTTTTTTTACAATCTCGGTGGTTATTTTCCACAATTAATGGAACCAGTTTTTTTGGTAACGGGTGATTCTCAAAAAGACTTTTCCTTTCTCTCAAAATGATTCCCCCTTGCTTTAATTCGAGTAGTTAAGGTAAATTAATGATATCTCACTATCAAAGATTGTTATTTGAGGAAAGCTTTAAAGAATTTAAGTCCACTACAATAAAAGCTACAGGAACAGTACTCCAGATGAACGCAACACCGAAGCTACAAAAATTGTTAAAAACAATTGCAACAATTAGTGCACAAAACAACTCCAAAATTGTTGCAAGTTGTCAAATTTCTGTAGAATTAAGTTTTCAAAGCCAATTCTGTTGGGCCAAAAAACAGGACAGATAAGAAAACACAGATAAAATTAGCAAACATACCCGGCAGATTGCCGGAAAATAGCCGCCGTTGATTCCAATAAGCATGATTGGGATTGAAATAACAGAAGATATTGAAAAAAAAAGATTTTTGTACAAAAACATTTGTTTTGATGGCATTTCGTAGTTGAACATACTTCTGTTTCTTAGAGAGAGGCTACAGGGGCTACTATCAATAACAATAAGCATTAGAGATGGTAAATAAGACTTATAGGAACGACGTTCAAATAGCAGGCATCTAAAATTGGGCTTTATGGGTTTATCCCGTTTCTATTTCTGACATCCATTTTTGTACTAACTCTGTTCATTTTGAATTGCTTTGCTGAGCAACTGATGTTCAAAATCACTTTTAGCAGAACAACAGAAGAGTGAAACTAGCCTAGAGAAGTCAAAAAGATTTCACGCAAAATGTTGAAAAGGCGGCAAAATGAGGTAAAGCGAAACATTTTTTTATTCGACGAAGTAAAAAAAATAGAAGCGCTATAATAGCCGGCTGAGAAGATGAGGGCGGCTATTAATAATACAAAAAATTGCAGTTCTCGTAGCTTGTCGTCCCAAAAAAATTAATGTCTGCTGCTAAAACATAACTATTGACCCAAACAACTTAAAAGAAGCATCACCGGCTGCTAAAACCCGAAAAACGAAACATTTTCAAAAACTCAACAAAACGTTCACTACAAATTTTGCTGAAGTCGTCATAACTAACATATAAATCAGAAAACAGGCGTGGAAAGAATTTGCAGCTTTCATAAGACCTTTATGAGCTGTGATCAGCGTCAAGGGAAAACCCACTTTAAAAAAACTAAAAACCTTTGCCTTGAATTTAGGCCTTATCAAGAACTTCAATACGCTAAGCTAAAGACTACTAAAGCCAACTCACGGCCTCCAATCTAATTTATTGCCTACACGGTTTCAATTTTTTCCGCTGTTTTTGAAAAATCAAAGTCACGAAAATAATGTGAACACAAAAAGACTAAGTACCAATACATTTCAAAATCTTCGGTTTGTAAAAAAACTTCTTTGTATAGTATTAATCAGAGCGCACTACTCTTCCACTCAATAGAAAGTGCAACTTTTAAAAATGCAGGAGTCTTGCAGTCCCTTCATTTTGTTTATATTCCATTAGTCTACGATTTCATCGAAAAAAGAATTATCCTTGCTTCAAGATTGCAGCTTTTCCAAGTTTATTACTATAAAAATTATGAAAGAAAAACAAACAGAATGCACATAGTCTTGAATTTTCAGAAATGGTGTTAAAGGAAATAAAAGGGAATGGCATATCAACCATATAATAAAACATAGCCGGCAGATTGCCGGAATAGCTGCGAAATAGGCTTGAGTGCCGTATAATAGATAGAAAGATATCTCTAAGTTGAAAAATCGCAGCCGCCGTTCCTCAGCTTTGCTGTGTGAACAAATGTAAAATTAAAGAGCGTCAGACGGGAAAGCAAAAAACGTGTAGCACCAGTCCCGAATTACAATTCGAAGAATTAAAGCAACTGGAGACAACAAAATCAGATTCCAATTACAAACAAAACAAATACCGAGACGTCCACAAAAAAACTTACAAAAAAAATAATTAAACAGCACATTTCAAAAACCGATATAACAAAATTCATTTAATTTCTTCCAGGAAAATGGTGTTATTGAGGTTATTATTCCCGAAAACGTCGTACGACTTTTACACAATGGCAGTTTAGACAGCAAACACCAACTTAGTAGAAAACCACTGCCGACAAATTAAAAGGACAATACAAACGACACCCAACTATAACTTACCTTCTTCAACATCTATTACACAATTTATAAAGAGAAAAGGTATATCAACTTCAATGGAAGCATTTGGAAGCGCAGGCAACAATATTAGCATTAAAAAAGCTGGCAACAATCAAAAGTTCAAAAATACTCGAAAACAAAAAGTGCCGAAGCCAATTAAATTATTAGCCGTAACCTAAACCTTTATATATATATATATATATATATATATATATATATATATATAAATGAAAAAACCACAAAGGATTAACATAGCTGGCAGATTGCCAGAAAATAGCCGCAATAGCTTCGGAGATCTGCAGTCCCAAAAAACATTAAAAAGACAAAACAAAAAAGAAATTTAGTCTTTTCATTAAGAGCTGAGATGTTATATATTGATCAGGAATCTGTATAAGTAATTGCTGCTTCTAATAGCTGCTCTCAAATTACCTTTATTTAGAGTGTCACACATTCAGTTGACCTTATCTCTTGCAATTAAAGTAAACAAAAGTCAATTTCAAAGTGAGGAAGTCATTTTTGAGTGAGGTAAGTTACGTGCGACCAAAAATTTTATCATGCGAATGAACAAAAAACTTGCTCCACTGAGAGTGAAAAATGACGTCACGCACGCAATTCAGTTGAAATTGCATGAACAAAAAGCAGATTTGAAGTGATTGCGACGTCATATGGTCGGAACAAAAATCTTGACGACCAAATTAAAAAACCATGAGAAGGCCAATAATACCCTCGGCTATCGCTTCGCGGCTATTAATAACTAATAAGCGACAGAACAAAATACTACAAAGGACAAAATCCGAAAAAAAAACAAATTTTTTTGAAAACAGATGTAAAAATAGTGAAAACTGGTTTATGTGGAAAGAGCCTTCAAAATGATCAAAATGGGATCCATATTAGAGCCACCTAGAGCTATCCATAATGACACTGCATAATATAACAAAAACTACAAAAGATGAAAAAATCCAAGAAAAACGTCGAATTCTTCGAAAAACATGATGTACTAATTGAGAGGTTGAACAGTGCAACTATGCATTATTAGAACATACGCATTGATTTTAAGTGTTCGTAATGAAAATGAAAATAAAACCAGCGAGAAGTTAAATTGCCAAACACATTATATAAACGTGAAAACAAGATTGGCTCTCAAAAACTGAAAATTGGTTTTAACACCATTCTCTCACTTCACTTCTAAAAGCACTTTGCGAGAAGTCATACCTTACAACTTCTTGATTTTTGCTCCGCTTACTACTCCAGCGTGACTAAAATCACCTCTCCAATTTGATTTCTCATTGAAAAGTAAAAAAAAAAGTGCGAACAGACCTTAAAAAAGACAGCACACCAATACAATTCAAATTTTTTTAATTTTAAAAACCAAGAGCACCGCAATATAGCTCTGTTCAGCATACGGCTATAAGCAAAACATTAGGATTAACTTCGGGCGAATTGCTCGCAAACGAGCGCTTGGCTTCATAGTAGCCAGATGGGGTTTAACGGATCCTAGCATTAGTAGGTGCGGCCAGGCCATGCGGATGTGGGGTAAATGAGGAGGGGTTGATACTCTTAAGATTAAAAACAGCCCTTCACAACATGAATTTATGTCTCCTCAAAACAGTTTCTTTAAATTGCATACATAGAGACTGTCGAATAAAGCTGTGAAATAGATTTGATGTAGAATGTAGACAAATAGACACAAAATGAGTTTATGAATCATCGATGCCGATTATAAAACAATGAAAAACTGTTTAAGAAAAACGAATGCTTATCCTAATTCATTCTCAAGAAGCTTTATTATTAGACTTTTATTGCAAATAAGAAGTTCTGTGAATTCAGTTTCGAAAGAACATAAATTTTGTTGTGACATCAATTCATGTATGCTCCAAATCTTATCAGCCAAATGACCACACTGCTCTTGAAACAAGTAAAGAACTGGGAAATAACGTCATGAGCAAAAATGGGGTTAATAAGAGGAAAACTTCCATGTAATCAGTGTGAACGTAAAACGAAAAGAGGGCTTCAGACGAAGAAAAACCGTATGAATCCAGAAGCAGCTTTAAGGTCTGGGCCAACTTAATTAAACTGGTTGCCAAAATTAAACAAGCATTCTTGCTTCGAAAAACTAACAAATATTTGAGATTTAAGCTGTAAAAATATCTGTTCCATAAAAATTGCACTTAATACGAAAACAGTCTGAGCTTGAAAAATGCGGCTGGTTCTCTTCTATTAGATCGACCATGTTACCTCAATTAACCTTCAGTTAGTGAGCATAAAAGTAATTTGAGGTAAGTCACGCGTGACCAACTTGACTACTTTCCCTACAAACTTTGTTCCAGAGCAATTGAATTAAATCTCACCATAATCTCCCGCAAGTGTTGCGGCTGGTTGAGTTCCATAGATGGCTGTTGCTTGAGTATCTACCCCTGCATACGATGGTCCAGTGTTATACATGAACTGACTGTAATGCTGAGATTCATTAGTAAACGCGGAGCTAGCAGATATGCTAGTGTGGGCGTCGTCGTGTTTGCTGCTCTGACCAGCATTCGTAGATCTTCTTTGGGAACCCTCCTCTTCGTAATCGACGCTTTCTTTCTACAAATTGAGCAAAACTGTACTCTTATTTTTTCGAAATCTGTTCCACGTGCAATTTAAACACTCGATGTGACCCCCCCCCCCCCCAAAGGTAATCACATCGAGAACTTAAATTGCACGTGGAACACATTTAAAAAAGGGATAGTTTTAAATATTTAAATATAGCACATGTGCGTAGAGCATGGGGATCTATTGTTTCAACCCCCCCCCCCAGGCGCACGTTCTATCCTTTTACATACGGACGTGCTGTATAACAACACATAGATTAACAAAAAACAATGACGGGGCGAAAAAGAATAGAGCTGGGCATGGTATGTGTTAAATATTTCACCATTTCAAAAAGATAACTCCATAAATTAAGATCAACTTAACTGTTATAGGAGAACTTACCGATGCTTCCAGCGACTGTAGCTCAGCATCGATCGCTTCAAAAGTCAAGTCTGCTCTTCGCAACAAATGAACCCATTGGACAACCTGTAACAATTTCACAGTAATTCTTCTTTAACTGTTGCCATAGCTCTGAGAGAAGTTCACGTCCATCTCTTCAACTGCTTGAAAGAGGGAAGCTCTACTAATCATATCGCGTAATATCCCCAGTAGGTCAAAATTAGGACAAACAATTTCCAGGATATTTACGTATTTTGTCCGTATTACACCAAGTTTCATTGACAATATTTCGTCTTGTATTCCATTCACATAAACAGTTGCAAGTTTTAATAGCGTGCACCGTCAAGTGATTTTGTTTATTACCTGTTCTGGAAGACCATTGACGAAAATTATAAATAGCAAAGGCTCCAGTAAATAGCCCACTCACTAACTCCAATGGAACGGGAAATGATTGAGCTGCATGTATTTTCACGTTGTTTACAACTAGGCAGATAGCTGGAAAATATTATTAGAAATTTTCTTGTTATCCTGGAGTTAAATCAATCTCATACGGAAAACAAAACTCTCAAACCTTCTTGCAATCTGTTCTTTTTCAGAGCTGTTTTCAGCTCTAGTATCCAACCTTATGAAAAAACTCAGTGAAACAAAACCGACTAACATCGCAACAACTGCCCTCGAACGGCAAGTGGAGCTGCAATCTATTGCAGCCTACTACTTCAGTCGGGGGGGGGGGGGGGGGCTTCAAATTGCAGAGGACGTCGTTATAAGTACCACTAAACTTTAAGTGGAAACACTACATCAATTTTGGCGCACTTATCATTTTTAATTTTAGTAGTGAACTGTCGCCTCGCCACATGAGTGTAGCTGCCGACACTTGTGAATGAGAGAGAAATTCAGATTACGCAAAGGCTAGCAAAAGTCAAGGGCATAAAAGCCACTCAAAAAGGCAAAAACGCTTAAACAAAAATTTTACATCGTAGCTGGCGGATTACCAGAAACTAGCCGCAATAGCTTTGTAGACTTGCAGTCTCAAACAGATAAAATTACAGACCAAAAAAAACTTAAATGCTGAGAATTTAGATTTTGATTAAGAATCTGTATTACGCATTGCTGCTTCCATTAGATGCTCTCAAATGACCTTCAATTAGAGTAACACATTCACTTAACCTCATCTCTTTGAACTTAAGAAAAGTCAATATCAGAGTGAGAAAGTCATTTCTGAAAGTGATGAAAGTCAGATGTTACCAATAACTTAATCAAGCGAATGAACAAAAATTAGCTCCATTAAGAGTGAAAAATGACGTCAGGCACGCAATTCAGTTGAAATTGCACGAACAATTGAACAAAATGCAGATTTGAATTAGTTGTGACGACATATGGTTGTAGTCAAAATCTTGAAGACGACATGGACCTTAATGCAGCTGAAACCATTACCTTTTGACTTAAGACCTGAACTATTTACCTCACCAGGTTTGCTTTCAAAAACTGGTGAAAACTTTTTCCGCTGTCACCACGAGAAAGAAAAGCCGCACAATACAATATTAAAAATATTTAATATTGTTAAAAAAGGCCGAAATTATTATTATGTTCAGCATACTGATAGGCTACAAAATTAATATGGCTAAATATGGGAATGAAATAACTGATTACACTGGTCTCGGATAGTAGAACTCTGCAATTAACTATGATGCCACCAAGCAACCACCACATTTATCGTTTTAGAATCACAGCAATTAAGCAAAATCAAGATAAAATTCGATTGTTGAGGATATCATATACGAAAGAAACAGAATATTCAAAAAATATATATCGTATTAAAACAAACACAAGACCCGAGAAAAATCGCTGAAAGTAGTACACAGCCGGCAAATTGCCGGAAAATAGCCGCCTTTGACACACTTTGACGCACATTGGGGTTGAAATAAAAAATTAAGAGAAAGAAAATGACGGAACTTTTCTAAGTGTCAAAGTGTTCGTATTTGGTATGTAAATTCTGCATATTCGGTTAGATTCTTACATTAAACTAATTCTGCTTCTAATCTAAAGGCTTTTAAGCATAATACATGAGCCACCTCGTATTCGCTTTAATGAACTTTGATAACCTAATGCATTATAACCGGGCTTTATTATGTTTATCCCCTTTCTTTTGAAATTGCTCTTGACTTTGACCGTATTCCCCACATTACGCAATTCAATGCGTGAAAGAACAGAAAATAATTGCAAACAAAAGAAATAACAAAAACCAAAGAAATAAAGAAAAACTAGGTAAGCTAATATCCTTAAATTATCCTTAAACAACTGTAGAAAGCAGAACGAGCAAAACTATAGCTGTTAGGATAGAGCTAAATTGATACCTGCTGGAACATCGAGAATGAGGACACAAAATAAGAAACAGAAACAAAACACTACTTGATCTTTGAAAACTAAAATACAATGAAAAAGAAAACAAATACCATTCATTATTTAGCCTTCAAGACGTAGAGAAAAATAAATAGCATCTTCTTGTAGAGCTAAACAAGTAAAAGCAGAATTCAAAGACTCGAAACATTAAAAAAATTTCAAAATTGCGTTTATGAAATTTTTTTGTGGAATTTCGCAAAAAAGTAATTCAATTATCAATCAAAATAAATTGGAATCTGCGATGGTAAAATCTAAGATCGTTTCAATTAATTGAAACCAAAACACAAACAAACTGAGAGAAATTGGACGAAAACTGTCAAAGCCTGATTGAAATGTGTACAATTTTATAAAATCAAAAACGCCTCACGTTGTAAAAAAAAAGCATTGAATGCATGAATTATCAAAGGTAATTTGCCGAACGCAATGATTTTGAAAAAAATCCAGAAATTTGAAAGTAATGATAAAAGCAAAAAAAACAATGAGCCAAATCAAGAAAAAAGGCCTATTTTGAGCTCGAAACGCATTATTACGCTTTCCAAAACACGGTGGTATCATTTTTTGAGGGTTATATTTCAATATAGCATCAAAAAAAATTATTTCCTCACACAAAAAAAACAGGTCCAATTGCACGAAAAAACGGCTATTAACGGTTATCTATTTATGCCATTCTGTCAAAAACAGTTGAAAAGCCATTCACTGAACACAGCACATGATCGAAAAATTCTCTCAATCAGAAAAAATTAGATCACACAGCACTTATACTCACTTTCGCTTTTAGGTCAGAACGCCCTCTGAACGAATAGTACTTCCGGTAAAAAAAAAACCTCAAGAAAACCAATACTCAAGTCGTAAAAAACTAAAAGAAGGCCAATAATATCTCACTGGCTATTAATAAAAAGACCAAGATGTTTACAAACTTTGTTCGAGAGTAATTAAAAAACTACATAAAATTGAAACAACAGAAGTGAAAGACTTGGATGTAATGGTATGTGTCAACTTGAACTGGTCATGTCATATTTAAAACAGGCTGATAAAAGCGAACAAAGTGTTATGTAGTCCATGAAGAAATGTTGCGGAAGAAGTGAAACGATTCATTAAACTCGGTTTGTATAAATGGCTGGTGTTACCAGTCCTGATGTGTGGTCTTTATTGTGCGCAGATGAGAACACATATGGTAAAACTGGAAAAATTACTGAATGTCTTATCTCTTCCTATGTATATCCAGTTGAATGCTATCCTGAAACTTGCTAAACTTAAGAACGACAAAAGCGAACACATCGCCTTCCCAGAAATAAACAAGCTTTTGGGAAGAAGCGAAGAACTGTTTAATTTACGAAAAACCAGAACTGAAAAGGCGAGAGGCGAATTCGTTTTCAAGACATGCAAAATAGTTAAACGATTGAACAAAATATAGATTTCCTCAACCCGAAGGGATTGAAAAAACGTGTGTTAAAGGAAATGTGGAAGTTTGTTAATGGAAGTTTTTGCGATCAAAATATCTGCACATTGCAGCTTCATTGCGACTGCGAAACGGGCAGAGAATTGGACAAAATTTTAATGTGTGACTCGAGGGAAATAGTCCCCTCAGTGATAAGCAAAATCAAGATAAAATTCGATTGTTGAGGATATCATATACGAAAGAAACAGAATATTCAAAAAATATATATCGTATTAAAACAAACACAAGACCCGAGAAAAATCGCTGAAAGTAGTACACAGCCGGCAAATTGCCGGAAAATAGCCGCCTTTGACACACTTTGACGCACATTGGGGTTGAAATAGAAAAAAATTAAGAGAAAGAAAATGACGGAACTTTTCTAAGTGTCAAAGTGTTCGTATTTGGTATGTAAATTCTGCATATTCGGTTAGATTCTTACATTAAACTAATTCTGCTTCTAATCTAAAGGCTTTTAAGCATAATACATGAGCCACCTCGTATTCGCTTTAATGAACTTTGATAACCTAATGCATTATAACCGGGCTTTATTATGTTTATCCCCTTTCTTTTGAAATTGCTCTTGACTTTGACCGTATTCCCCACATTACGCAATTCAATGCGTGAAAGAACAGAAAATAATTGCAAACAAAAGAAATAACAAAAACCAAAGAAATAAAGAAAAACTAGGTAAGCTAATATCCTTAAATTATCCTTAAACAACTGTAGAAAGCAGAACGAGCAAAACTATAGCTGTTAGGATAGAGCTAAATTGATACCTGCTGGAACATCGAGAATGAGGACACAAAATAAGAAACAGAAACAAAACACTACTTGATCTTTGAAAACTAAAATACAATGAAAAAGAAAACAAATACCATTCATTATTTAGCCTTCAAGACGTAGAGAAAAATAAATAGCATCTTCTTGTAGAGCTAAACAAGTAAAAGCAGAATTCAAAGACTCGAAACATTAAAAAAATTTCAAAATTGCGTTTATGAAATTTTTTTGTGGAATTTCGCAAAAAAGTAATTCAATTATCAATCAAAATAAATTGGAATCTGCCATGGTAAAATCTAAGATCGTTTCAATTAATTGAAACCAAAACACAAACAAACTGAGAGAAATTGGACGAAAACTGTCAAAGCCTGATTGAAATGTGTACAATTTTATAAAATCAAAAACGCCTCACGTTGTAAAAAAAAAGCATTGAATGCATGAATTATCAAAGGTAATTTGCCGAACGCAATGATTTTGAAAAAAATCCAGAAATTTGAAAGTAATGATAAAAGCAAAAAAAAACAATGAGCCAAATCAAGAAAAAAGGCCTATTTTGAGCTCGAAACGCATTATTACGCTTTCCAAAACACGGTGGTATCATTTTTTGAGGGTTATATTTCAATATAGCATCAAAAAAAATTATTTCCTCACACAAAAAAAAACAGGTCCAATTGCACGAAAAAACGGCTATTAACGGTTATCTATTTATGCCATTCTGTCAAAAACAGTTGAAAAGCCATTCACTGAACACAGCACATGATCGAAAAATTCTCTCAATCAGAAAAAATTAGATCACACAGCACTTATACTCACTTTCGCTTTTAGGTCAGAACGCCCTCTGAACGAATAGTACTTCCGGTAAAAAAAAAACCTCAAGAAAACCAATACTCAAGTCGTAAAAAACTAAAAGAAGGCCAATAATATCTCACTGGCTATTAATAAAAAGACCAAGATGTTTACAAACTTTGTTCGAGAGTAATTAAAAAACTACATAAAATTGAAACAACAGAAGTGAAAGACTTGGATGTAATGGTATGTGTCAACTTGAACTGGTCATGTCATATTTAAAACAGGCTGATAAAAGCGAACAAAGTGTTATGTAGTCCATGAAGAAATGTTGCGGAAGAAGTGAAACGATTCATTAAACTCGGTTTGTATAAATGGCTGGTGTTACCAGTCCTGATGTGTGGTCTTTATTGTGCGCAGATGAGAACACATATGGTAAAACTGGAAAAATTACTGAATGTCTTATCTCTTCCTATGTATATCCAGTTGAATGCTATCCTGAAACTTGCTAAACTTAAGAACGACAAAAGCGAACACATCGCCTTCCCAGAAATAAACAAGCTTTTGGGAAGAAGCGAAGAACTGTTTAATTTACGAAAAACCAGAACTGAAAAGGCGAGAGGCGAATTCGTTTTCAAGACATGCAAAATAGTTAAACGATTGAACAAAATATAGATTTCCTCAACCCGAAGGGATTGAAAAAACGTGTGTTAAAGGAAATGTGGAAGTTTGTTAATGGAAGTTTTTGCGATCAAAATATCTGCACATTGCAGCTTCATTGCGACTGCGAAACGGGCAGAGAATTGGACAAAATTTTAATGTGTGACTCGAGGGAAATAGTCCCCTCAGTGATAACTGAAAATCCTCAGAACAAACAAACATAATGGAAACCATGCACACCCATAAAATTCGGGATTATACGAGAAATCAGTACGAACCCTGTAAAACTGGTTGAAACGTTTGATGGCATGGAAGTAAGTGATGATCCACTTTGTGAATATCTGAAAGTCATCCTCTTGTATGACGTTATATCCCATTTCAAGCCGGTTGAATAAATGTCCATCGTTTGCTACTGAAAGACGCCTCGCTCGACTAACGAAATCGTTGTACTGAGACAAGTTGTTTCCTAGTCTTTGCCTGTATTCTGGGTACAGTCTTTCGACATCTTTAGTAGAGTGCATGAATCTCTTCCACCGCAGTAAGTGCTTATACCGACACACAGCTGTTTCTCGTATAGAATGAAGGAAAAACTAGAAATAGAAGGCCCTTAATCATAAAATTCATTCAAATTTATTTTTATTTCACGATCAAAAAAACTTACATCGAGCAATATGAAGGCAACTCCATGTGTTGTGTATTCAGATTTCAACGCGTCGCTCATAACGTCTCTCATTTTGTCACATTGTATTTTCAATGGCTTCGCTTCAGGAACTTGCAATGCTCGGTCAATTATATTTTGGCGCATTTTACGAAAATGGTCACAACTTTGAGGCAACTGGGCAGTGGAGAAGGCGCGGGGAGCCAGACCAAGGCTCATTTCAAAGTCCTCCAGATCTGTCTTAAAATTGTTGAACTCCTTCTGGAATTCATTTTCAAGCAGTCTTGCTCGGTTTGTGGATGTCGACAGATACAATCCCACATCTGTCGACATATTTATCTGTAATAAAAAGGATTTCTTTCCGTTTGTGCCCCCACCTCAGTGAGTACATATTAGTCACACGTGCCGCACTTTAATACAGATTTACAATCCAATAGCACGAGTGCTGTAAAAGGAGTTGGGGAGCATATCGTACTGGGGGGATGCACCAACAGTAAAGGTCCTATTTTTTTCATCTGCAAACATTTAGCGCAGGGCTATTAGATACAAAAAATACATCCATTCGTTCGAGGGTTCAATTGATATTAAGATTTTGTAATATTTAAGGTTTGCCAGAGGGGTGTGATTCTGTGCCGTTGAGAAGCTAAGTAAGGTTTTGAGCTCACGGCATTTTGAGACTTAAAGCAAATAAAATTTAGCTGGCAGATTGCCAGAAAATAGCCGTAATAGCTTTGCAGGTCTTCAGTCTCAAAAAACAGTAAAAAAGACAGACAAAAAAATTCGTTTTTTCATTGAAGGCTGATATGTTATATTTTGATTAAAAATCTGTATAAGTTTTTACTGCTTCTATTAGCTGCTCTTTAATAACCTTCGTTTAGAGTGAAACACGCCTATTTGACCTTATCTCTTTGAATTAAAGTATATAAAGTCAATTTCAAAGTTAGGAAGTCATTTTTGTGAGTGAGGTAAGTTAGGTGACCAAACATTTAATCACGCAAATGAACAAAAAAACTCGCTCCACTAAGAGCAAAAAATGACGTCACGCACGCACTTCAGTCGAAATTGCATGAAAGAAAGAACAAAAGATTTGAAGTGGTTGCGACGTCATATGGTGGCAGATTTGACGTGGTTGCGAAGTCATATGGTCGTAACAAACATTGCAACGACGAAAAAAACCAAGAGAAGGCCAATAATAGACCCAGCTATCGCTGTGCGGCTATTAACTAGTGATCTGATAATAAAAAGAGAAAGAAACACGAGAAAGAATGCTCACATCGATCAAGTACAAAAAATCTAGAAGCTCTAAGTCTTCTTCATTTTTCGTACTATGTAAAATCTTCAAATAAACTGTTAAACTGTAAATATCGATTAGATTTTTTGAAAAACTGTAATAACAATGATCTCATTGCGGATTTTTTGAGGTTCCGAATTCCCAAAAACGAAATTTTTTCAGACCAAGGGGTGCACAGCTTTCAGCTTAAGCTCTTAATGAAAGAAGTCGTGCGGAACAAGGCCGTAGATTGTTCCAGGAAAAACTTGGAGGATAGGGGCATTCTCAGAAAAGAGGTGAAAAAAGAACTAATACCTTCAATTGTGTACAGCATCAGAAGGGAAAAGAGAGATCATTCCGAATTGATTAGTAAAATGCTTAATGACAAGTTAGCGATGCTCTCTGAGAGACAAGACAGGCCTGTGCGGAATGGACCTCATAAAAGTGTTGTTACACTGGACGGTGTTGAACTGCCGAAATTTGTCCTGGACGTTTTATCGTTAGTTCCAAAGCATCCAGTCAGGGCAAATTTAATGAAGTGCACTTCCTTGCGGATGTAGATAGATTAGTTCGTGAGTTAAGGGAGAACAACGCTGCACACTGATGGTGAAAAGTTATGTGAAATAGAATCGTCTGGCAAATGGTACGCCAAGAATGTACGTGAGACACCAATGGATAGAGAGGTTAAAAAAGCTAATGATTTTTTGAGAGATCAAAAACTACTAGCTGTATCTTTTGATAAAGGTTGCGGTTTTTGTGCTATGAAACAGACAACATACTCGGATAAGCTAAATTAAATCCTGAGCTCCAGTCAGTTTGAGCCTCGTAATGGAGAAAATGGTGATCTAACAATAAGAACGAAAAACCTGATAAATAGCAGTTTGCATCAATTAATGAAACAGGGAAAGATAAGTGAAAAAATTTATCACAGGCTCAGGACAACAGGATCGCAACCGGCCAGGCTTTATGGACTTGCTAAGGTACATAAAATTGGGACGCTGCTTCAGCCTGTTCTGTCAATACCCGGTAGCAGTTACGAGAACCTCAATAAAATTCTGATTCCCTTTTTCGGGAAGTTACCATGTGCAAATATCGAGATTAACTCGAAAGATGCCAGAGCAGCTTTAGAGGCTACCAAATTGGATGAAGATAAGCTAGTGGTATCTCTCGATGTAAAATGCTTATACATCAATGTACCGGTTGAGGAAGCAATCGAAATTGCGCTTAACGAACTGTACTCCAGTGACGAGGTACCTGAGATTCCAAGGTCAGCTATGAAGAGTCTTTTGAGAGTAATCGTAACGAATGTTCACTTTAAGTGGTACACTCAATCGGACGGTTTAGCAATGGGTGCTTCGCTGGCGGTAATTTTGGCAAATTTGTGGATGAAATCCTTTGAAAAATCTTTGCAGAAACCAAAAGGGGAAAGGAGATCGAAACACCTGACACAAAAGTGATATGAATTGACTGTAACCGACGCGTTACTTTCCGAGGGAAAGGAGAAGAGTGCCATTCATGCGAAAACTGTTTTCATGCAAAATGCGAAGGTATCACTGACACAGAATCTCAGACCATGCAGGAAACTGTTTGGGTCTGTTCCTATTTTGCGGACAAAGGTACAAAAGAGGACACACAGGAATTGAACTTAATCAAGAAGTGTTTAGATGACATAGTGTGCACCGTCAATACGAACCCTTTAGATTATCTTGAGTATGCAAATTCTCTTCACAAGAATTTACAATTCACTCTTGAGACACCAAACGGAATTAGAGACCTGGCATTCCTAGACCTAAACATAAACCTAAACGAAGATAGAAAAATCAGCTGTCATTGGTATCAAAAATCAACTGATACCGGCATAGTCCTAAATTTCCGTAGCTGTGCACCGTTACAACATAAGAGAAATGTGATTCAAGGGACTGTGCATAGGATTTTTAAAGCAACCAGTGACTGGCAATCCTTTGATGTAGCTCTTAAGAAAAATCAAGAGATCTGGACTGAAAATCAATACCCAACGGAGTGGTCCTCCAGTATTGTTAATGAGACGTTGGATAAAATAGTCACGAAAGAAAAGGTCACAGCAAAACCACGCCAAAATAAACACAATCTTAAAAAAGTTAAAAGTCCTAACAATAGGGAGCCTAAACCTAGGTCTTTTGTTCAATACAGAGGAAATATCACGCAAAACTTTGCAAGTAGATTGACAAAATTGTGTGATATTCAAATCATTTTCACAACAAGAACGCTAAGAACTTACTAAAATCACCCTAAAATCACCTTTTGAAAACAATCTGAAATCCCATGTGGTATATAAAAGTACATGTAATGGATGCAATTCCATCTATGTTGGCCAAACCAGCCGACATATTACCACTAGAATTTCAGAGCATCAAAAGAAGGATTCCCCTGTTGGACAACACCTTGTTGAATGTTGTGGTACAACGCATAACGTAAAATGGGAGATTCTTGATGCATGTCGCGGGGTTGAAAAACTATTGACGATAGAAGCGATCTACATCAAAAAGCTGAAACCGCAAATAAATACGCGCGATGAATATCGGGGGAGGGAATTGACATTGAAATACTAGTTCAAATACAAAAATTTGACTTTTGAAATTAAAAAAATATTCTGGTACATGTTAATTCAAAATTTTGTCAACCCCAAAAAGTAAAAAACAAAAACAGATAGAAATGAAAGTAAAAATCCCTTTTCAGGAATAGAAAGCATTATACCCGGGATGTTCAAAAATTCCGGAATAAAAACTCAATTGATTTTTGTGTAATAAGAGTAAATAAAGTGTTGTAAATGTGATTTTAACTGTAAATAATTTCAAAAATTCGATGTTATTTTAACTCATTTCTTAGAATTATAGTCAAAGACAAGTTTATATACTTTGTAAATGATTTCATTTAATTTCTAAACCTGACGACGAACGCAATGTTCAAAAACGTTCGTTTTAGTTAATCAATTTAAGTTTTAACTGACAATTATTTCTCTGCATCTCCATAGCGCATTTTGTATTCCAGGTCTTACACAATGAAATGAAGATAAACATATATGAAGAGATATGAAGTATATTGAATTACAACGATTGGACGTCAAAAGTGAGAAAATTAAGAAAGACATATGTATGAGTTAAACTAAAAACAACCAGCTAACGTTGGAAGAATTACTCTAGAACGACTAGTGAGATCTGACATCTATTGCAGCACCCTGCTTGCTTTGGGCGGGGGGGGGGCGCTAAAGTCACAGAGGGAGGCCAAATTTAAAAACAACCTAAATTAATAAATGCCCCTCCCGAACACTGGGTGAAAATTGGCTGGTACGAGGTCCTACATTTCGTATTGATCAAATCGTTTGAAATTGTTCTCATGATAATTCTAAATTTTGCAAACCACAACAAGTAAAAAATAAAAACAGATAGGAAGGAAAGTAAAAATCCCTTTCATGAATAGAAAGCATTATAGCCGGGATTTTCAAAAATTCCGGAATAAAAATTCAATTGATTTTTGTGTAATAAGAGTAAATAAAGTGTTGTAAATGTGATTTTAATTGTAAATAGTTTCAAAAAATCGAAGTCTTTTTAACTCATTTCTTAGAATTAGAGTCAAAGACAAGTTTATATGCTTTGTAAATGATTTCATTTAATTGTTAAACCTGGCCATGAACGCAATGTTCGAAAACGTTCGTTTTTTAATCATTTTAAGTTTTAATGGACTCTTCTCTATATTTAAATATTTACATATAATTAAGTTATAATTATTTCTTCTCTACATATTTAAACTTTGTCAGTTTGATATATAATGGGTCTGAGAAAAGGCGAGAAAAAGCAAAATTTAGTAATTTTCTGAAATGTTACAGACGGGATGGTTCATGTTTTAGCAGCTCACTCCATCACGCGGTAAAGAGCGTTCAAAACAGTGAAAAAAAGGAACTCCTGACAAATATAACAACAGTACTTTGACTTTCTTTCAACCCCAAAACAAAGAATCGGTTGAAAAGTGCAAAGAATCTTATAGTGTAGTCCCATCTTATCACTGGGACAGGACAACTGGATCTCAACCAAATTGGAGGAAGAATAGTGTTAAGATGAATTAATAGTGTTAGGTCTTTCCCATGAAATTATAGCCCTCTATATGTTATAATTAAAAGACCACTAAGATGGGAGGGCTATATTGGGAAGGATCCGTAGTATCTCCTGATGTTAAAAGCTTATACACCAATGTACCTGTTGAGGGGGCAACTAAAACTGCGCTTAAGGAACTGTACTCCACTGAAGTGGTTGCTAAGATTCCGAGTCAGCTATGGTGGACACTAAAGTCACAGAGGGAGGCTAAATTTAAAAACAAAATCTAATTCAAAAAATGCCCCTCCCAAATAATTGTTGAAAATTGGCTGGAACGAGGTCCTACATTTCATATTGTTCAAACCTATACACAAAAAAATATTATACACAAATATCAGCTGAGAAAAGAGTGAAAAACCTTGAGTTTGAGTTCAAATTAAAAAAAACTTCGACCTTTGAAATTCAAAAATTAATCTTGTACAAGTTAAGTGAAGGATAACAACAGATATCAATAAAGTAAAAACTCCTTTTTAGGAGAAAAATGAGTACACCCGAGAATTTCTAAAAATCCGGAACAAAGATTGAATCAATATTAGTGTAAAAAATGTAAATAAAATGTTGAAGATGTGAATTTAATTGTATATAATTTCAGAAATTTGTTGTTAGCAGCCAGCTCACTCAATCATGCGGTAAAGATTGTTCCAATTTCTAAATAAAAGGAACTTCTGACAAAAATAAAAGCAGTCCATGTACTTTCTTTCAAAACAAAATACAAAAAATCGGTTGGAAAACGCACAGAATCTTCCGGTCGAGGGCTGATTGAGCACAAGGACTGATATAGTTGTGTGGCACGATCTAATCAACAACAGCATCGCCACCCACAATTCGAATGAAAGAGACAACTTACTTGGATTAACTAAATGAAATCCATAGTGTCAGCCAGTTTGAGGTTCGTAATGGAGAAAGTGATGATCTAACAACAAAGACTGAGAAACTGGTAAATAGCAGTTTTCATCAACTAATGAAACAGGGAAAGATAAGTGAAAAGATTTATCAATGGCACAGGACAACCGGACCTCAACCGAATTGAGGGATGATGAGATAGTAGTATCGGGCCTTTTCCAATAAATTATAGCCCCTTTATGGAATAATTAAAAGACCACTAGATGGAAGGGCTATATTGGGAAGGATCCGTAGTATCTCTTGACGTTAAAATCTTGTACACCAATGTACTGGTTGAGGATTTAAACTGCGCTTAAGGATTTGTATTCAACTGATGAGGTTGCAGAGAATTATGAAAAAACCAATATGAAAAACCCAGTAAATTATGAAGAGCCTTTCGAGACTTGCCCTAACCAATGTTCACTTTAGGTGAAAAAAATGTGGTACACTCGATCGGAGGGTTGAGCAATCGGTTATTCGCTGTTGGCAATTTTGTCAAATTTTTTGGATAAAATCGTTTAAAAAATCCTTTCAGAAACCAAATGAGGGAAAAGAGAACAAAACAACTGACGTGAAGATAGTGAAGAATTATAGTCAAAGACAATTTTTTATACTTTGTTTTTACTTTGTTTCAATGATTTCATTTAGTTTTTAAAACTGACGAAGAAGGCAATGTTCGAAAATGTTCGTTTTTAAATCATTTTAAGCTGTAATTGACAAATCTTTAATTTCTACATATTTAAACTTTGTCAGTTTGATATTTAATGGGCCTGAGAAAAGCGAGAAAAAGCCAAAATTTAGTAATTTTCTGAAATGTTACAGACAGGATGGTTCATGTTTTAGCAACCAGCTCACTCCATCATGCGGTAAAAAGCGTTCAAAAAAGTGAAAAAAAGGAACTCCTGACAAATATAAACAGTACCTGGACTTTCTTTCAACCCCAATACAAAGAATTGGTTGGAAAATGCAAAGAGTCTTCTGGTCAGGGGCCGATTGAGCACAAAGACCGACATTATTTTGCGTTATGATCTAATCAACAACAGCATCACATCCCACAATTCTAATGCAAGAGACAACATACTCGGAATAACTAAATGAAATCCATAGAGTCAGTCAGTTTGAGGTTCGTAATGGAGAAAAAGAAGATCTAACAATAAAAACTGAGAAACTGATAAATAGCAGTTTTCATCAACTAATGAAGCAGAGAAAGATAAGTGAATACATTTATCACTGGGACAGGACAACTGGATCTCAACCAAATTGGAGGAAGAATAGTGTTAAGATGAATTAATAGTGTTAGGTCTTTCCCATTAAATTATAGCCCCCTATATGTTATAATTAAAAGACCACTAAGATGGGAGGGCTATATTGGGAAGGATCCGTAGTATCTCCTGATGTTAAAAGCTTATACACCAATGTACCTGTTGAGGGGGCAACTAAAACTGCGCTTAAGGAACTGTACTCCACTGAAGTGGTTGCTAAGATTCCGAGTCAGCTATGGTGGACACTAAAGTCACAGAGGGAGGCTAAATTTAAAAACAAAATCTAATTCAAAAAATGCCCCTCCCAAATAATTGTTGAAAATTGGCTGGAACGAGGTCCTACATTTCATATTGTTCAAACCTATACACAAAAAAATATTATACACAAATATCAGCTGAGAAAAGAGTGAAAAACCTTGAGTTTGAGTTCAAATTAAAAAAAACTTCGACCTTTGAAATTCAAAAATTAATCTTGTACAAGTTAAGTGAAGGATAACAACAGATATCAATAAAGTAAAAACTCCTTTTTAGGAGAAAAATGAGTACACCCGAGAATTTCTAAAAATCCGGAACAAAGATTGAATCAATATTAGTGTAAAAAATGTAAATAAAATGTTGAAGATGTGAATTTAATTGTATATAATTTCAGAAATTTGTTGTTAGCAGCCAGCTCACTCAATCATGCGGTAAAGATTGTTCCAATTTCTAAATAAAAGGAACTTCTGACAAAAATAAAAGCAGTCCATGTACTTTCTTTCAAAACAAAATACAAAAAATCGGTTGGAAAACGCACAGAATCTTCCGGTCGAGGGCTGATTGAGCACAAGGACTGATATAGTTGTGTGGCACGATCTAATCAACAACAGCATCGCCACCCACAATTCGAATGAAAGAGACAACTTACTTGGATTAACTAAATGAAATCCATAGTGTCAGTCAGTTTGAGGTTTGTAATGGAGAAAGTGATGATCTAACAACAAAGACTGAGAAACTGGTAAATAGCAGTTTTCATCAACTAATGAAACAGGGAAAGATAAGTGAAAAGATTTATCAATGGCACAGGACAACCGGATCTCAACCGAATTGAGGGATGATGAGATAGTAGTATCGGGCCTTTCCCAATAAATTATAGCCCCTTTATGGAATAATTAAAAGACCACTAGATGGAAGGGCTATATTGGGAGGGATCCGTAGTATCTCTTGACGTTAAAATCTTGTACACCAATGTACTGGTTGGGGATTTAAACTGCTCTTAAGGATTTGTATTCAACTGATGAGGTTGCAGAGAATTATGAAGAAACCAATATGAAGAACCCAGTAAATTATGAAGAGCCTTTCGAGACTAGCCCTAACTAATGTTCACTTTAGGTGAAAAAAATGTGGTACACTCGATCGGAGGGTTGAGCAATCGGTTATTCGCTGTTGGTAATTTTGTCAAATTTTTTGGATAAAATCTTTTAAAAAATCCTTTCAGAAACCAAATGAGGGAAAAGACAACAAAACAACTGACGTGAAGATAGTTTGCACAGATTGTAACAGACGCGTTACTTTCCTATGAAAAGAAGTCGAATTCGCGCCATGCAAAAATTGGTTTCATGCTTAATGCCAAGGAATCAGTGTCACGGAGTATAAAAAGTTGCAGAAAATTTCGTGGATCTGTTCCTATTGTGCAGAAAAAGGTAAAACAGAGGAAACGCAGTTATTGAAGAGGTATGTGGATGAAATAGCGTGAACTGTCAATATTCTCTTCACAAAAACCTACAATTATTTTGGAGACACCCAACGGTAGTGGAAACCTAGCCTTTCTAATTCTGAACATAAATAAAAGAGATGTTAGAAAAATTAGCTGTCATTGGTATAAAAAATTGACTGATACCGGATTAATCTTAAATTTCATTAGCTGTGCAACGTTACAACATAAGAAAATTGTAATTCAGGGGACTGCACAGAGTATTTTTGATGCAACCCGTGACTGACAATCTTTTTATACCGTTCTTAAGAAAAATCAAGAGATCTGGAGTGAAAATCAGTATCCAACTGATTGGTCATCCAGCATTGTTAATAACACGTTGGTTAAAATAGTCACAAGAGAAAAGGTTACAGCTAAAACACCCAAACGTGAACAACATCTCAAAACAATTTAAAGTCTCAACAAAATTGAGCTTAAATCGATGTTTTTTGTTCAATACAGAGGAAACACCACTCAGAGTTTTGTAAAAAGACTGAAAATCTTGTTTGACATTCAAATAATTTTTACGACAAGAAAACTAAGAACAAGTTTGCCCACCTGATATCATCTTTTGTGAAATATGTGATATATGTAATGTTACACGTGATAGTTGCAGTTCCATCTATGTTGAGTCAAATCAGCCAAAAGGTCACCACCAGATTTTCGGAGCATCAAAAGTATGAATCCCCGGTTAGATTAAACTTTGCGTTAAAATTTGATTTTTGTGATACTGTACCTTAAATTTAATCGGAAATTCTAGATGCATGTCGCGGTGTTGAAATCCAATGATAATAGAAGCAACCGATATCAAAAAGCTGAAATCACAACTAAATACGCGCAAAGAGTACATGGGTGGGAATTGACATTGAAATATTAGTTCAAATACAAGAACAGTGACTCTTGAAATTCAAAAATTAATTTGGTACAATAGTTGTTGGGATTGACAATTCGAAATGAAAGTAAAAGCTCCTATTAAGAAAAAAGAAACAAAACACTCGGAATTTAAAAAAAATCCGGAACAAAGATTGAATTAATCCTGGTGCAATAAATGTAAAATCAAAAGTTCCAAACTTAATTTTAAATAAATAATTTCAAAATTTCGTTGCCATTTTAACGCAATTCTTAGAATTCAATTGTGAGAGGAAGAGAGAGTCAAAGACAATTTTACATAATTTGTTAAGGATTTTAAGTGATTGCTAAACCTGACGACGAATGGAATTTTCGAAAACGTTCGTTTTTTTCAAAAACGATTTTATTTCTAAATGACAATCACTTCATCTCTGTAGCTCTAACATGCAGCCTGCCTTCTTCAACAACAATCTCCATTGAAGCATCATCAATTTCTTGCCGCTTACGTTTACTTGAACCTCGAATGCAGATGATGGAACTCTTTAGGAGAGCGAAGCTGAATTTTTGTCTTTGGATATTATATGATTTCAGCCGAGCTGTTTTCATTTTGCAGAGAGTGCTTCGGTGAAAGTTGTTTCGGCGTTTTCAAAACTAATTGGCCAGCTGCTGCACTACAAGCAAAGACAAGTTAACAGAAAATTGCTTTCTGAACATCAATTTCTTTTGCTCATTTTTTTTATGAGATTCATTTTAATGGTAGGCTTTGGACCTGCTTTCATGGCAACTGTTTGCTAAACGGTTGAAAAATTTAATGTCAAAGTGTGTTTTGTTGAAACTAGATTTTGAAATCCGTTTGCCTGGATACCTAAGGAATTGCGAAATTCATTATGTCTCATGTGGGTGTAGCATCCAATCGGACAGTCTTTGGCAACATCTGCTGCATATTGAAGATGAGGTCGTACCAGTGATCTACAGAGCCTACAAAACGCGTTCGAATTCAACTCCTTTACAGATCTTATAATGAGTGTCAGGATTGCATTAGTCTTCTTTATTTTCGTTAGGACTTGTTCTTCAATTTAGGAAGTCCAGAAAACTGTCTGTAATTACCCCACGATGTTTTTCGAAATTACTCTTTAAATCACTTGATTATCCAATATGTATACCCCATGTTCTTGTAATTTTGATGTGATTGTAATTCACACACAATTTTTTGCCCACTTGAAAAAGCTTTTTTTTGACCATTCTGATAGCTTACTCAGATAATTTTGCAGTATTCGGGCATTTTCTGATGAAGCGATTATTCGAAAAACATTAGCGACATCGGCGAATAAGTGCAGCTCTGAGGAGATTGTTGGCGGCATTGGGTTGATGGAGAGGATAAATAAAACAGGTCCTAGGACCAAACCTTGAGAAATTCCTTTTTTAACTTCCTTCCAGTTCGAATAACAATCTTTAAAAATAATTCGTTCGTGTTTATCCAATAGAAAAATTGCAGTCCATTTGAAGGCATTGCCAGATACCCCTATCTGATTCAGTATCTGCCAAAATTTTGGTGATTCACTCTGTTGAATGCTTTTTTCAAGTCAAGAAGTAAAACTCAACCCTCCATCTCTCATCGATGGCGGCTATCCTCTTGATGATGACTAAATGTTTTGATGAATTTATTAAACAGTCTCCACTAGCACGGGTTAAGCTAATTATTTTCGTCCAGCTTGTATGTTGTTATTCACTATGTAATCAGAAGCTTGACTTTGTTTTTGAGTAGCCTCAATTACTGGGGATATTAGATTCTGGCGGGAGAAAGAAAACTTTGCGAATTAACTATGTGTTTACTGCGTGGAAGCATTTGACATGGGAGTTCCTTGCATCTGCCTGAGCTGATTGTTACAATTTTAGCATTATTTTTCAAGTTCTAATAGCTACCATAGTTTGTTCTCATTACCATTGAACATTTGATATGGGAGTTACCTGCATTTGATTGATTGAATAATATCCCAGCCCCGTAAGCGGGCTTCTTCTTGTTGTACCATTTATTCCCCAATTTAGCAAAAAGTTAAATTGGTACCACCACCGCCACCCCCTCCCCTGATCCACAATGCGATTTTTCTATGCAGCGATGTAAACTACAAACAACTGCAAGTTCATTGAAGTGCGAAAATGTAATATGTTTAACCTACCTGCCTGGGTGTCCTGAAGTGCTCAAGACTACAAGGAAAACTTGTTTGGTGGTGATAAACATGCTTGCTAAGCTTTTGCTGCTTCAATATTATTCCTTGACAGAATATCAGCAATTTTGATTAAAATGGAATATGTAGATTCAATATTCCGGGATGTTCTTGTCCGATATTAAGTGACCTTGCTTGGAAAACGAAACTTTGATATCCTGAATGTGGCAAGAATTTGATTTTAAAATTAGAGTTGACAGCTCATCATGCTCACCTACAATTTCGGGTAACAAAAAGCAGAACGCTGATTTTTTGATCTTAAACACACAGAAAGAGTTTCTTCCAGGGAAGCGAAAACGGGAACAAGCACTAGTTACTCGACATTTTCGGGTTTCAAAAAAATTCCAAGGAACAGCATATCTATATAGCAACTCAAAGTCAGCATGTAATACAACAGAGAAAGAAGAGCACTGCACTACAGTCGATAATGAAAATTGTGAATTTTTTTTCGTCTGAACATTTCGAGTGGTGCTTCAAGATCCTTAAAGCTGAAAGAAAGACGTTACTATTAATCGCTGTCAGTCAAACCCCACAAGAAAATAATATATCTTCTCTTGACAGTTTCAACCACTTCTTTGAGGAGGAGAGGCTACTCTATGACAAAACTCTTCTGCTGGTCAATCTGAACGTTTTTCTGAAAAAAACTAATGGTGCTTCAACTCTATGGAAACTGCTTATGGCAGTAGTTTAGTTAAACACGTCACAAGTGAAAAACCGCAAAGGGCTTCTTGATCATGTCAAGTCGTCCAAAAACATTTTCATCAAGGTTACAACAATTTAATTCCTTACAACTTCAGATCTTTCAGTAATTTGTTTCAGGTAGAAAAATTTCTCTGCAACTAAGCCTGCGCAACAAATAGTTTACGAAAATTGGAAAAAAAATTAGCCTGATAACTATATAGATGCACTTCTATATTGTTTAAAGGAAATCATCCGGCAGATGTTGAAAGTGCTTGGAAGAACTATTTAGCCGCAGAGGAAAAATTCTTGAATACCCTTATTCCGCTTAATTCTAAGAATATGAGAACTCACATGATTTATAGAACGAAATAATGAGTCTGAGGAAGAAATAAAGCAGATCAGGGCGTGCTTTTCAAAAAATTAGAAGAATATTGACTTGAAGACTTCAAGTAAAAATTATGCCATGCTTCCAACAAGCTCTAGCTTCAAAATTCAACAACGTCTTCTTTGCGAAAATTTAACATATTGTTGCATCAAAACTAAACATATTGTTTCTCTGCAAATAGTGGCTGTAAATCCTTTACATCTTAATATTTGATCTCGATTCTCAGGAAGTGGAAAACTATTGTTTTTTATCGAATCTCAGCTTTATCTTAAAATGATTGAAATGAACTGGCTTACGGCAACTCTTGAAAATAACAACAATTAATGCAATTTTATGAGCTTATAGAAAATTTTTCTCTACTGAAACAGCACTCTTGAAAGTGACCAACGATATTTTGCTAAACTTAGGACTTTGAGTTGAAAACCCATTATCACACAAGTGAACTTGACATATTTCTGTGTATTCTTGAATTTCATCTCAACTAAGTATCTTTGAATGCAGAGATTGAAACTCTTTAGGAGAGCGAGACTGCTTTTAAGCCTAAGATTTGATATGATGTCAGCGTAGCCGTCGTCTTTTAGCCCGGAGAGTATCGATCAGTGGTTTCAAAGTTATTGAAGCAGTTAGGCTAGCTTTGACATTGCATGCAAAAACAACTAGACGATACATTGCCCTTTTACTATCAATCATTCTTTGTTCGTATTTGTTCATTTTAAAAAATTATAAAACTTCTAGTCAAATGCTTTTAGGCAAAATTTTGGTAGCGGATTGAAAATTTTTACATCAAAGTTTTGCATCAAGGTATGTTTTGTTTAACTTCGATTCCCAAAATCAGTTGACCTTGATATCTAATCATGCATCATCATCAGTTGTCGCCCCTCAAATGCAAAAGGTTTCCACTTGCAGTGGTGGAAGATGAAGTTCAATCTCGAAATCATGACAAACACCACTTAATAAATTCGCAAAGGAATTGAGGAAATAATTACGTGTCATGTTGGTGTAACCTCTTTTTGGTCAGTGATTGGCAACTTCTGCTGCATTTTCAAAATGAGGCCATAAGACTGCAGTATTGAAATTAACAACCTGGTTTGGATTCAGTCTTCCAACAAATCCCTTAATGACTACAAGGACTGCATTAGTCTTCTTTACTCTAGTTAGGGTGCAACCTTCAAAGTTGAGACAACTATACCCTCAAGATCTTAAGCCCAAGTTACCATTTTCAACTTCCGCTTATCCAATATCTGTTTCTGAATATATATATATATATATATATATATATATATATATATATATATATATCCAATACTGTTGTGATTTTGATGATCTTAAGATCTTAAGCCCAAGTTCCCATTTTCAACTCCCGCTTAACCAATATCTGTTTCTGTATAAATATTAAACTTAGGACTTTGATTTGTTAACCGATTATCACACAAGTGACCATGACATATTTAAGTGTACTCTTGAATTTCATCTCAACTAAGTATCTTTGAATGCAGAGATTGGAACTCTTTAGGAGAGCGAGACTGCTTTTCAGCCTGAGATTTGATATGATGTCAGTGTAGCTGTCGTCTTTTAGCACAGAGAGTTCCGATCAGTGGTTTCAAAGATTTTGAAGCAGATAGGCCAGCTCCGACTTTGCATGCAAAAACAAGGAGACGATACGTTTTCCTTTTAATATCAATTATTCTTTGTTCATTTTTGTTAATTTTAATAGATTTATAAAACTTCTAGTCAAATGCTTTTAGGCAAAATTTTGCTAACGGGTTGAAAATTTTTTCATGAAAGTTTTGCATCAAGATAGGTTTTGTTTAACTTGGATTCCCAAAGTCAGTTGACCTTGATATCTAATCAAGCATCATCATCAGTTGTTGCTCTTAAAAGCCAAATGTTTTCACTTGAAGCGGCGGAAGATGAGGTTCAATCTTGACGTCATGATAATTACCACTTAATAAATTTGAACGGGAGTCGAGGAATTCATTACGCCTCATATTGGTTTAGCCTCCTTTTGGACAGTTTTTTGGCAATTTCTGCAGCCTATTCAAGATTAGGTCGTCTGAACAGTGCTGTAAAGAGCTTAACAATGAATTTTTGGTTTAAATCTTCTGACAGATCTTTTGATGACCATCAAAACTGCCTTATTCTTCTTTATTCTAGTTAGGATGTGCACTTCAAAGTTGAGACAACTGTTTGTAATTAATCCCAAGAACTTATGCCGAAGTAACTGTTTTCAGCTCGCGCTTATCCACTATCTATCTATCTATCCATATATATATATATATATATATATAAATATATATATATATTTATTTATATCCATTAGTGTTGTGATTTTGATGAAATTGCTACTGACGCACACTTTTTGGGGCTTTAATTCGACAAGCTATTTTTGACCGCGGTATTTTCTGATGCAGCGTTTTGTCGAAAGACTGCAACGTCATCGGCAAATAGGTACAGCTCTGAGGAGATTGTTCACAGCACTGAATTGATGTAGATGATAAACAAAGCCAACCCTAGGACCAAACTTTGCGGAGTTCCGCTTTACACATCCATCATGTTCGGAGAAGCATCATAAAAACTTGGTTCTTTTCTATCAAGTACCAACCTGCCAATACATTTTAGCGTATTACCCGAAATTCTAAATCTGTTCAGTATCCGTAAAAGTCTTTGGTGGGGCACTGTGTTGAATGCTTTTCTAAATTCAAAAGCTTATTCCGAGTGGGAGTTCTCCGCGTCTGCTTGATCTACCTGATACAAATTTGTCTTTTTTTCAAGTTCTCCTAGTTACCCTAGTTTATTATCATTACAGGTAAACATTTGGCGTGGGAGTTCTCCGCATCTGTTTGCCTGGTTAATCTCCCAGCCGACTATTGGGATTTCATTGTTGTTCCATTGATTCCCCAATTGAACCAAAAGTGAACATGGCACCTCTACCGCCACCACCCTAGGAGCCACAATGCGATATTCGTATACAGCGATTTAAACCACAAACAACAGCGAATTCTGTGAAGTAAAAAGTGTATATGTGCAACCTTCCTGCTTGGGAATCATGAAGTGTTCAAATCTACAAGAGATGGTTTTCTGACCGTGTAAACAAGCCCGCCAAGATTTGCTGCTGAGTTGTTAGCCCTTGAAAAGATATAAGCTATTGGTAAGAAAGTGGGTCGTATGTATCAACTCACTGTTTCGGGATGTTTCTCAGCTCCAAAATGAAGTGCTTCGAAAACAAAACCTTCCGTTCGTGAATGGGCAAAAATTATTGGCAGCACATTAATTACTCAAACTATGTCGTGCACCAAAAAAAACAACTAAAGAATTCGTTTTGGAATCTACCTCAAGAAAACCAAGGTTTTTAAAAGAAGTGAAAACGGCTACAAGCGTTAGTTCCTCAATATGATCAATTGTCAGAAAACCTGCAGGGATGACGGCATATATCACGACTAAATCAGCATATCAATACCACAGAGATCTAAAAATACTTCACTACAAACGATATTAACTTACTCCACAAACGTCAGAATTATAAATCAGAGTCACTGTTTAAATCCTTTCACTTTGTCTTGAAGCTCACTGATGATAAATTTAAATCATACAATTGCTGGCCCAAAGAAAAACTACAAATTGAAAAATTTTATTTCACCAATAATGCATGTGATTGTCTATCCAGTGCCAATCAGAATAGAGCATAGATAACAAGCCCTCTTCTAGAAAAACATTCGGCTCATTTCTTAGTAACAAAAAGAGCGTTCTCTCCGCAATAAGATAAAAAAATTAATGCCATTTTAGAGCTAAACGAAATTAATTTTGAATTATGCGTAGAATCATGGATTTATAACAAATCTGATCACATCTTTTTTTGGTCAACAATTTTTGTCTACACAGATTTCAATATTATGGTGCCTCAAGACCCAATAAATCTGCTTTTTTACAGATTTTTTCTGTTGGAAAATTTTGAAATTTTTTCCTTCGAAATTTTTGAGTTGAATTTCATGATAATTAAGGCTGAAAGATTTAGTTTAATAGTAACGGCTGACTGTCGAACTCCTGGAGAAGATGTCAAAAATTTTATTGAAGTCTTTGAAGAAAACACATAAATGAAAAAGGCTTCCTGATTGAGTCATCTCCTGCAAAAATATGTGCAATGAGGTTACAACAGATTCTTTCTTGCAGCGTCAGATCTTTTCGTAGATTGTTTTTGTTGACTAATTTCCTGTAAATGGTTAACAAAAATTGGAAAACATTTGACCCTGATATTCATTTAGTAGCAATTCTAAATGGTTTAAAAGAAAAAAATTCGGCAGATGTTAACAGTGATTGGAACAAGTATCTAGCATCAGGACAAACAACCCTGAAATCTTTTGAAATCTTTTATTCCGTTTAAAAATACGACCCTGACAACTCAAATATGTATTTTTTTGTGACAACAAAGTATTGAGTCTGAAGAAGAAAAAAAATGAAAGATCGTGTTTTTCAAAAGACGACGAACATTGACATAAAATCTATCGTTGAATGAACAAAAACTTTTTTACAGAAAAGCGCGTTGATGCAAACGCGTAATACATTTATCGAATATACACTGAAGAATTTTTTCAGCCGCCAGATGTTTTCGAAATATTTATTGGGCAAGGACAATTGCAAAATTTAAACATTTTTTGCACTAATTAATTCAACCATGTCTCACGAAACTCATTGCATAAGAAGGAGCCGACTGAATATTTTTGGGCAATTAACTTAGGTATCATATTGAAAATAACATTCTGTTTATGCCAAATCCCACGTGTTTCTCTACTGATACTGCACTCCTGAAAAAACAACCAATAAATTTATCAGATTAAGTGAGAGAAAACCACGTTTTCAATTGGCCTCGAACTATCAGCCGGGTAAGACACAATTGATCATGGTATATTTCGGTCTATTCTTGAAAGTGGATCAGGAATTGAACAGAGCGTTCTCAGCTTAATCAAGAGCTACCTCTGTGGTAGATTGTGAAAAGTTTCGACTGAAGACACTTTTGCAATTCCGCTAGTTGAAACGAGTGTTCCTCAAGATTCTGTTTCAGGCCTTCCTCTTTTTTATCTGCTACCTCCAAATATTTATTGCTTGATTTTCATCCATCCTTGCTGTTGATCTTTATAAATTCTCCTCCAGAGAATGCATTGTTTCCTCAAGCTCTACAAAAAGCAGTTGTATGACTTTATATTAAAATTTATAATCAGTTGTCATGACTTAGCGAATTATTGACCTATATCCAATCTATCTGTTATCTCAAAATTACTTTAATGAGTTGTGTTACTGAGAGCTTATTTTGAAGATAACAGTTGGTTTTTGCAAATTCCAAAGTGTTTATAGAAAACTTTTCTCCACTGAAATAGCACTCTTGAAAGAAACCAAAAATCTTTTGCTATATTTTACCACGTTTAACCTTGACCTTGATCTATTAGCAGGGTCAGACAAAATTGATCATGACATATTTCTGTCTGTTCTTGAAATTGTACAGTAATTGAACAGAGTGTTCTCAGCTTGAACAAGAGCTACCTCTGTGGTAGATTGTAGAAAGTTTTAATTGAAGACACTTTTTCAATTCCGCTAGTTGAAAGGGGTGTTCCTCAAGATTCTGTTTCAGGCCATCCTCTTTTTTATCTGCTACCTCTAAATATTGGAGCTTATATTTGAGAGGCTCAACGTTAACCCTAATTTTCATTTTCATGACACGGTTGTTTCCTTCTTCTTTCACAAAAAAATGACTTACGAAATTTGCGATTCAGTATTGGGCGCAATACAAAATACTTTAAAGATGCGAAGCTACGAATAAGCAGAAAAAACCGGATTTCATGAATGATGTGTAGAAGAACTTGATGTTCTATGACATTCAACTGCCAATGAACTGTATATTTGCGGATAAAGTGACGTTTTTGAGTTTTGTTTGAGAAGATAAAAATTTTCATTTGATGCAAGTTATTTCAGTCTGTGCCGGGTGTTACTATTTCTTACGTAAAATATATTTCATCAGAGATTTCATCCCAAAAGATTAATTAAATGAGTGTGTGAGAGTTTTGATTCTCACTGAGCTTTGCTATTGTAATTCGTTTTGTGGGGATTGCCAATGTTCTCTTTCAGAATTTACAGCGGACAAGGAACTGGTCATGCAAATTAATTTGTCGGCAATGTCCTGCCTAACTTCGAATTTTATTCAACAATTTCAATGGTTAGCTGTAGAAAAACGAATTTTTTTTCCATATTTTTATTATGGGTCATAAGCTGGTTTATAAATGGCAGATGTTTTCATACTATCTTTAACCCGCTGGTTTCTCAAAATTATGAAGTGACAAGATCTCAAAACGTTTACAATTTTAAAACTCCAGCTATGAAAACGGCTTTTGGCAAGTGATTATTCAGTTTTGCAGTTCTCCACGAATGGAAGCGACTTCCTTTTGAACTAAAACATTTATCAGTTGAAAAAATTTTCAGAGAGCAGCATTTTTTTGTTCTCCAAGTCTATTGTACAGCACTTAAAAGATATGTGGCAGTAGACTTTCCGTGCATAAAATCAAATAGCCTGTTACTCTTTTCATTATTTGCGCAGTCCAGAAGGTTTTCGTTTGGGCCCTCTATTTATTTACTTGCTACCTGTTACTTTTAGAGCCTGCATTTGAGAGTTTCAACGTGAATCATCATTTTTATGCTGGTGACATGGTTGCATAAATACTTTTTCTGCAACAACAATTTGACTAATGGAGTTGGTGGTTCAGGATTGGGCACTCTGAAAAACAACTTAGTGTTGTGAAGCAACGAATAAACACAAAGAAACCAGAGTTCAAGAAAATTGCTCAGAAGAGCTGGGTGGTCTGTGACATCCAACTGCCAATGGATCGTAAACTTGCGGATAATTTGAAATCTTTGGGTTACGTTTTAAAAGATAAACTCCCTTTTGATGCGGTTACTTCAGTCTGTGCAGAGTGCTACTATTTCCTAAAAAAATATGTTTCATGAGGGATTCCATAAAACATTAATTTCTGAGACCAATTGAGTTCGTGAGAGCTTTAAGAATCCTTAAGTGCCGTTTTAGAGCAAAACAAAATTTATATTGAAGTTTGTGTAGAATCTTCGATTAATAAAACATCTGATGACAACTTTTTACTCAAACATATTTGTCTATCACGAAACAAGTTTTATAATGCGGCAAGACCTAATAAAAGAGGCGGAGGAATCTGTTTTTTACACTTCTGATTTTATTTGAAAATTTTAAATTTGTTTTTCGTCTGAATATTTTGAGTGCTGCTTCATAATACTTAACGCTGAAGAAATTAGTTTAATAGTAACCACTGTCTGTTGAACTCCTAAAATAATTGTCAAATTGTTTTATTGAGAGCTTCACTCCATTTGTTTGAGGAGAAGAGGTTACTTTATGAAAAGATTCCTCTGCTAGTGGATCTGGATGTCTCTTTGACGACAACCAATGATTCTTCAACTCTATGGAAACTGCTTCTGGAGATAGCGTAGTTAAACACGTGGAAAGTGAAACAGATAAAAGCGGAGGGCTTCTGATCTTGTCATATCCTCCAAAAATATGTGCATTGAAGTTACAACAGATTTATTCCTACAACATCAGATGTTTAATTAATTTGTTTTTCATTGACCCAATAACTGTATCTAAGCCTATGCAGCTAACAAGATGTTCATAGAATTTTCAATCCCAATGTTTTTTTAGAAGTTCTTACAATTTGTTTAAAAGAAGACAGTCCGGCATATGTTAACATTGATTGGAACAAATATCTAGCAGCACAAAAAAACAACACTGAACACTCCTATTCCGTTTAAATATAGGACCCTATTAACTCAAAGATGTCAGTTTTTGGACAACGAGTTTTTGAATCTGAAGAGCAAGAAGAAAAAAAAATCAGAGCCTGCTTTTCGAAAGACGAAGACCATCAACATAAAATCTGTCACTGTAATATGCAAAAAAAATTTTTTCAGAAAAGCGTGCTATTTCAAAAGCGTGCTAGGTATATCGAATATACACTGAAAAATGAGTCTAGCCGTCAGTTGTTTGCAAAATTTTTATTTAGCAAAATTGATAGCAAAATTTGAACACATTGTTGCATTAATTGTATCAACCACGTCTTTTGAAAACAAATGCATCAAATGCATAAGTAGGAGCGGAATAAATTTTTTTTGGATAATACCGAATTCTTTCAGTATCCTCTACCAGTACGTCTCTGCTCGACAGAATCCTGATGCATTTCTTTAAGTTATTGCTTGATTTTCATCCATCATTGCTGTTGATCTTTATAAATTCTCCACCAGAGAATGGATTGTTTCCTCAAGCTCTACAAAAAGCGGTTGTATGACTTTATATTAAAATTTATTATCAGTTGTCATGACTTAGCGAATTATTGACCTATATCCAATCTATCTGTTATCTCAAAATTACTTTAATGACTTGTGTTACTGAGAGCTTATTTTGAAGATAACAGTTGGTTTTTGCAAATTCCAAAGTGTTTATAGAAAACTTTTCTCCACTGAAATAGCACTCTTAAAAGAAACCAAAAATATTTTGCTATATTTTACCACGTTTAACCTTGACCTTGATCTATTAGCAGGGTCAGACAAAATTGATCATGACATATTTCTGTCTGTTCTTGAAATTGTACAGTAATTGAACAGAGTGTTCTCAGCTTGAACAAGAGCTACCTCTGTGGTAGATTGTAGAAAGTTTTAATTGCAGACACTTTTTCAATTCCGCTAGTTGAAAGGGGTGTTCCTCAAGATTCTGTTTCAGGACATCCTCTTTTTTATCTGCTACCTCTAAATATTGGAGCTTATATTTGAGAGGCTCAACGTTAACCCTGATTTTCATTTCCAGACACGGTTGTTTCCTTCTTCTTTAACAAAAATGTGACTTACGAAATTTGCGATTCAGTTCTGGGCACAATTCAAAATGCTTTAAAGGTGCGAAGCTACGAATAAGCAGAAAAAACCGGATTTCATGAATGATGCGAAGAACTTGATGTTCTATGACATTCAACTGCCAATGGACTGCATTTTTGCGGTTAAAATGACGTTTTTGAGTCTTGTTTGAGAAGATAAAAATTTACATTCGATAAAAGTAATTTCAGTCTGGGCAGGGTGTTACTATTTCTAACGTAAATATATTTCATCAGAGATTCCTTCCCAAAAGATTAATTAAATGAGTGTGTGAGAGCTTTGATTCTCACTGAGCTTTACTATTGTAATTCGTTTTGTGGGGATTGCCAATGTTCTCTTTCAGAATTTACAGCGGACAAGGAACTGGTCATGCAAATTAATTTGTCGGCAATGTCCTGCCCAACTTCGTATTTAATTCAACAATTTCAATGGTTAGCTGTAGAAAAACGAATTTTTTTCCATATTTTTCTTATGGGTCATCAGCTGGTTCATCATTGGCAGATGTTCTTAGACTATCTTAACTCGCTCGTTTCTCGAAATTACAAAGTGAGAAGATCTCAAAACATTTACAACTTTAAAACTCCAGCTATGAAAACGGCTTTTGGCAAGTGATCATTCAGTTTTGCAGTTCTCCACGAATGGAAACGACTTCCTTTTGAATTAAAACATTTATCAGTTAAAAACGCTTTCAGAAAACAGCTAAAAATTTTTGTTCTAATAAGCACTTGAAAGCTGTGTGGCAGCAGATATTCCGTGCATAAATTTAAATAGCCTGTTGCTCGTTTCATTATTTGCACAGTCCGTTCGTTTAGGCCCTCTATTTATTTACTTGCTACCCGTTACTTTTAGAGCCTGCATTTGAGAGGTTCAACGTGAGTCATCATTTTTATGCTGATGACACGGTTGCATAATTACTTTTTCTGCAACAACAATATGACTAAAGGAGTTGGTGGTTCAGTATTGGGCACTCTGCAAAACGACTTAGTGTTGTGAAGCAACGAATAAAAACAATGAAACAAGAATTCAAGAAACGTGCTCAGAAAAGATTGAAGGTCTGTGACATTCAACTGTCAATGGATCGTAAACTTGCGGATAATTTGAAATCTTTGGGTTACGTTTTAAAAGATAAACTCCCTTTTGATGCGGTTACTTCAGTCTGTGCAGAGTGCTACTATTTCCTAAAAAAATATGTTTCATGAGGGATTCCATAAAACATTAATTTCTGAGACCAATTGAGTTCGTGAGAGCTTTAAGAATCCTTAAGTGCCGTTTTAGAGCAAAACAAAATTTATATTGAAATTTGTGTAGAATCTTCGATTAATAAAACATATGATGACAACTTTTTACTCAAACATATTTGTCTATCACGAAACAAGTTTTATAATGCGGCAAGACCTAATAAAAGAGGCGGAGGAATCTGTTTTTTACACTTCTGATTTTATTTGAAAATTTTAAATTTGTTTTTCGTCTGAATATTTTGAGTGCTGCTTCATAATACTTAACGCTGAAGAAATTAGTTTAATAGTAACCACTGTCTGTTGAACTCCTAAAATAATTGTCAAATTGTTTTATTGAGAGCTTCACTCCATTTGTTTGAGGAGAAGAGGTTACTTTATGAAAAGATTCCTCTGCTAGTGGATCTGGATGTCTCTTTGACGACAACCAATGATTCTTCAACTCTATGGAAACTGCTTCTGGAGATAGCTTAGTTAAACACGTGGAAAGTGAAACAGATAAAAGCGGAGGGCTTCTGATCTTGTCATATCCTCCAAAAATATGTGCATTGAAGTTACAACAGATTTATTCCTACGACATCAGATGTTTAATTAATTTGTTTTGCATTGACCCAATAACTGTATCTAAGCCTATGCAGCTAACAAGATGTTCATAGAATTTTCAATCCCGATGTTTTTTTAGAAGTTCTTACAATTTGTTTAAAAGAAGACAGTCCGGCATATGTTAACATTGATTGGAACAAATATCTAGCAGCACAAAAAAACAACACTGAACACTCCTATTCCGTTTAAATATAGGACCCTATTAACTCAAAGATGTCAGTTTTTGGACAACGAGTTTTTGAATCTGAAGAGCAAGAAGAAAAAAAATCAGAGCCTGCTTTTCGAAAGACGAAGACCATCAACATAAAATCTGTCACGGTAATATGCACAAAAAATTTTTTCAGAAAAGCGTGCTATTTCAAAAGCGTGCTAGGTATATCGAATATACACTGAAAAATGAGTCTAGCCGTCAGTTGTTTGCAAAATTTTTATTTAGCAGAAACGATAGCAAAATTTGAACATATTGTTGCATTAATTGTATCAACCACGTCTTTTGAAAACAAATGCATCAAATGCACAAGTAGGAGCGGAATAAATTTTTTTTTTTGATAATACCGAATTCTTTCAGTATCCTCTAGCAGTTCGTCTCTGCTCGACAGAATCCTGATGCATTTCTTTAAGTTATTGCTTGATTTTCATCCATCCTTGCTGTTGATCTTTATAAATTCTCCACCAGAGAATGGATTGTTTCCTCAAGCTCTACAAAAAGCGGTTGTATGACTTTATATTAAAATTTATTATCAGTTGTCATGACTTAGCGAATTATTGACCTATATCCAATCTATCTGTTATCTCAAAATTACTTTAATGAGTTGTGTTACTGAGAGCTTATTTTGAAGATAACAGTTGGTTTTTGCAAATTCCAAAGTGTTTATAGAAAACTTTTCTCCACTGAAATAGCACTCTTAAAAGAAACCAAAAATATTTTGCTATATTTTACCACGTTTAACCTTGACCTTGATCTATTAGCAGGGTCAGACAAAATTGATCATGACATATTTCTGTCTGTTCTTGAAATTGTACAGTAATTGAACAGAGTGTTCTCAGCTTGAACAAGAGCTACCTCTGTGGTAGATTGTAGAAAGTTTTAATTGCAGACACTTTTTCAATTCCGCTAGTTGAAAGGGGTGTTCCTCAAGATTCTGTTTCAGGACATCCTCTTTTTTATCTGCTACCTCTAAATATTGGAGCTTATATTTGAGAGGCTCAACGTTAACCCTGATTTTCATTTCCAGACACGGTTGTTTCCTTCTTCTTTAACAAAAATGTGACTTACGAAATTTGCGATTCAGTTCTGGGCACAATTCAAAATGCTTTAAAGGTGCGAAGCTACGAATAAGCAGAAAAAACCGGATTTCATGAATGATGCGAAGAACTTGATGTTCTATGACATTCAACTGCCAATGGACTGCATTTTTGCGGTTAAAATGACGTTTTTGAGTCTTGTTTGAGAAGATAAAAATTTACATTCGATAAAAGTAATTTCAGTCTGGGCAGGGTGTTACTATTTCTAACGTAAATATATTTCATCAGAGATTCCTTCCCAAAAGATTAATTAAATGAGTGTGTGAGAGCTTTGATTCTCACTGAGCTTTACTATTGTAATTCGTTTTGTGGGGATTGCCAATGTTCTCTTTCAGAATTTACAGCGGACAAGGAACTGGTCATGCAAATTAATTTGTCGGCAATGTCCTGCCCAACTTCGTATTTAATTCAACAATTTCAATGGTTAGCTGTAGAAAAACGAATTTTTTTTCCATATTTTTCTTATGGGTCATCAGCTGGTTCATCATTGGCAGATGTTCATAGACTATCTTAACTCGCTCGTTTCTCGAAATTACAAAGTGAGAAGATCTCAAAACATTTACAACTTTAAAACTCCAGCTATGAAAACGGCTTTTGGCAAGTGATCATTCAGTTTTGCAGTTCTCCACGAATGGAAACGACTTCCTTTTGAATTAAAACATTTATCAGTTAAAAACGCTTTCAGAAAACAGCTAAAAATTTTTGTTCTAATAAGCACTTGAAAGCTGTGTGGCAGCAGATATTCCGTGCATAAATTTAAATAGCCTGTTGCTCGTTTCATTATTTGCACAGTCCGTTCGTTTAGGCCCTCTATTTATTTACTTGCTACCCGTTACTTTTAGAGCCTGCATTTGAGAGGTTCAACGTGAGTCATCATTTTTATGCTGATGACACGGTTGCATAATTACTTTTTCTGCAACAACAATATGACTAAAGGAGTTGGTGGTTCAGTATTGGGCACTCTGCAAAACGACTTAGTGTTGTGAAGCAACGAATAAAAACAATGAAACAAGAATTCAAGAAACGTGCTCAGAAAAGATTGAAGGTCTGTGACATTCAACTGTCAATGGATCGTAAACTTGCGGATAATTTGAAATCTTTGGGTTACGTTTTAAAAGATAAACTCCCTTTTGATGCGGTTACTTCAGTCTGTGCAGAGTGCTACTATTTCCTAAAAAAATATGTTTCATGAGGGATTCCATAAAACATTAATTTCTGAGACCAATTGAGTTCGTGAGAGCTTTAAGAATCCTTAAGTGCCGTTTTAGAGCAAAACAAAATTTATATTGAAGTTTGTGTAGAATCTTCGATTAATAAAACATCTGATAACAACTTTTTACTCAAACAATTTGGTCTACCACAAAACAAATTTCATTATGCGTCAAGACTTAATAAAAGAGGCGGAGGAATCTGTTTTTTCATAATTCTGATTCTATTGGAAAATTGTTTTGTTTTTTTTTCGTTAGTAACCACTGTCTGTTGAACTCCTAGAATAAAGGTCAATTTATTTATTGAGAGCTTCACCCCTTTTGTTAAAGGAGAAGAGGTTACTTTATGAAACAATTCATCCGCTAGTCGATCTGGATGTCTCTTTGAAGACAACCAATGATTCTTCAACTCCATGGAAAGTGCTTCTAGAGGTAGCGTAGTTAAACACGTTGAAAGTGAAACAGATAATGCGGAGGGCTTCTGATCATGTCATATCCTCCAAAAACATGTGCATTGAGGTTACAACAGATTTATTCCTACAACGTCAGGTCTTTCAATAATTTGTTTCTCATTGACCCGTTTACTGTAACTAAGCCTACGCAATAAGTTGTTAAAGAAATTTTAAAAAAATCAACCCCGATGTTAATATAGAAGTTTTTTCTAAATTGTTTAGAAAAAAATATCCGGCATATTTTAACTTTGATTGGAAGGAATATCTAGCAGCAGAAAAACAACACTGAACACTCCTATTCTGATTAAAAATAAGAGCCTATTAACTCAAAGATGTCCGTTTTTGGACAACGAATTTTTGAAATTGAAGAGCAAGAACAGAAAATCAGAGCGTGCTTTTCGAAAGACAAAGACCATTAACATAAAATCTGTCACTGAAATATGCAGGCATATCGAATATACACTCAAGAATGAGTCTAGCCGTGAGTTTTTCGCGAAATCTTTAATAAGCAAAAAGATTGAAAAAAATAAACATATTTTTGTTGCATTAATTGTTTCAATCACATCTTTCAAAAGATAAATCGGATAAGAAGGAGCAGAATAAATTTGTTTGGGCCCCTAAATCTCTCAGTGTCCTCTAGCAGTACGCCTATGCTCGACAGATTCTTGATGCATTTCTTTAAATCATTGCTTGGTTTTCATCTATCCTTGCTATTGAACTTTATAATTTCTTCTCCAGAGAATGAAGTTTTTCCACAAGCTCTACAAATAGCGGTTGTAAGACCTTATATCAAAAACATAATCTCGGTTGTCAAGAATTAGGATTATAATTGGTATTCCTTCTTCCCTAGTAACCTACGTTTAACTCAGACAACGCATCGCATACCTCTTGGCTTCCCCATTTGATCTCAAGCGAGATAATGGTAGTTATTTTTGCTTCAGTAGATTGACCGTCCCTGGCTGTTCATTCGTGAACACAGAAATAAAGAAAGCAGCTAGCACGTCTTCTTTCGCTTTGTCTGTCTCTGTTAAACTACTGTTCTCTTCCTACAGACAAGGGACGCGTCCCGTTCACCTAGTTTTCTGATTGACATTAATCCAGAACAATTTCGTGTTTCGCTTCGACTTCAATGGCACTTGTTTGTCAATTTCGAAAAACAACTTTCTATTCTGTTTACTTACTTCATTTTTGCTTTGCGTACTCTTTGAGACTGCTTTCAGTTTCCCCTTTGCAGTAGAGTTTGAGGAAATTTGCAAAATCACACTTCTGAAGTTTTGCCTGAATTTTGTTTTCAACTTAAACTCGATTTGGAATTCAGGTGTTTCAATCTCATTGTCACTTTTGTCCTGAGGCGCTCCTATGTCAATTGTTTTTGGTTCAATCGAAACATCAGTGCAGAGATGATCTAGTAAGGAACCTCCCTGCTGTCGACCTGTTCAAATTGAGTTTCAGACGCATTGCTTTAAAAAATAAATATTCCCAGGTTTAGGTCCAGACCCAAATTGAGCTATGATCAGACTATGCAGACTGAAATGACCTCTGATCAGACTTTCCAGACCAAAATGTCCTCTGATCAGACCAAATCCAGACCACTGTCCAGACTATAGTGCACTTATTATCAGACCCAAATTCAGACCACTGTCCAGACTATAAACAGACTATGATCAGACCATCTTCAGACCATGGTCCAGACTCAATTTCAGACCATTGCCCAGACCTTAATCAGACTATGATCAGACTCAATTGCGCTCAAAATAGTCTGATCAGTGAAAGATTGTAATTATGAAGAAATCTCTTAATTTTGCTATAATATATTCATTTCATAAAAACTAGTGTTTGCAGTATTAAAATCATCTAAGGAAAAGCCAATTCTGAAAATATTGCTAATGAAAACGAAACCTAACTGTTGAGAAAAAAATATTTACCATACCCCTTAGTTCATTTTTCTGACTCAATGGGTGAACTTAAACAGTTTTCCACAAGAAACGTCGTGGTCTTCAGTTAATCAAATTTTCCTCTTGAGGGGACCAGCATTTGCTATCAGCTGGACTCCTTGTTTCTGATCAGAGTCATCGGACTTTAGACGAGTCTCTGATCGGAACGCTGCTTTATTGTTGTCTCTTGGCAGAGCCAACATCCCTCAATAAAAAAAAAACAAAAAAATTGAAAAAATATAGCACTCGAAATCAGACCTTCCAGACCGAATTGACCTCTGATCAGACCGAACCCAGACCATGGTCCAGACTATAAAGACTGTGATCATACCTTCCAGACCAAATTGACCTCTGATCAGACCGAACCCAGACCATGGTCCAGACTATAAAGACTATGATCAGACCGTCCAGACCGAACTGACCTCTGAGCAGACCGAAATCAGACCATGGTCCAGACTATTGTGCGCTCGAACCGCTTTCCAGACCCTGTAATTATGGTCTGGGAACACAGGGGTGTGCACTCGATTGGGTCTGATCGTAGCTCAATTTGGGTCTGGACCAAAACCTGGGTTAACTGGTTCCAAAAAATTTGCTTCTTTCGAAATGTCGTCTGGCAGAGTTATGTGATTGTTCCATTCTTATTTGGGTAAATAAAATTGCCGAAAATGACGCGGCAGTGCTGGTGGTTCCAATGGTTTTAGGTACTTGTTGAGTGCTCAATCACTTTAGCCTTTCCATTTGGGACTTCTGTTTACCGAAGAGGGATATAAGACTTGCGAGACGCAGTCAGCTTTAGTTCAAGGTGCTGCATATTATTTAAGGAAATGTTAGTGTGTGTATCACAACTTGAATATTAGCGCAAACGTACCTCAGCGGTCAACGTCCGTCGAAAGTGGGATTCATCTTTCCCCTATCAAGCTATATCCTTCCACTGGTGCCACATTGGGTTCCATTCGCCGATGGGTTCCACTCTTGGACGGTTATTGTGTCTGCATTTGTAAACCATAGTAAGATTTTTTTCTATAGGAGCTCCTTTGCGTCTTATTTCTTTCATTAGTTTGTTTGTGCTTACTATGTAAATGAAGTCTTTGTTCTTTTCCTATCAGTTTTATCAAGGGGTGTGTCTGTTTTGTTGAACTTTTTTTCGAAACTTCTTGTCATTGCAAAAAAAATTTGTAAACTTTGAGTTCTGCTACCAATTCAATTCAAATTTTTTGTTTTGCCGCAAGTTAATTTGGGGATAATGTTGGTTGCTCTTTTGTCTGTTTTCTCTTAGAATGTCAAAATGTTTTAAAAAACCCACAATTATAAGGTTCTGTGGCTTCTTTCGGTGTTCGCAATGGCACTTGGATGGTTTTTCCTTCAAAACATGTATAATCCGCAATATTTTTGATTAGATAGGTTTTGAAATCATTAAGCCTCTAAAGTTTTAAATAATTTTATATGTGTTATATAACAATGTATCAATTCCTTGTATCAATTGATAATCCGTGTTTCAGCTGATTTTTTGTCCTTTTCGGTGCAATAACTTAATCTCTTGAAAATCAGTTTTAAACCACTGTTCTTTTTAAAGAGCAACTAAAGCAGTACTCCAGATGAAACATCCATCTGGCAACAATTTAAACAAAGCAATTTTCTTGGCTGGAAATGAAATACTAAGGACAAACGATCCAAAAACGGTTTGCTAGAGTGTGAAACAACGCTGATTAAAGAATCAATGCCTGATGGCTTTATCGGAATTTTGAAGATACCTCGAAAATACCGATCAACGTGATTAAATTCTTCTGTTGAGTGATTCATTTATTTAGGTTGATTTATGATTATTAAGATGAAGCATTGAAACCATTTGACTAAAAAGATTGAGTTTTCAGCACTCATTTTTGATCGGAGTTTTGAGCACAAAAAACTTGTCTCGAAACCACACTCAATCAAACATAGTTTAATCTGAGTTGTTCATGAGTTTCTAGTAGACCAAAAAGATATATGTTTTTTTTTCAAAAAATATCTCAAAGAGTATCAGTTAAAAGTTTTAAACTTAGAGTTGCAGATGCAAAAGCAAAACCAATAAAAACTATGCCTTAAGTTACCCAAAACAATACTTTTCTTTAATCTAGTTTAAACAACTGATAGATGTTTAGTTGTAATTTTGGTAGAAGCTCGCTAAAAACACAGAATTTTTTACAAATGTAAGGCTGGTTTGCTTTCAAATGAAAAAGTGGGAAAATTTGATGCCAGCCAAAAAAGCACATCTTCGTGTAAGATTTTAACCTGATCAATTCATCCCACCCTCTTCAGTAGGTTAGAGACTATATGCTCAACTGTGTTTTTTTGTTCAGTCAAGTTTCGCTGATCAATATTTTCATCGTACAGAGTTGTGAGGTATCATTAAAAAGTTTTTCATGATAATTATATCACATTTAAAGGATTTTTGATTTTCGAATTCTAAAAGGAGTAACAGAGGTTTGAAGCATTGTGATCGTTAGGCTCACTTCTGTTGTTTTGTTGGCATTTTTCGAATGTTTTGTTCAAATTTTGAGCAATTTAGCTTAAAATACGATAAGATTATGAGCAAAAATCTCATTGGTGTTGCGTTTAAAGATAAAAAAAGAGCTGCTGCTTTGTTTTAACCAAGTATGTTGGCTTAAGTTTTGGCCAATTTTGGGAAATTTTGCGTGTTATTCAATTTTTAAAAAATGGCGCCAAATTTTCTTCTTTAGCTTACTTTGTTCAAATTTAACGTTAGAGTAGACAAATACACTACGGACAAAACCTTCATTCACTCAGATGAGGTTTAGTTTAACCTCCAGTTCCTAAAAGGTTGTTTTGGAGCAATAAATTTGTCGCCTTTTTGATGATTCAAACCACTATTTATCAAAAATGCCTCATTTCGTTTCTATTTCTCTGTATTTTTGTTTGCCAAAAATTATATTCAGCAAGTATCCGAAAATATGATTTTAACAGGCATGCAGCAATCGCAGGTCCACTTTTGGTTTCATAAATTATTTGTGTAATGCAAAGAGATCCGGATTGTGTTTTGACTGTGTCAAATTTTTAGTTGTCCTGGAAATGTTTTTTTTTTTCGAATTACAAAAAATCTTTTTTCATCTATGGGCTCAATTATGTTAATTGAAGCCCGATATTATGTCTTCTGAGCAATTATATTGCTTTTAATGGCTCCGACAATGTGTTTTTCTTGAATTTTAGTGGAATCTTCTATTTTTCCAAGCAATTTTTTACACTCTTGTGACGAACCCTAATTAATCAAGGACTTAACCAGAATCTAAAGATCAGTTGAAGCAAGTGCCTAATGATTTCAATTGATACGTACTGGTTTTTCACTGATAGATTTCTATAATTATTTCGTCAAATTAGCAATTATTGTAAAAATTGGAACACTGATTTGTTTTAATGGATGTCGATGAGCAAAAATTTCAAAATTATTGTTGTTCTAGTATTGGAATTCCACAACTGAAGAATAATTTGGTTTGTAACGGTGCCCTGCCCTATTCAAAAACGTTTTCGGTTTTTGTATTTTAAAGTACAGATTGGAATGATTTCAAATGATAGCTTAATCACTGATAGACCAAATTGACAAAAAATGAAGATCAACGTACGTTATGATTTCAGCAAAAATCTTTTTGTTTTTATGGTTCAATACTGTGTTTGCGTAAATTTGTCGGTGATATTTTAAGTTCTTCCTGTATTCGTTGTTAATTTGCACTCTTTTGTCTTAGTTCGAGTAATTATTTGTTTCCACTTGGCTTCATGTCAGTATCAATTCTATCTTTTTACTTTTTTCAAACGAAAACTTATAGATGTTTTGACTAATGATATAAAAATACCTTTCCAAATAAATTATTTTTTTTCAGACTTCTGACGTTTTATATTGTATCTGTCACCTTGTATTTTAGTGTCAGCAAACAGAGCTTTATTTGGGTTTGCATCTTCGCTGGTGACATCAAAATCATTTCGTTTAGTTAAGTTTTTATCTGATGTTATTTTGACTTTGATATTAGTTCGTTACAAAATAAAAAAATGGACATTTAGATGTGGTCGTAAATAGTGTTTTTGTTGTTAGTCTTGTTGCTTAGTCTTCTTAATGGCAGGTATCATAGACCCTCTAATGAGATTAGTTGGTTTAATTAAGACAGTTAAATAAGAAAAAATGGTTGAGCGGGGTCGGAACATTATGTGCAACCGCACATTGCCAAGCCTTTTTGTTGCAGATACAGTATACCAAATTTCTACTGGAGTAGCTAGTCACCTCCAAAAACCATGTTAATTTTGTCATTCTTACCTTAAAAATTTTTTTTTTCTTAACCTTTTGTTTGAGAGGATATAGCAATAACGTGGGGAAAATTGTAAAACACGTGGTGACTGTGTTTAGTATTGACTTTTAGTTGCTGGATGTGATCACTGAAAGTACTTTTCTTTTTTAAAAAATAAATTATTTGATGCATTTAAAAAGAAAATCAAGCCAGCGTTTTCCGTTATCAGGCAGAAATTTCTTATTTTTTTGCACAAAGAATCACAACCCCTGTCTCAAAATTTAAGGACGGTGAAAAAAATTTAAATTCAGCAAAATCACATGAATTTATTCTCCACATAGTTTTAGTAACAATTCCGCATGTCAGCTCAATTCTTAAACAATCCCATTACTTCTAAAAATTAACCGTTGACGCTTACAGAAAATTGTTGAATAAGTTTTACAAACAGAAGCTAATTTTCACGTGCTGAATTACATTGCTAGATCTGTTAATTCAATAATTAACTTCTAGAGATAAAAAGTTGGCTAGCCCGAGGAAGATTAGAAGTGCCGCAAAATTACAAATCCTAAATCATTTTTTATCGATCACACTTTAGTTTCTAAATCAATTGATGGATTGCTCCAGTTGATTACTAAACAACCAACATCAAATAAATGAAGCCTGTAGAACCTTTAAATTAAAACTAAATATGCAGCGGTTGATCATTCTAATTGTTCAAAGTATATCTTCGCATTTTCCCCTCTGAAAGATCCCGCTCTTTGTCGATTTTAGCCCAGTCTATTAAATTTCTAGGTAAAGTTCAATTCATTATAAAATGCCTTTTCGTGGTTTTTACATTTATAATTTATCAGCTTTGAAGTAAAATTTACCACCAGCCGAATTTTAATAAGTGATCAAGGCCTGGTCTGTGAACAAAACTCATTTCCTTTTTGGCTAATTGAAATTTGTAGAAAAAAAACTGATCTCGTCTCATTTTAAATCAGTCTTTTTTTCAGTTGCAGAAGTCGGTGTTTGAAAAAAATAAATCGATTAAACATTTCAAATTTGATTACGGGAGGTATGCAATATATTAAGTCAAAAGAGAGGCTGCGATAATTTAGTTCTTCTTTATTACTTCAGCAACAACTTTATAAAAAATGTCGGCGAACGAGGTTAGCGCTAATAGTTTTTGATAGTGGTTTGTTCCTAATTCTTGCATTTTCTACTTTTTCATCGGAAAAAATATCATCAAGTATCACTGGTCAGCTAAGACTATCCCATGGAATAAAATCAATCATATCCTTGATCAAGGCTCTGAATAAACTAAGACTTGGACCAAATTGTACCAACGATTCAGCATATCATTGAGAACTCTATTATCCCTAATATTGTCATGTCAGCTGTCCTAAAGATTCTCAAATTGAGTTAATTTTCTTCAATAGAAATTTTGCAGTGTCTGTAGCCACATTTGTTGCCGTTTTTAGACCTGCAAAGAGCAACTGAAAAGACGAGGCCGCGATTTAACCCAATTTTCTTTCGGAAACTTTTGCTCGCATCGGAAAGTTGCCTAATCTATCTTGTTAATAAACTGAAATCTCTTCCTAAGCAATTGCTCATTTGATGGAAAACATAAATAAAATACCTGTAAGGATTTCAGTGGTTTGTGGTCCACTATAAGGTACAAGAATAGACTTAGCTGATTTTTGCCGCTCTCTTGTTCCAACAGAGTTTCAATTTTTCCGTAGTAATACCAGGATCCTATATGTTGTCAAACATAAGGCACTTCCTTGTACAACCCTTGCAATAATGTTAAAAAATTCATGCATAATCCGTGTATGATCGCAAGGAAATCAGATATGACTGTAGTACGACTACCAGCTAATCATATATGATTTTTCCTCTAGATCTGATTCCATTCCAAAATATTTCGAGACGTCAAATTATACTAACCCATAGTTTAGTGATAGGAAACTTAGACAAACAATATGGGCTTAGAATTTTATTTGGCTGATACTCCCTATATTTCTAGTCATGCTACACGAATAAAAAAATTCAAGGCAATTTTTTTGTGAATTTTTTCAAAGTAATCATTTAAAGAATATCTTCTAAACAGATTGTCTTGATTCAGAAACTTTTTGTTTTGCTCCCAGTGAAATGTGAAACTTGATACAACTTGCCATGTCATACAAGATCTTGACAAACCTTGCAATACTTGAGACATCTTGCCAAGATCTTGATAGACAAATATTCCTTGGAACAACTTGATGAGATCTTGACTAGAACTGATCAAGATATTTCAAGAATTTTTCTTGGCGTAACTTGATGAGATCTTGACATATCTGAACACATCAAAAAAATTTTGTTTGTAAGAAACTTGGAGTGAAGTTGTGGAACCGGGAGTTCACACAAAAATAAGCCATGGCTAGAAAATCCAGACAAAAACTTAACCATGACTCGAAGTAGTGAAAATTACCACGATGCAACGCGTTTATGTCTCAACTTTGTACCGACATGCAACTATGACTCGTCAATACGAAGATTTGACGTAACGCAAATTTAACCCAAAAACACGATTATGATCACACAGAAAAAATAGTCATTGGAGGAAATCAAATCAAGTAAATTAACGGGAGCACTATATTCCGTCATTCTTGATATTTCTTGCTTAGTCTTATGATTTCTTGTTACATCTTCTTTTTGGGTGCTATTGAATTTTTAATACTCGATATATCTTGCCATGTCATGGTTAATTTTTCTTGGAAATCTTGCCTAGATCTTGTTTCTTGACAGCCTCGCAAAGAACGTGCAAGTTCGTACATATCTTGTTGTTTTCATGGTAAGTAACATGGCAAGATCGTGGAACGATTTGCCAAGATTTGGTATGTTTCTTATCAAGATGTACCAACTTTCAGTTCACGGGGTAGACAAAGAAAAACATAAAAGTCCATATGATCGAAAATTAATTACGTTCAGGCTCCAATTACCTTCAAGCTGTCAATCCGTTCAAATGCAGAATTACAGAATTTTGGCTGCTATAACGTTTAAGAGTCATAATTGACATTGAATGATTACTAATAGATATTTCTGACCTTCTAAAAATTACATCCTTTCAACCTTCTCAAGTTTCTAATGATTCCTGTGAAATCTTTGTAAGACAAAACGGAAACCATACTAATTAACTTTTACCCTGTAAGATTGGTGGAATCAATGTTGGTATGAATACCAAAAAATATGGCCTTTAAAATTGACCTGGAATGGAAACTAAGAGTTTTTTTTGATGAACACCAGGGAAAGTTGAACACCTCGGTCAAATTAATTCAGGATCAGACCCATCCAGACAATAATTAGACATAATGATCTGTCGACAATGATCAGACCATATCCTCGTCATTTTTGTTCATAAGGGAACAAACATTTTAGACACTTAATAACGATCCAAGACAAAAACGATCCAAAGATGAAAACTGGCTCTGATGAGCAATCATTATACGGCTCCTGAAAAACTTCATTGTAAACTAAAAATATCTTTCCAGATCACATCACCAATAAACATAATTGCCGCAATCTTTGCAGGATTTTTTATTATAAAAGGGGCGCTAAGTTTAACTATTTTCGCTGCAGGACCTCAACAAAACAAAAGTTTTTGTGCAGATAAATTTTGGAAGACTCGGGGAGTTGTGATGAACTGTTAGCTACACATCACAGGAGAAATATTTTTCTAAAGGTTTTTCATTTGTGAATATTTCCCTTTGTTAAACAATACATCTGTAACAGTTACATCTAAAAATTATGCGTTCAAGTTATGCGTTAAAAATTATGCGTAAAAAAATCATCTAGACAGTTTAATCAAAAAATAGGCTAAAACTGAGAGACTACCTCCAAAGTTAATCTACAAAGTGGAATTACCAATTTCGTCTGCTAATACGAGCGCCAAAGACAACAACGAAACGTTCAATTATAATTGTTGCAGGAAATTTGTTGTCAGAAAATAACAAAAAAATAGTCATTATCTGTGAATACAAAGTGCAGAGTTTCTGTGGAGAACAATGCTTGTCTCTCATGTATGGGATATGAGAGTTGAATGAAAATAAATTCCCGTTTCCAAACTGATGAAACTTTCACTTGCTGTTTGTAAAAAGATGCTTATATTCGAATATAACTATTGATGTTGTCTCTTATTGTCGATAAAATAACCGAAAGACAATGAGTTTACCGTTTACTTATAATTGGAAAAGAGTTGGCTGATAATTGTCGTTTTGGAAATCGGAGAGACTCAATAAAAAGCGAGGCCTTCTTGAGTGATATGTTCGAGAAAAACCCTAAAGAGACTAGCTCCTCGAAACAATTGAACTACAAAGAGCTGAAGAAAAGAAAACAAACGGGAAAAGGAGGCGGCAGAATCAGCAAAGATTTCATGCTGAGATAAATTCTCAAATTAAGTTTACTTTGCCACATGCAATTGTATTAAACTTCCGAAATCAAAATCTTGCATTTCAGCAACGCGTCGAATTCTGAATAACTCAGGATTAAATTCTAATAGCAGAAAATACTGACATGAAGAACCACACATCAAAATCAAAATCTAACACCTTTTGAGAAAAATATGGGCCTGTTCAATTTCATTATAACAAAAAGCGTTATTTGACTTCCCGGAACTAGCAGTCAGAGAGTATCAGTTCATAACCATAGAAATTAACAGTCTGTTTTGTGGCTAAGTAGTTCTCTGTTCATGTCAAATATTAGTATGTATCGACTGTGAATTGAACTATTTATGTGCGATTATTCTGTTCTCTATCTGTGCATAATTTTGGTTAATTCTTCCTTTCAACTGCCCAGACTTAATTGCCGACTGCCACTTAACTGGCCAAAAATAATTGCTGACTGCCACTAAAGTGGCCATAGCCAGACTTAATTGCCGACTGCCACTTATTTACTCACTTGCAAAGTGTTTGCATACACTCATAATCAACAACGGCATAACTATGTTTGTCAAAATAACAAATACTAAATTTTGCATAGTGGTTTTTTCATGCTGTCATGCGATAAATATTAAAGTTAAATAATCT
>NC_134468.1:5735770-5845451 GCF_964194025.1 Convolutriloba macropyga
CACTGTTTTTGGTTATCCTCAATTACCGTTGATTTTAGGTTCCGGCGGAAGATAGAGATCTTTGAGAATTAAGTATTGGGTTAGTGTGTAGAAGCAATTGGCGTAGGAATTCTCCGCGTCTGCTTGATCTACCTGATACAAACTATTTTTGTTCAAGTTTCTATTACTAACGCTAGTTTATGCCTATTACAGTGAAATTATGGAGTAGGCGTTCCCCGCATTTGTTTGACTTGATAATTTCTCAGCCCGCTAGATGTCTTCTTCTTGTTGTCCCATCGATTCACCAATTTGGCCCACTGAACACTGAACGTTGCTTTTTCAACATCAATTACATCTCATTGTTCATTTTGTTTTTTGTAGATATATGATACTGGTAGGCTACGCAACTTTTCTGTATATTTTTTTTGCTGACGGGTTGAAAGTTTTGCATCAATATATGTTTTTTTAAGTTGGATTCTCAAAACCAGTTCATCTTGATATCTAATCATGCATCATCATCAATTGTCGCTCTTCAGAGTCAAATGTTTTCACTTGCAGCGGCGGAAGATGAGGTTCAATCTTCACAACATGACAAATGTCACTTAATAAATTTGAATGGGAGTTGAGGAATTCAATATGCCTCATATTGTTTTAGCCTAGTTTTGGACAGTTTTTGCCATTTTTTGCTGCATATTCAAGACGAGGTCTTCTTAACAGTGCTGTAAAGAGCTTAACAAAGAGTTTTTGGATTCAACCTTCTAACAGATCTTTTAATGACCATCAAGACTGCCTTATTCTTTTTATACTAGTTAAGATACGCACTTCCAAGTTGAGACAACTGTTTGTAATTGACCCCAAAAATTTATGCCAAAGTTAACGTTTTCAGCTCGCGCTTATCCACTATCTCTCTCTCTTTCTCTCTTTATATATATATATATATATATATATATATATATATATCCAATACTGTTGTGATTTTGATGAGATTGCTACTGACGCACACTTTGTGACGCTTTAATTCGACAAGCTATTTTTGACCGCGTTATTTTCTGTTGAAGCAGTTTTTTTTGCAACGTCATCTGCAAACATGTACAGCTCTGAGGAGGTTGTTCGCAGCATTGAATTGATATAGATGATACAAAAACCAGCCCTAGGACCAAACCTTGCGGAGTTCCGCTTTACACCTCCATCAAATTCGGATAAGCATCATAAAAAACTTGGTTCTTTTCTATCAAGTACCGACCTTCCAATTCTTTTTAGAGTATTACCCGAAATTTTTAATTGGTCCAGTATCCGTAAAAACTTTTGGTGGGGCACTGTGTTGAATGCTTTTCTAAAGTCAAAAGCTCATTTGGAGTGGGAGTTCAGCGTGTCTGCTTGATCTACTTGATATAAATTTATTTTTTTTTCAAATTCTCCTAGTTATCCTAGTTTATTATCATTACAGATAAACATTTGGCGTGGGAGTTCCTCGCATCTGTTTGACTGGTCAATCTCCCAGCCGAATATCGGGCTTTTTATTGTTGTCCTATTGATTCCCCAATTGAGCCAAAAGTGAACATGGCACCACTACCGCCACCACCCTATGAGCCACAATGCGTTATTCGTATAGAACGGTTTAAACCACAAACAACAGCGAATTGTGTGAAGTGAAAAGTGTATATGTGCAACCTTCCTGCTTGGGAATCATGAAGTGTTCAAATCTAAAAGAGATGGTTTTCTGGCCGTGTAACCAAGCCCGCCAAGATTTGCTGCTGAGTTGTTTGCCCTTGGAAGGATAAAAGCTAATGGTAAGAAAGTGGGTTGTAATTATCAACTCACTCTTTCGGGATGTTTCGCAGCTCCAAAATAAAGTAGCATTGCTTAGAAAACGAATTTTTCCCTTCCTGAATGGGCAAAATCTAACAGAAAAATTATTGGCAGCACATTAATTACTCAAACTATGTCGTGCACCAAATAACCAAAACAACTGAAGAATTCGTTTCGGAATCTACCTCAAAAAAACCAAGGTTTTTAAAAGAAGTGAAAGCGGCTACAAACGTTCCTCAAGGTGATCAGTTGTCCAAAAACCTGCAGGGATGACGGCATATACATGTGCGAAGACTAAATCAGCATATCAATACTACAGAGATGCAAAAATAATGCACGACAAACAATATTAATCAACTCCACAAACTTCAGAATTATAAACCAGAGTTACTGCCTAAATCCTTTCACTTTGTCTTGAAGCTCAATGATGATAAATTTGAATCATACAATTACTGTCCCAAAAAACTACAAATTGAAAGAATTGATTTTACCAATAATGCATGTGAGTGTCTATCCACTGCTGATCAGAATAGAATATAGACAACACGCTCTCTTCTAGAAAAACATTCGGCTCATTTTTTAGTAACAAAAAAGTGTTCTGTCCGCCATAATATAAAAAAAATCAGTGCCATTTTAGAGCTAAAAGAAATTAATTTTGAATTATGTGTAGAATATTGAATTTATAAGCAATCTGATCACATCTTTTTTTATTCCAACAATTTTGTTTACAAAGATTTCAATATTAAGGTGCCTCAAGAACCATTAAATCCGCTTTTTTCACAGATTTCTTCTGTTAGAAAATTTTGAAATTTTTTCCTCCGAAATTTTCGAATGCAATTTCATGATAATTAAGGCTGAAGGAATTAGTTTAATAGTAACAGCTGACTGTCAAACTCCTGGAGAAATTGTCAAAAGTTTTTTTGAAGTCTGCAACCGTTTTCTGAGAAGAAAGTTACTTTCTAACAGAGTTCTTCCGCTAGTCGATCTGGATGTCTCTTTGAAAAAAACTAATGATTTTTCATTTCTATGGAAAATGCTCAAAAAGTAACTTAGTAAAACACTTGGAAAAAGAAACACATAAATGAAAAGAGCTTCCTGATCAAGTCATTTCCAGCTAAAAAATGTGCAATAAGGTTACAACAGATTCTTTCCTGCAGCGTCAGATCCTTTCGTAGATTGTTTTTGTTGACTATTTTCCTGTAAATGGTTTTCAAAAATTGGAAAATACTTAACCCTGACGTTTATTTGAAAGCAATTCTAAATAGTTTAAAAAAATAATCCGACAGACGTTAACCGTGATTGAAACAAGTATCAGGGCAAACAACCCTGAAATCTTTTATTCCGTTTACAAACACGACCCTAATAACTCAAAGATGTCTTTTTGTGACAACGAAGTATTGAGTCTGAAGAGAAAAAAAAGAATAACAGGTCGTGTTTTTCAAAAGACAACGAATACTGACATAAAATCTATCCGTAGAATGATCAAAAAGTTTTTTTACAGAAAAGCGCTCTGATTAAAACGCGTAATATATATATCGAATATACACTGAAGAATTTTTTCAGCCCCCAGATGTTTGCTAAATCTCTATTGGCCCAGGAAAATTGCAAAACTTAAACTTTTTTTCGCACTAATTAATTCCAAAACGTCTCACGAAGATCATTGCATAAGAAGGAGCCGAATGATTATTTTTGGGCAATTAACTGAGGGATCATATTGAAAACAACATTCTGTGTATGCCAAATCCCATGTGTTTATATAAAGTTCTTTACTGCTGATACTGTACTCCTGATAACAACCAAGAACTTTGTCAGATCTTAAGTGAGAGAAAAACCACGTTTTAAATTGGCCTCGAACTATCAGCCGCGTCAGACCCAATTGATCATGAGATATTCTGTCTTCATTTTCATGACACGGTTGTTTACTTTTTCTTTAACAAAAATGTGACCTACGAGATATGTGATTCAGAATTGGGCACAATGCAAAATGATTTACAGGTGCGAAGCTACGAACAAGCAGAAAAAACCGGATTTCATGAATAATGCGAAGAAATTGACGTTCTATGACCTTCAACTGCCAATGGACTGTATATTTGCGGATAAAGTGACAATTTTGAGTTTTGTTTCAGAATATAAAATCTTTCTTTCGATGCAATTTATTTCAGTCTTTGCAGGGTGTTACTATTTCTTACTTATAATATATTCCACCAGAGATTCTTTTCCAAAAGATTAATCAAATGAAATTGTGAGAGTTTTAATTCTAACTGAGCTTTACTATTGTAGTTTGTTTTGTTAAGGGTTGCCCAATGTTCTCCTTTAGAGATTACAGCGGACAATGAACTGGGCATGCCGATCAATTTGTCGACAATCTCCCGCCTAACTTCGAATTTTATTCAACAATTTTAATGGTTAGCTGTAGAAAAACGAATTTTTTCCATATTTTTCTTATGAGTCATCAGCTGGTTCATCAACGGCAGATGTTCTTAGACTATCTTTAATCGCTCGTTTCTCGAAATTACAAAGTGACAAGATCTCAAAACATTTACAATTTTAAAACTCCGGCTATGAAGACGGCTTTTGGAAAGTGATCATTCAGTTTTGCGGCTTTCAACGAAAAGAACCGACTTCCTTTTGAATTAAAACATTTAACAGTTGAAAATGTTTTCAGAGATCAGCTAAAAAATTTATCGTTCAGAAAGTTTGCTCTTTTCATTATTTGCGCAGTCCGGAATGTTTTCGTTTAGGCCCTCTATTTATTTACTGGCTACCTGTTACAATTAGAGCCTGCATTTGAGAGGTTCAATGCGAATCATCATTTTTATGCTGATGACACGGTTGCATTATTACTTTTTCTGCAACAACAATGTGACTAAATGAGTTGGTGGTTCACTATTGGGCACTCTGCAAAATGACTTAAAGTTGTGAATCAACCAATAAACACAAAGAAACCAGATTTCAGGAAATTTGCGCAGAAGAGATTGATGGTCTGTGACATTCACCTGCCAATGGATCGTAAACTTAAGGATAATGTGAAATTTTTGGGTTCTGATTAAAAAGATAAAATCTCTTTTGATGCAAGTTATTTCACTCTGTTCAGAGTGTTACTATTTCCTTAAAAAAACAATTTCATCAGGGATTCCATTGAAGATTAATTTCTGAGACCAATTGAGTTAGTGAGAGCTTTAAGTATCCTTAAGTGCTGTTTTAGAGCAAAACGAAATTCAGTTTGAGGTATGAGAAGAATCTTCGATTAATAAAACATCTGATAACAGCTTTTTACTCAAACAATTTGGTCTATCACGAAAAATTTTATAATGCGGCAAATCTGATTTTATTGGCAAATTTTTAATTTTTTCGACTGAATATTTTGAGTGCTAATTGATAATACTTAACGCTGAAGAAATTAGTTGAATAATAACCACTGTCTGTTGAACTCCTAGAATGAATGTCACATTCTTTATTGAGATCTTCACTCCTTTTGTTTGAGGAAAAGAGGTTACTCTATGAAACAAGTTCTTTGCTAGTTTATCTGGTATGTCTCTATGAATAAAACCAATGATTCTGGAGGTAGCGTAGTTAAACATGTTGAAAGTGAAACAGATAAAAGCAGAGGGCTTCTGATCGTGTCATATCCTCCAAAAAATATGTGCATTAAAGTTACAACAGTTTTATTCCTACAACGTCAGATCTTTAACTAATTCGGTTCTCATTGACCCATTTACTGTATCTAAGCCTACGCAACAAATTGTTCAAAGAAGTTTAAAAAATCAACCCCGATGTTTCTTCAGAAGTTCTTATAATTTGGTTAGAAGAAAACTGTCCGGCATATGTTAACACTGACTGGAACAAATATCTAACAGCAGAAAAAAAACACTGAACACTCCTATTCCGCTTAAATATAGGACCCTATTAACTCAAAGATGTGCGTTTTTAGACAACGACTTTTTGAATTTGAAGAGCAAGAAAAAAATCAGAGCGCGCTTTTCGAAAGACAAAGACCATTAGCATAAAATCTGTCACTGAAATATACACAAAAAATTTTTCAGGTAAAGCGTGCTAATTCAAAAGCGTGCTAGGCATATCGAATATACACGGAGGAATGAGTCTAGCCGTCAGTTATTTGCAAAATTTTTATTCAGCAAAAACGATTGCAAAAATTAAACATATTGTTGCATTAATTGTTTCAACCACGTCTTTTGAAAACAAATGCATGAAATGCATAAGAAGGAGCGGAATGCATTTTTCTGGACACCGAATTCTTTCAGTACTCTCTAGCAGTACGTCTATGCTCGACTGCATCTTGATGCAATTGTATAAATTATTGCTTGATTTTCATCTATCCTTGCCTTTGATCTTTTTAAATTCTTCTCCAGAGAATGGAGTGTTTCCACAAGCTCTACAAAAAGAGGCCGTATGATTTTATATTAAAATTTATTATCGGTTGTCATGACTTAGCGACTTATCGTCCTATATCCAATCTATGCTTTATCTCAAAATTACTTGAATAAGCTGTGTTATCGAGAGATTATATTGAAGATAACACTTGGTTTTTGCAAATTCCAAAGTGTTTATAGAAAATTTTTCTCCCTTGAAAAATCACTCTTGAAAGTAATCAGTAATACTTTGCTATTTTTTACCAACATTTACCTTGACCTTGATCTGTCAGCAGCGTCAGACACAATTGATCATGATATATTTCTGTCTGTTCTTGAAATTGTAAAGTAATTGAACAGAGTCTTCTCAGCTTTATCAAGAGCTACCTCTGTGGTAGATTGTAAAAAGTTTCAATTGATGACACTTTTTCATCAATGCAGCTAGTTGAATGGGTATTCCTTAGGATTCTGTTTCAGGCCCGCCTCTTTTTTATTTGCTACCTCTAAATATTGGAGCTTATATTTAGGAGGCTGAAAGTTAACCCTTATTTTCATTTTTATGAAACGGTTGTTTACTTTTTCATTAAGAAAATTGTGACTTACGAAACCTGTGATTCAGTATTGGGCACAGTGCAAATTGATTTAACGGTGCAAAGCTACGAATAAGCAGAAAAACCGGATTTCATGAATGATGCGAAGAATAACTTGATGTTCCATGACATTCAACTGCCAATGGACTGCATATTTGCGGATAAAGTGACTTTTTTGAGTTTTGTTTGAGAAGATGAAATCTTTCATTCGATGCAAGTTATTTCAGTCTGTGCAGGGTGTTACTATTTCTTACGTAAAATATATTTCATCAGAGACTCCTTCCCAAAAGATTAATTGAATGAGTGTGTGAGAGCTTTGATTCTCACTGAGCTTTACTATTGTAATTCATTTTGTGAGGATTGCCCAAAGTTCTCCTTCAGAATTTACAGCGGACAAGGAACTGGGCATGAAAATGATTTTGTCGGCAATGTCCTGCCTAATTTCTGCCTGCCTGACAAGATCTCAAAACATTTACAACTTTAAAACTCCGGCTATGAAGACGGTTTTTGGAAAGTGATCATTCAGTTTTGCAGTTCTGCACGAATGGAAACGACTTCCTTTTGAGTTAAAACCTTTATCAGTTGAAAACGCTTCAAGAAAACAGCTGAAAAAATTTATTCTAATAAGCACTTAAAAGCTGTGTGGCAGTAGATCTTCCGTGCATAAATTTAAATAGCCTGTTGCTCTTTTCATTATTTGCGCAGTCCGGAATGTTTTCGTTTAGGCCCTCTATTTATTTACTGGCTACCTGTTACTATTAGAGCCTGCATTTGAGAGGTTCAATGCGAATCATCATTTTTATGCTGATGACACGGTTGCATTATTACTTTTTCTGCAACAACAATGTGACTAAATGAGTTGGTGGTTCACTATTGGGCACTCTGCAAAATGACTTAAAGTTGTGAATCAACCAATAAACACAAAGAAACCAGATTTCAGGAAATTTGCGCAGAAGAGATTGATGGTCTGTGACATTCACCAGCCAATGGATCGTAAACTTAAGGATAATTTGAAATTTTTGGGTTCTGATTAAAAAGATAAATTCTCTTTTGATACCAGTTACTTCAGTGTGTGCAGGCTGATACTTTTACTTACAAAAAATATGTTTCATCAGGGATTCCATAAAAGATTACTTTCTGAGACCAATTGAGCTTGTGAGAGCTTTAAGCACTCTGAAGTGCCGCTTTAGAGCAAAATGCAATTCATTTTGATGTATTTGTAGAATCTTTTTTAATAAAACATCTGATAACAACTTTTTACTCAAACAATTTGGTCTACCACAAAACAAATTTTATTATGACCTAATAAATGAGGGGGAGGAATCTGTTTTATCACGATTCTGATTCTATTGGAAAAATCTTAAGTTTTTTTCGTTAGTTACGGCTTTCTGTTGAACTCCTAGAATAAATGCCAAAATCTTTATTGAGAGCTTCACCCCTTTTGTTTGAGGAGAAGATGTTACTTTATGAAACAATTCCTCTGCTAGTCGATCTGGATGTCTCTTTGAAGACAGCCAGTTGTTCTTCAACTCTATGAAAACTGCTTCTAGATGTAGCGTAGCTAAACACGTTGAAAGTGAAACAGATAAAACGGAGGGCTTCTGATCATGTCATATCCTCCAAAAACATTTGCATTGAAATTACAACAGATTTATTCCTACAACGTCAAATCTTTCATTAATTTGTTTAGAAGAAAACTGTCCGGCATATGTTAACAGTGATTGGAACAAGTATCTAGCAGCAGAAAAAAAACAACACTGAACACTCCTATTCCGCTTAAATATAGGACCCTATTAACTCAAAGATTTTAGACAACGAATTTTTGTATCTGAAGAGCAAGACAAAAAAATCAGAGCGTGCTTTTCGAAAGACAAAGACCATCAACATAAAATCTGTCACTGAAATATACAGGCGTAAAAAAAATACACTGAAGAATGAGTTTAGCCGTCAGTTTTTTGCGAAATCTTTATAAAGCAAAAAAGATTGAAAAAAATTCAACCACGTCTTTCAAAAGTCAATGCATAAATTTGATAAGAAGGAGCAGAAAAAATTTGTTTGGGCCACTAAGTCTTTCAGTGTCCTCTAGCAGTACGCCTATGCTCGACAGATTTTTGATGCATTTCTGTAAATCATTGCTTGGTTTTCATCTAACCTTGCTATTGAACTTTATAAATTGTTCTCCAGAGAATGAAGTTTTTCCACAAGCTCTAAAAATAGCGGTTGTAAGATCTTATGTCAAAAACATAATCTCGGTTGTCAAGACTTAGGATTATAACTGGTATTCCTTCTTACCTGGTAGCCTTCCTTACGTTTATTCCAGACAACGCATCGCATACCTCATGGTTGCTTCCCCATTTGATCTCATGTGAGATAATGGTGTTTATTTCCACTCCAGTAGACCGACCGTCCCTGGCTTTTCATTCGTGAACACAGAAATGAAGAAAGCGGCTAGCACGTCTTCTTTCGCTTTTCGCTTTGTCTGTCTATGTTTAACTACTTTTCTCTTCCTACAGACAAGGGACACGTTCCGTTCACCTAGTTTTCTGATTGACAATAATTCAGAACAATGTCGGGTTTCTCTTCGACTTCAATGGCACTTGTTTGTCAATTTCGAAAGACAACTTTCTAATCTGTTCACTTACTGCATTTTTGATTTGCGTACTCTTTAAGACAGCTTTCAATTTCCCCTTTGCAATAGAGTTTGAGTAACTTTGCAAAATCACACTTTTGAAGTTTTGCCTGAACTTTTTTTCAGTTTAAACTCGATTTGGAATTCAGCTGTTACAATCTTATTGTCACTTTTGTCCTGAAGTGCTCCAATGTCAATTATTTTTGGTTGAATGGAAACATCAGTGAAGAGGTGATCAAGTAAGGAACCTCCCTGCTGTCGTTTGTTCAAGTTGAGTTTCAGACGCATTGTTTTAAAAAACAAATTAATAACAGCATCCAAAAAAAATTATTTCCCTTTAACTGTCGTCTGGCAGAGTTATCTGATTGTTCCATTCTTATTTGGGTAAATAAAGTTGCCGAAAATGATTTCGACAGTGCTGGTGGTTCCATTAGTTTTAGGTACCTGTTGAGAGATCAATCACTTTAGCCTTTCTATTTGGAACTTCTGTATACCAAAGAAAGATAGTGGTTGTAAGACGTTGTGTCAAAAACATAATCTCGGTTGTCAAGACTTAACTGGTCATAACTGGTATTCCTTCTTTCCCAGTAGCTTTCTTTACGTTTAACTCAGACAACGCATCGCATACCTCTTGGCTTACCCAGTTGATCTCATGTGCGATAATGGTAGTTATTTCCACTTCAGTAGATTGACCGTCCCTGGCTTTTCATCCGTGAACACAGAAATAAAGAAAGCAGCTAGCACGTGTTCTTTCGCTTTGTCTGTCTCTGTTAAGCTTCTCTTCTCTTCCTACAGACGCGGGAGGGGTCCCAATCACGTAGTTTTCTAATTGACATTAATTCAGAACAATGTCGGGTTTCTCTTCGACTTCATTGGCACGTGTTTGTCAATTTGGAGAACCAACTCTCTAATCTGTTTACTTGATGCATAAAACGGTTTGTTCATCAACTGCAGAGATTGTTAGACTCTACTCGCTGGTATGTCGAACGGGCAACGTGACAAGATTTCAAAAAATTACAACTTTACAACTCCAGTTATGAAGACCGCTTTTGCATCATGATCATTCAGTTTCGCAGTCCTCCACAAATGGAATCAAATTTCCTTTGAATTAAAACATTTACCATTTGAAAACGTTTCCCGAAAGAAGCTAAAAACACTTCTGTTGTAATAAGTCTTTTGTACAGCAGTTATTAGTATATAAATAGAGCTTCACCCAAAAAAAATGATTTTTTAGAGCTCTTTGACAGTAGATCTTCCGCGCATAAAACCAAATTGCTCAATGCTGTTTTTATTATTTGCGAGTGTGCTTGATTAAAAAATGTCGCAGAATTTTCTCCAATACTTTGCAACATATTGATATCAGGCTGACTGCTTGGAATCTGACATCTTTTTTGCATCAATCGTTTTATTTTGCAAAAAGGTTGGCCCTTCCAGTCTAATGGTAGACCACCAATTTTCCACGACTCCTTGAAATCTCCCACAATTTTTTTTCGAACCTACACTCATTGAGATTTATGACTGGAATACCTTTCACTCAGACAAATGCATCGCTTACATCATGGCTTCCCCATTTGATGTCATGTGAGATAATGGACGTTTTTTTTTTCGCTTCAGTAGACCAACCAGGTCCCGGGCGGTTCATTTTTGAACACAGAAAAAAAGAAAGCAGCTAGCACGTCTTCTTTCGCTTTGTCAGTCTCTGTTAAACTACTCTTCCTTTTCTACGGACAAGGGGCGCGTCCCATTCTTCTAGTTTTCTTACTGACATTAATCCAGAATATTATCGGGTTTCTCTTCGATATCAATGACACCTGTTCCTTTTTTTCTAAAAGTTAGTTTCTAATCTGTTTACACACTGTATTTTTTGCTTTCCGTACTCTTTGAGACTGCTTTCAGATTCTCTTTTGCAGTACAGTTTGAGGAATTTTGCAAAATCACACTTTTGGAGTTTTGCCTGAAAATTGTATTTATTTTAAACTCGATTTGGAATTCAGCTGTTACAATCTCATGGTCACTTTTGTCCTGGGGCGCTCCTATTTCAATTTTTTTTGGTTTAATCAAAACATCAGTGAAGAGATGATCTAGTAAGGAACCTCACTGCTGTCAACTTGTACACGTTGAGCTTCAGACGCGTTGCTATAAAAATTAATTATTAACTGCTTCCAAAAAATTTGCTTCTTTTGAACTGTCGTCTGGCAGAGTTATCTGATTGTTCCATTTTTATTTGGGTAAATAAAATTTCCGAAAATGATGTCGACAGTGCTGGTGGGTCCAATAGTTTTAGGTACTTGTTGAGTGCTCAATCACTTTAGCCTTTCCATTTGGGACTTCTGTTTACCGAAGAGGGATATAAGACTTGCGAGACGCAGTCAGTCTTAGTTCAAGGTGCTGCATATTATTTAAGGAAATGTTAGTGTGTGTATCACAACTTGAATATTATCGCAAACGGACCTCATCGGTCAACTTCCGTTGGAAGTGGGATTCATCTTTCCCCTATCAAGCTTTATCTTTCCAACTGGTGCCACATTGGGTTCCATTCGCCGATGGGGTCCACTCTTGGACGGTTTTTGGTTCTGCATTTGTAAACCATAGTAATTTTTTTTCTACAGGAGGTCCTTTGCGGCTTCTTTTTTTCATTAGATTGTTTCTGCTAACTATGTAAATGAAGTCTTCGTTCTCTTCCGATCAGTTTTATCAAGGGGTGTCTGTTTTTGTTTAATTTTCTTGAAAACTCTTGTAATTGCAAAAATTTCTAAACTTCGAATTTTGCTACCAATTCAATTCAAACTTTTTGTTTGCCGCCAAATATTTTCCTGGTAACATTTGTCGCTTTTTATTTTTTATAGGATTTGTAAATTTCTCTACTCTGAGCTTTTTAAATTTTGAGTTTTGCTACAAATTCATTGCAATTTGGTTGTTTTGCCGCAAGTCAAATTGGGGATAACGTTTGTCGCTTTTTTGCATCTTTTCTCTCGAAAATGTCAAAAGGTTTAAAAAAATCACAACTAAAAGGTCTTGTGATTTCTTTTAGTGTCAGCAAAGTTTTTGATTAGATGTATTTTGAAATCATTTAGCGTGTTATATAACATTGTATCATTCCTTGTATCAATTGATAATCCGTGTTTCGGCTGATTTTTTGTCCTTCTTCGATGCATTAACTTGATATTCTCAAAATTAGTTTTAAACCACTATTCTTTTGAAAACGCAACTGTTCTTTTAAAGCAGTATTCCAGATGAAATATACATCTGGCAACAATTTAAACAAAAAAACAAAGCAATTTTTTTGGCTGGAATTGAAAATCTCAGGACAAAAATCCAAAAATCATTTGCTACAGCGTAAAACAACGCTGATTAAAGAATTAATGTCTGATGGCTTTAAGGTTTCCGTTTTGAAAATACCTTGTAAATACCCGATCAACGTGATTAATTTTTTATGTTGAGTGTTCAATTTATTTGGTTGATTTATGATTATTAAGATGAAGCATTTAAACCATTTGACTAAAAAGATTGAGTTTTCAGCATTCAATTTTGACAGGGGTTTTGAGCACAAAAAAATTGTCTCAAAATCACACTCAATCAAATAAATTTTAAACTGAATTGTTCATAGTTTCTATTTGACCAAAAAAATATATATATATTTTCTTAAAGGTATCTCAAAGAGTATCAATTAAAAGTTATAAAATTAGAGTTGCAGACGACAAAGCAAAACCAATAAAAACTATGACTCAATTTACCCAAAACAATGCTATTCTTTAATCTCAGTTTAAAAAAACTGATAGATAATTAGTTGCAATTTTGGTAGAAGCTCGCTAAAAACACAGAATTTTTACAAATGTACGCTGATTTGCTTTCAAATGCAAATGTGGGAAAATATGACGCCACCCGACGCATTTCTTTATTTTCTTGTCTGATTTTCAACTATCCCTGCTGTTAAACATTATAAATTCTTCATCAGAGAATAGAGTTATTCCACAAGTTCTACAAATAGCGATTTTAAGACTTTGCAGCAGACTCTTAATCTCAGTTGTTGAGACTCAGCGAAATATCGTTCTAAATCGAATCTATGCTTTATCTCAGAATTAATGGAAAGAGCTGTGTTAGTGAGAGATCTTATTGAAGAAAACACTCGGTTTTCGGAAATTCAAAAGCGCTGATAGAAATTTTTTTCTACTGATTAAGCACTCGTAAAGGAGCTACCTCTATGGTAGATTGCAAAAAGTTTCAATTGATGACACCTTTTCATCAAAGCAGATAGTTGAAACGGGTGTTCCACAAGATTTTGTTTAAGGCCCTCCTCCTTTTTTACACGCCACCTGCTATTATTAGTGTTTATTTTTTAGGGGCTCAAAATTAATCATCATTTTTATGCATGCTCATGACATGATTATTTCCTTTTTCTGCAACAAAAAAATGACGAAGTTTGTGATTCAGTAATGAGCACTCTGCAAAATAAATTATTGGTGCAAAGCAACAAATAAGCACAAAAAACCCAGAATTCATGAATGCTGCGCAAAAGAAATTTGCGCTCTGTGATATTCAACTGCCAATGGACTGTCTATTTGGGTATAATTGAAATTTTTGGAATTTTGTTTTTGAAGACAAACTCTCTCCTTCGATGGAATTTATTTCAGTTGGTGCTGGGTGTTACTAATTCTTACTTAAATTATATTACATCAGAGATTAAATTCCAAACAATTAATTAATTGATTTTGTTAGAGTTTCAATTCTAACTGAGCTTAACTATTGTAATTCGTTTTGTAATGGGTTGCCCAATTTTCTCCTTCGGAAATTACAGCGGACAATGAACTGTGCATGCAGAATAATTTGTTCACAATTTCCTGCCTAATTGCGAGTTTAATTAAAAAATTGCGCTGGTTATCTGTAGAAAAAACGATTTTTTCCATATTCTTCTTATGTGTCATCGGTTTGTTCATCAACTGCAGAGATTGTTAGACTCTACTCGCTGGTATGTCGAATGGGCAAAGTGACAAGATTTCAAAAAAAATTACAACTTTAGAACTCCAGTTATGAAGACCGCTTTCGCATCGTGATCATTCACTTTCGCAGTCCTCCACGAATGGAATCAAATTTCCTTTGAATTAAAACATTTACGAATTGAAAACGTTTCCAGAAAGAAGCTAAAAACCCTTCTGTTGTAATAAGTCTTTTGTGCAGCAGTTATTAGTATATAAATAGAGCTTCACCCAATAAAAATGATTTTTTAGAGCTCTTTGACAGTAGATCTTCCGCGCATAAAACCAAATTGCTTAATGCTGTTTTTATTATTTGCGAGTGTGCTTGATTAAAAAATGTCGCAGAATTTTCTCCAATACTTTGCAACATATTGATATCAGGCTGACTGCTTGGAATCTGACATCTTTTTTGCATCAATCGTTTTTTTTTTGCAAAAAGGTTGGCCCTTCCAGTCTAATGGTAGACCACCAATTTTCCACGACTCCTTGAAATTTCCCACAATTTTTTTTTCGAACCTACACTCATTGAGATTTATGACTGGAATACCTTTCACTCAGACAAATGCATCGCATACATCATGGCTTCCCCATTTGATGTCATGTGAGATAATGGACGTTTTTTTTTCGCTTCAGTAGACCAACCAGGTCCCGGGCGGTTCATTTGTGAACACAGAAAAAAAGAAAGCAGCTAGCACGTCTTCTTTCGCTTTGTCTGTCTCTGTTAAACTACTCTTCCTTTTCTACGGACAAGGGACGCGTCCCATTCTTCTAGTTTTCTGACTGACATTAATCCAGAACAATGTCGGGTTTCTCTTCGATATCAATGACACCTGTTCCTTATTTTCTAAAAGTTACTTTCTAATCTGTTTACACACTGTATTTTTTGCTTTCCGTACTCTTTGAGACTGCTTTCAGTTTCTCTTTTGCAGTACAGTTTGAGGAATTTTGCAAAATCACACTTTTGAAGTTTTGCCTTTCAGTTTTGTTTTCAGTTTAAATGCGATTCAGATTTCAGCTGTTACAAGCTCATTGTCACTTTTGTCCTGAGGCGCTCCTATGTCGATGGTTTTTTGATTCAATCGAAACATCAGTGAAGATAAGATCTAGTAAGGAACCACCCTGCTGTCGAGTTATTTGATTGTTTCATTCTTTTTTTGTGTAAAAAATTTAGGTAATTGTTGAGTGCTCAATCACTTAGTTCATTCTGGGACTTCTGCATACAAGAGAGAGATATAAGATTTGTAAGACGCAGTCAGTCTTAGTCCAAGGTGCTGAATGTCATTGATGGAAATGTGAGTGTGGTGGATCACACGTTGAATAATAGCGCAAACGTACCTCATCGGTCAACGTCCGTCGAAAGTGGGATTCATCTTGCCCCTATCAAGCTATATCCCTCCAACTGGTGCCACGTTGGGTTCCATTCGCCGATGTGTTCCACTCTTGGGCGGTTATTGTGTCTGCATTTGTAAACCATAGTAATATTTTTTCTATATGAGCTCCTTTGCGTCTTCTTTCTTTAATTAGCTTGTTTCTGCTTTCTACGTAAATGAAGCCTTTCGTTCTCTTCCGATCAGTTTTATCATGGGGTGTCTATGGGGTGCTTATGTCGAACTTTTTTGAAACTTCTTGTCATTGCGAAAAATTTGTAAACTTTGAGTTTTGCTACCAATTCAATTCAAACTTTTTGTTTTGCCGCCAGTTAATTTCCGGGTAACATTTGTCGCTTTTTATTTTTTTTACAGGTTTTGTAATTTTTTATACTTTTTTTTTAATTCGAGTTTTTTAAATTTTGAGTTTTGCTACAAATTCATTGCAATTTGTTTTGCCGCAACTTAATTTGATGATATTGTTTGTCGCTTTTTTGCATGTTTTCCCTTAAAAATGTCAAAATATTTTAAAAACCACAATTATAAGGTTTTTTGACCTTTTTAGTGTCTGCAATTTGCTTCAAAACATGTATAATATCCGCAAAATTTTTGATTAGATAAATTTTGAAATTACAAAGCTTCTAAAGTTTTAATTAATTTTATATGCGTTATATAACAATGTAAAAATTCCTCGTATCAATTGATAATCCGTGTTTCAGCTGATTTTTTGGTCCTTTTCGAAGCAATAACTTGATCTCCTGAAAATTATTTATAAACCACTGTTCTTTTTAAAGAGCAACTAAAGCAGTATTCCAGATGGAACATCCATCTGGCAACAATTTAAACAAAACAATTTTCTTGACTGGAATTGAAATACTAAGGACAAAGGATCCAAAAACGATTTGCTAGAGTGTGAAACAACGCTAAAGAATCAAAATCATATAGTTTTAAGGGAACAGTTTTGAAAATACCTCGAAAATACAATCAACGTGATTAATTTCTTCTGTTGAGTGTTTTATTTATTTAAGTTGATTTATGATTATTAACATGAAGCATCAAAACCATTTGACTGCACTAAAAAGATTTAGTTTTCAGCAGTCTATTTTAATAGAGGTTTTGAGCACGAAAACGTATCTAAAAACCACACTCAATTAATCACAGTTTAATCTAGTTTCTAGTTTCTAGTTGACCAAAAAGATATATGTTTTTTAAAGATATCTCAAAGCGTATCAATTAAAAGTTATAAACTTAGAGTTGCAGACGCAAAAGCAAAACCAATAAGAACTATGACTCAAGTTACCCAAAACAATGCTAATCTTTAATCTCAATAGATAATTAGTTGTAATTTTGGGAATTTTGTAATTTTAGCTTAAAATACGATAAGATTATGAATAAAAATTTTATTGGTGTTGCAATTAAAGATAAAAGAAAGCTGCTGCATTGTTTGAACCGTGTTTGTTGGCTAAAATTTTGGAATATTCAGCATTTTTTCAATTTTTGATCAATGGCGCCAAAATGCTTCATTCTTTAGCCCACTTTCTCTAGGCAGTTTTCGCCCTTCGACACATTCATTGTACTAAGTTGAGAGTGAATTCATCAGAAAGCTTCTCATGAGTAAGACATCTATTTAATTTTTTTTCAATTTTTGATAGGAGTTACGGGGATTTAAATTTCGTGAACGCTAGGCTCACTTCAATTGCTTTGTTCTGATTTTTCGAAATTGGTTGTTGACAATTTGCTTTTATTGCTTAAGATACGACAAGATTGTTAACAATATTTTAATTGATTTTGTGTTTAAAGATAAAAAAAAATTGCTGCATTGCTTGAACCAAATTTGTTGGATTATATTTCGGCCAAATTTTGGGAAAATTTGCATGTTATTCAACTTTTGAAAAAAGCCCCCAAATATTCTTTTTTAGCCTACTATGTCCAAAATTAATGGTAGAGCAGACACATACACTGTGGACATAATCTTCATTCACTCAAATGAGGTTTATGTTATTCACTGGCTCCTAAAAGCATGTTTCGGAACGAACAATTTGTCGCCTTTTTGATTATTTATACCGATATTTATAAAAAAACGTTTCATTTGATTTTCATTTCTCTGATTTTTTGTTTGCCAAAACTTTTAGTTAGCAAGTTTTTGAAACAAAGAATGGTTTAACAGGCGTGCAGCAATGGTAAGTCCACTTTTGGTCGCATCATTTATTTCTGCAATGTCAAGAGATCCGGATTGTGTTTTGGCCCTGTCAAATTTTTAGTTGTCCTTGCAAATATTTTTTTATCGAATAAAAAATCTGTTTTCATCTATGTGCTCAATTATTTGGAGGTTCTAATTATGTTAATTGAAGCTTGATATTGTGCCTTTTGAGCAATTATCTTGGTTTTATCCGACGATGTGTTTTTCTTTAATTTTAGTGGATTCTTCTTCTTTTCCAGCATTTTTACACTTTTGTGACGAATCCTAAATAATTAAAGGTCTTATACACAATCTAAAGATCAGTTGAAGCAACTTTCTAATGATTTCATTTAATGATTGGTTTTAGTGGATGTCGATGAGATGAGCAGATGAGCAAAATTAGCAAAATTATTGTTGTTCTAGTATTGGAATTCTACAATTGAGTAATGATTTGGATTGTAACGGGGCCCTGTTCTTTTCAAAAACGGTTTTGGTTTTTCAAGTTACAGATCAGAATGATTTCAAATGATAGCTTAATCACTGATAGAACGAATTGACAAACAAATGAAGATCAACGTGCGTTATGATTTCAGCAAAAATCTTTTGGTTTTTATGGTTCAGTACTTTAGTTCCAGCAATTATTCGTTTCCACTTGGCTTCACAGCCAGTATCAATTCTATCTTTTTACTTTTTTCAAACGAAAACTTATAGATGTTTTGACTAATTGTATAAAAAAACCTTTCCAATTAAATTTTAAAATATTGTTTAGACTTCTGACGTTTTATATTGTATCTGTCGTCTTGTATTGTAGTCTCAGCAAACAGAGCTTGTTTTGGGTTTGCATCTTCGCTGGTGACATCAAAATCATATCGTTTAGTTAAGTTTTTATCTGATGCTATTTTGACTTTGATATTATTTTTTCAAAAAAAGGATTTTTAGGTTCGGTCGAAAAACGTTTGTTGTTCTTGTTTAATTTTGTTGTTTGTCTTGTCGCTTTGTCCTCCTAATGGCAGGTATCATAGACCCTCTAATGAGATGTTATTTGATTTGTTTAGTTGTTTTAATTAAAAAAGTTAAGTAAAAAAAAAACGGTTGAGCAGATTCGGAACATTATGTGCGAACGCACATTGCCAAGCCTCTTTGTTACAGATATAGTGTACCAAATTTCTACTGGAGTTGCTAGTCACCTCCAAAAATCATGTTTTTTTTGTCATTCTTCTCTTGCGAAAAAATGTTCATTTCAAATCCTTTTGTTTGACAGCATTTAGCAATAATGTGGGGAAAATTGTGAAACGTGCTGACTGTGTTGAGTATTGACTTTTAGATGCTGTATGTGATCACTGAAAGTACTTTTTTTGAAAAAAAATAAATTATTTGATGCATTTAAAAAGAAAATCAAGCCAGCGTTTTCCGTTATGAGGCAGAAATTTCTTAGTTTTTGCACATTTGAGGACAGTGAAAAAAATTGAAATTCAACAAAATCACATGAATTTTTTCTCCAGATAATTTAAGTAACAATTCCGCAAGTCCGCTCAATTCTTAAACAACCCCATTACTTCTAAAAATTAATCGTTGACGCTTTTAGAAAATTGTTAAATAAGTTTTACAAACAGAAGCTAATTTTCAGGCACTAAATTACATTGTTAGACCTGTTAATTCAATAATTCACTTCTAGAGATCAAAAGTTGGCTAGCCCGAGGAAGATTAGAAGTGCCGCAAAATTACACATCCTAAACCATTTTTTATCACTCGCACTTTAGATTCTAAATCAATTGATGGATTACTCCAGTTGATTACTAAACAACCAACATCAAATAAATTAAGTCTGTAGAACCTTTAAATAAAAACTAAATATGCAGCGGTTGATCATTGTAATTGTTCAAAGTATATCTTTCGCATTTTTCCCTCTCAAAGATAACGCTCTTCGTCGATTTTATCCCAGTCTATTAAATTTCTAGCTAAAGTTCAATTCTTTATTAAATGCCTTTTCGTGGTCTTTACAATTAAAATTTATCAGCTTTGAAGTAAATTTTACCGCCAGCCGAATTTTAAAAAGTGATCAAGGCCTGGTCTGTGAACAAAACTCATTTCCTTTTTGGCTAATTGAAATTTGTAGAAAAAAACTGATCTCGTCTCAATTTTAATTCAATCTCTACTTTCAGTTGCAGAAGCCGGTGTTGGAAAAAAATAAATCGAATTAAACAGTTTAAAAATTTGATTACGGGAGGTATGCAATATATTAAGTCAAAAGAGAGGCTGCGATAATTTAGTTCTTCTTTATTACTTCAGCTAGAACTTTACAAAATATGTCGGCAAACGAGGTTAGCGCTAATAGTTTTTGATAGTGGTTTGTTCCTATTTCGTGCAGTTAATTTTTTCAAACCGAAATACACGGTATCAAGTATCACTGGTTAGATAAGACTATCCCACGGGATAACACCAATCGTATCCTTGAACAAGGCTCTGAATAAACTAAGACTTGGACCAAATTGTACCAATGATACAGCATATCATTGAGAACTCTATTATCCCTAATTTTGTCATGCCGGCTGTCCTCATGATTCTCAAATTGAGTTACTTTTTTCAATAGAAATGTTGCAATGTGTTTGTAAAAATTTATATATTATTTAATTATATATATATATATATATATATATATATATATATATATATAATATTATATATATATATATATATATATATATATATATAAAATAATTTATATTTTTCGATGAGTTATCGAGGCTTAAATTTTCGTGAACATTTCACTAAATTTTGTGGATTCTGTTCACACTTTCTGAATTTTTATTGAACATTTTCGTGTTTTTCTAAATTAACACAATAACTAACAAAAATCGATTATTTCTTTTTACTTTTATTTGTCAAACTATCCACATATATAAAGCTAGGACAAAAGTCGTGTTTGGACAAATAGAAGCGCCATTGGCATGGCTGGTGTCGGTCTAATCGAAGATTCTTACAAACCAAATTTTTTTCGGATTGCTTTTGGGCGCTGTCTTTTTTGAAATGTTTTTTGATTCTCTTTGTTCTTTTATGTTAATTACAAATCGAAAATTTTTCAAATGGTTTTTTGCCAATAAGGGGACCGAAGTACCACATCTTACAATTTCAGTTAAAATCTCATGGTTTCCTCGGTTTTAACACAGTTTCTGTGTAAAATTGTTGGTGAAAATTTTCGAGTTCCGTCTGCATTATTGCGTTTTTTATATTCCTACGACTTGACTTAGTCTCATTTATTATAGGTTCAAATAGTTTTATAAGGAGCTGCAGCTTTAAAAGGAGGATTTATAAGGATTTCAGTAATCTATCTAGAATGTTTGAGTTGAAAACTTAAGATTGATGCAATTATTGAAATTTTTTATTGACAAAAAATTTTGTTGAGATTTTTCTCTCTAATATCTTCTTTTTTAAAACCAGTTTATAGCTTATTATCAGCTGAGAAAAATCTCATTAGGTTTTTTGTGACCTATTTATTAGTCACAATTGCGGCTCTGTGTTTCATTGAATGGTTTTCTGGCTTTGATATTACAAGTTTTATTACGTTTTTCTTTGATTTTTAGATCTTTGCAATTTCTTTTTTAAAATTTTTGTCTTGCTATTTTAATCAAATAATAACAGTTATTTTGTCCCATTATTTTGTTGGAGGAAGACAATTTGATTTGACACTACAGAGAATATGCTATATTTTTTGTTCTTTTTGTAGACGTATGGCATAGTCTCCGTATTGTCAAGTCAAAATGGATTCCTTTGGTGGTGATATAAAAAAACTATTTACAATTTCAGTCCATCACTAATGCTCTTCACGACTGATTTTTAATTTCTTTCTGAGAGTTTAGACTTATCTTCTAAAGTTACCTTTCTCCTTCTTTTTGTCTAATTGTTACCTAATCTTAAAAGCGAAAAGTCACGTCCAACAACAATTGTATTAGAAAAAAGTGCATTTGTTTATATATAACCTTTATAGTGAAAATAATGTAGTTTTAATAGATTCGAAATCAGTTTCTCGAAACTATTAACTGAGTTTCTCGTTTTGTCTGTTTTTTCCGTTATTTTTGAAGTTTTATGACATATTCTCAATAATGGCAGAGGTCTCAGGGATCTCTGATAAGTAGTCTCCAATTGGAAGTGACATATCACATTGTTGGTGTTGAAAAGGCACTTTTGAACATATATAATGTTTTCAGTGATAAGTTTATGCTCTACACGGCTTCGAAACCGTTTCCTTGAAAAATTTATGTAATTTCCTTATTTTTCTTGGTTATTTGTTCTTTTTTGTAGCCTTAATTTTAGAAATTATTAAGGATAATTACAGACCTCAATGGCTTTTTATTGATGTAAGACTGCAGCAATTCAAAGATTTCAGTTAATAGCTAACAGTTTTCCTAACTTTGAAACCAATTCTATTCAAAAAATTAAAGCTTACTTCCTAACTTTGCCATTTTCTTCTTATTGTTATCTAGTGTTAATCAAGGGCAGGTACTTTATTTATCTAAAAAAGCAGAAGTTTCGTGGTTAGTTTTATCAGATGCTTTTTGAACTGTGTTATAAGGTATTTTTGTTTTAACGATGCATTGAATTCTGGTGATAATTAAGGCTTGTTGTTTATATTTGATTTTGTTATTTGTCTTGTCTCGTAGTCTTTTCAATCACAGGCCTGGTAGGTCCTCTAATAGGTAAATTATTGTATTTATTTAGTGATTTGAGTATAAAGCATTTTTATTGTTCGTAAACCAGTTTTTTAATAATATGTGAATTTTTGAGTTTTGTCTATCTGTTCCTCATTTGGTAGACAATTAAGTTAAAAGTGTGGATGAGCGGGGTCCGAACTTCATGTGCGAACGCACATCACTGAGCCTCCTTGTTTACGTCTACGTTTTGTGCTGTTATAATAGATGAAATATGTCTTTGTTGCACAACCATTATACGGTCCCTAAAACACTGCATTTTAAACTACAAGTCTATTTCCAGATTACATCGCCAATAAATATTTGCCACAACGTTCGCCGGATTTTTTTTTTACTATGAGATTTGCGCTAAGTTTCATTATTTTCGCTGCAGGCCCCCAACGAAACAAATGATCCTGTGAAGATGAGTTGCCGAATACTGGGGGATTTGTGATAAAATGTTAGCTATATACATCACAGGAAAACTGTTTTTCTGAAGATTTTTCATTTGTGACGATTTCCCTTTATTACCCAATGCATCTGTAACAGTTACATTTAAAAATGATGCGTTCAAATCACGCTTCAAATTTTGTCGAAAAAACTATTTATACAAACAGTTTAATTGCAAATTGACTAAAACTGAGAGACTAACTCCAAAATTAATCTACAAAATGGAAATATCAAATTTGTCTGCTAATAATATAACAACCCGGTAGGTATTAAAAAAAACGAACGTTTGAATTTGCGAATGCGGGATTCGAGATTGGGTTGTTTTAGTTTTTTTTTGTTGAAATTAACAACTTCAATTTAATTGATCTTACCTTGTTTTCTGTGCTCTATCTTTTTCTTTGGAAAATCGACAAAGTAAGTTTTCAGAATATTGAATTAAACTGAATAGGTTATTTATAAAAGCTTGTTGAGAAAAAGCTCAACTAACTGGATTGTAAGCAGAAAAGTATCAAGTGTCGTTTGGGCGAAGGAACATGGCCAACGGAACAAATTCTCAATTAGCTCTTGAAACACGCAAAAGCTAAATAAATTGCGTGCCAAATTGTGTTATCAATAATAAATACACTATGGTCCAGTGGCACGAAAGTAAAACAAAGCTTGAGCGGAAAGGCGCTATAAGATTAATAGATTAATAGCTGGAACATTATACTGCCTAAGGAATAATAATGGGGTAGGGCTGTTACATCACCCCGCTTAGGAAGGACATGTCCTCATGTCCCACTATTCTGTCTCCGAACCCGATGAGGACGATGAGCTCGAAGAACGCGAGCGAGGCTTCCTTTTTATTTTCTTGTTTTGTGGATTATGATTTCCCCGAAGTAATTGAGAACGCAGGGAGCGGAATTCGTTTTGGAGACCTCTGAGGTGACGACAGGTCGTTGAACAGGACTCAGAGGCAGACATAGTGTCCGTATTCACCCCTGCATTGCGGACCTTAGAGGATTTTGGCTTTTTAGGTTGTTTTTTCTCCAGCGTAACAACCTTCGCGGAGAGCAGACGATTTGCCGTCCGAGAATCATCTAGCATTTGATTCAGCTCGGAAATGCGAGCTTTTAGTTTGTCGATCTCATTGGTAGCCTGGTAAAGGTCACGCTCGTGAGCCTCACGAGATCGACGAAGTCGAATAAGTTGATCTCGAAGGTCGCGATTTTCAGCCGAGTTGTCAACAGGGATAGCGACTAGATCCGCAGGATCCAGCAGAGGCCTTCGCCTTGCATTGTAAGGATCCTGAAGGCGAACTTTCCCATTGCGGTAAAATTCAACAACCCGCAACACGGCATGCAAATTTGCTGAATACACCAAACCGTTGAGGCGTAAGGGACCGTTGCGAGGTGGACCCATAGCCTGGCGTGAATTGCTTCCTTCGAGCGGGCTGCTTCTCGAACCCGAAGCTGCTGTTGCAGAAGCAGTCTGAACGACTGGAATGTTTTTGGAAGGCGGACAAAAGATGATTGTCATTTCATCCGAAGAAGCAGATGAGCAGACATCCGTGTGCGGCTGAGGATCCCGATTTTGCGAGAGGTTTTGACGGAACTCAAGCGACTGATCACTTGCCCAGTTGCCAGTTATTCCTGTATCTGCTTGAGAGTCCATACTATCGTCCAGCAACGGAATTGCAGGCGAAGAAGCACCTGAAAGAAGATCTGTGTCCAGAAGAATATCAGGGCCTGGAGAAGCAGGCATAGTGTTGATTGACTCTGAGCTTGTCGACATCTAAAACAAGCAATGTCAATCATTTGTGTACAGAAGTGCATCAGGGCTGCTAGTGATTGATGAACGAAAAGAAAAAAATTTTGAATGAAGCAAAAGACAAAAATCAGAAAGCGGCAGTTTTTTTTTTTTTTTTTCTAAGACAGAACACTATAGGCGATAAAGAGTCAACCTGTGCTTAAATTTTTGTTGTGTAGCGGGCAGAATTTAATTGTGCTGACGGATAAATTGAATCAACTATTACAGTGCGATTATCAGGGTTCCCATCAGTTTCATTGACAAGTTGGTCATGATTGACAGGCGCAGATGCGTGTATATTATTTATGTGATTTTGAAGCATCTACGTAAAAGGCGCAAGGGGGTTAAGAAGCCGGAAAACTGTCCAGAAAGGAACTCCATGAGAAAGGAGCCTAAGCGCAAATACAAGTTTCAATATATAGATAAAGAGCCCTAGAAGCGCTAAAGTTGTTAGCGTAATTACAGTGCACCTCTCGGCGTAGTACCAACCACCACTCGCAACAGATTGCAAATCAATCAAATATTTCCAAGCCGCCAAATTTTCTAGTTCTTCGGAAACGCTTGGATTAAAATGCATTAAACCAGGATGAGAATATTGGCTGCGAGGACCAAGATATACTTCTCGTCCCGAAATTGTTCGGCGCGAGTATTTTAGAACCCGAGCCTTTGCGCTCTGCCTCAAGTTCTGATAAGAAAAGAGACCAGCGGTGTGTAATGAAGGTAAGTTATCACTAAAATCTAGATGGCTGAAAACACTTAGAGATTCGGGCGTACGTGCGACCGAATAATCATCTCCATAGTGCATCCAGATGCCTTCAGACGTGCGGTACATGTAAGGTGCTATGGGATCACAAGCAGTCAAAGTATAGTTTGGATACACAACTTGTGTTATCGGATTCATGAAACGAATTTGCGTATCATTGCCCAAAAGAACAGGAACTTCCTCTGTGCAGTAGGGGAAGTCTGCAATTCGAGCTTCGACTTTAACACATTTGTGGACGTAAAGAACAGCTCCCACTTTTTCAGCATGTATGCCTAACATGGAACCGGATCCGAGGAAGAGATTAGGATTGTCCAAGTTTGACGCTAAAGAAATGAGTCCATTTAAGATCATCTGACGCGTATTGCAAATTTCATTTTTGATGAAATTTACAATTCGTTGACGCGAAAGATGCGCGTTGACATGCACAAACTCAATTTTTGTCCCATAGACTAAATTTGGAATTGCATCTGTGTTGTAATCTATTTCCGGAAGTTGCTCCGTTATAGGTTCAATGACAAAGTAAACACCAGAGTAGGTTGTTGGTCGGACCTTATATGAGCAAACACTAACAGTTGTGTTCAGAAGTTCTATATAAAAGACGCGGGAATCATCCCTGGAAGCAGTTTTTCCACTCAAATACATTGAATCAGCAGAAGAGATCTGAACGCCAGGATGCTCCGGAGAGAACTCAAATATTGATTTAATCTCACACTGACCGTAGAAATGCGGTAAATAGGTGATTGAGTCATGCTGAAAGTCAGAACCTGGAAAACTGCAGGACGTGGATCTTTCATTGGGATCTGTCAAGATTAAGGACCATGGAGAGCTGGTTTTGTCCAAAGTTGCGACTACTTTGCCGATGGTTAATTTTGCGTTTATAACACCAGATGCGTGAATTTTCGATCCACCTGGGGTAATCCAATCCACAGGCCAGGTGAAGTAAATTCCAGCTTTCTTGCCACCACGCATGAAAGAGTACGAATAGTCAAATACCTTGAAATTGCCAGGTTTGTATGGTCTACCATCAAACAAAAGATCCCCCTCAGTCATTTTAAAATTTTCATCTGCAAAACCTGGAAGTTTGAAATTGCGACCACTCCAAATTGCTCTGCAAACCCAAGTTTCTAATGCATAGAAAGTAGGCACTAGGCGAGAATACTCTTTTAAATACACAGAATCCTCAAATCGGGCAGAATGCGCTAATCCGGTAACAGCGTAAGAAGCTTGAAACATGCAAAAACTCATTTGAATATCAACTTCGGGCGCATGAAGAACCAAACCACCAAAAGTAATGTTTTTGGTGCTTAATTTATCAGGCGTACACTGTTCACTCGGAAGAAGCGAGTAAATTTTTGTTGTGAGAACTTCCTCGATGTCATAGCCTACAAGTGTAGAGAAACTGCAATCTACTAGGCAAGTGAACAACAGCAACACTTGCTGCACAAAGAGCATCTAAACAAATCACTCAACATCACTGTCTGAATCAAAATAAGCTAAACGGAAAAATCCTGGATGCCGTGCATGATCAGCAACAGCTCTACGCGGTCGTTGAGGAACTGTTGTGGAACCTGAACCACTTTGATTTTCTGACAAAAAAACTGGCGGTGACGGAATGGCGGAAGTTGTAGGGTTAGTAGTGTTTTGTAACCTATCAGAGGTAGAAGCCTGTCTTTCAGATAAATCAACCAACACAAGATCATCGTCTTCAGGGACGATGGGTTGAGGACTTGGTCTTACAGTTTGGTTGGAACGATTTCTGCGCAACCGCTGGTCTGATGGTGTAAAAGGTTTAATGCGATCGTAATGAGCAATCTGTTGTTTTTGAGTTTTGACGTCTTGTAGAACAAAATTAATTTGGTTAATAACCTTTTTCACGCAATGAGGTCCAGACCAGAAGCTCTTTAATTTAGGAGTTTGACCCTGTGAGCACACTGGTGAATGAAGAAGCACCAGGTCTCCTTCCTTATACGAAGGACCATGCTTCTTTTTGTCAAAGATAGCTTTTTGTCGGCGCATTTCCCATCCGTTTTTCTGAATTACGGACTCGAAAATGGTGGAAGATTCAACTAAACGTTGAAAAACATAATCCCGATGACCAACAATTGGAGTGGGCAATGTTGGATATAGCATATCAACAGGCATGCGCATTTCTTTCCCAAAAACTAATCGGAAAGGGCTGTTACAATAAGAGCGCCAAAGACAACAGCGAAAAGCTCAACTATAACTAGGAAATTTGTTGTCATAAATAACAAAAATATATTCATTATCTGCGATTACAATTTGTGTGCGTTTATCTGCGAGTTCCTGTGAAGAACTGATGTGTGAGAAATGAGAAGGAAAGCAAACCCCCTTTTTCAAACTGAAATTGTGACTTGACTGTTTGTAAGAAGATGCTTATGTTCGAATATAACTATTGATGTTGCCTCTTTTTGTCGATAAAACAACCGAAAGAGAAGTAGTTGATCATTTACTTAGTATTGGAAAAGAGTTGGATGATAACTGTCGTTTTGGAAATCGGAGAGACGAGTCAATAAGAAGCGACGGCTTCTTCAGTGATATGCTCGAGGAAAAGCCCTAAAGAGACCTGCTCCTCAAAACACTTGAAATACGAAGAGACCATGAAAAGGAAACAAACCGAAAAAGGAGGCGGCAGAATCAGCAAAGAGTTCATACTGAGATAAATTTCCAAATTGTTTACTTCGCCACATGTAACTAAATTAAATTTCAGGAATCAAAATTGCGCATCAATTCAGCAACGCATCAAATTCTGAATAACTGCTCAGGATCAAGCTTTAATAGCAGAAAACGTTGACAAAAAGAACCTTACATCAAAATGGAAAACGAAAACATGTTAAGAACCCTTTTACTTATCAGTTTTCACAGTTTTTCAAAACTAAGAGTACAAATTTAAAAAGTTTAATTCCATTCTTCTAATTTTTGCTATAAAGTTTTCTACTATAGCATCAAGCTGCAGTACCGAGAAAGTTTTCAAACGTTTGCAAGATATGCCTCGTGATATTTTCTTTGTCTGATCGAGGTTTTTTTGTGCGACCTTTTTCACCATTCTTGACTACATGCATATAACCTAGCGAAGTTATCTTACCGCCTATCTCAAACTTTCTGCAGTATTTCTCCCAAATAACGGATACTTTTACCTGCTTTAAAAACAATAAGTTAGTTTACAAAAAGTTATTTAATGATGATGAGCGCTGGTCAAATTAATTTTTTCCTTAAGATACTAAAGAAAGAAGGGATCTTTTCCAATTGCGCCTCCCCAGTACGTTATGCAACCCCCAGTTACAGATCAAGTACCATTACATGTTAAATCATTATGCAAAAACTTAGCACATGCGTCTGGCGGGTGCAAATAATTTGCGCCCAGTAAGCTGGGTGGGGGGCACAACGGAAAAGATCCGAAAAAGGTCAGTATTATTTCAGTTGTCTTAGTGGCAATTTATTTGATAATTTGATTTATAACTTGCCACAAAAATGACCAAAATGTCCAAAATGCAAAAAGTCCAACATGCTAAAGAGTTCAATGCAAATGATAGCTCTCGATTCTGCCGACCAATGATTTTGATTACCATCAATTTTTTTTTCGAAAAAAACGTTTCTTTTAAACATAAGTCTACCCAAACAGAATTTGTGTGTGCGGTACATGTCTATTCACTAACTGGAATGTTTTATTACTTCCGATTGCAGAATTGATCGTTTCATCAGAAGAGCTCTCATAAAACGAGCAGTGACTTTTTTCTCTGAGCTGCCCTTGGCTCATACTGTTTTTGCGAGTGAAGTCTTTTCAGGTGTCAATTATTCTTCGTTCAAAACATATTTTAATTGGGCAAAGGACAAATCTGGCTGGATTGTGTTTGGTGCTTTTTTCAGGTCGTTTTTTGCCCATGTTTCTTACGCAATACAAATATTATCTAGGTTTAAATTAGAGTAGCGTTCAATATGGCATAGGAAGTGTCATTATTTAGAAAAAAATAATCCGTTCAGTTTCGTTTAATAATAGCGTGTTTTTTATTTTTCTTTGGAAGGATTTGAAGTCGTAAAACGTATACTATAACTCAAACCAACATTTAAAAGAGGTTTAAAAAACGATAACCGACGTGAAAAAAAATTTTAAGAAAACATTTGTGTTCTTCAGATTCGAATATTTAGTTTTGAAACTCGTATTTGTTCAATATTTGCGGGGAAAATTTTTACTTTGTTTCTGCTCTTCAAAAAATGAGTGACTAGCAAAAAATGAGTGACTAGCAAGTGACTACCTCTCACGAAAAAATTTACTTTAAAACATTAACGCTTTTTAATATCTTCTTTATTAACTGTTTTTATCTGCATAATTTAAAGCATAAACTCAAGTTATCATGAAAACAATTAATTAAATGTTCAACATTCAACAGTAAACTTAAATTCACTTACGTATTTTTTTCTCAAAATAAGACTCAATTGCGTGTCGATCAGCAGTTAAAAAATCATTTAGAGTCATAAAATTTTTATAAAAGAAAATGAAAAACCTTTTGCCTGATAGTAAAAAGTTAACATATGGAGCCGCAAAATAAATTTCTCAGGTAACTTTTTTGTACAGGTTTATTACGCAATAGAAAAATTATCCAGGCTTAAATTAGAGTAGTGTTTAATATGACAAAGGAAATTTCCTTCATTAAAAATATTAGAGGCCTTTTCAGTTTCGTTTAATAAAAGCTATATTTGATGTCTCTTTGGAAGGGTTTGAAGATGTAAAATGTATTTTATAACTGTATACGACGGTTAGAAGAGGTTTAAAAAACGTTAATTGACGTTAAAACAAGCTTTTAGAATTTATTTGTGCTCCTCAGCTTCAAATACAAAGTTTTGAAAGTAGTTTTGTTCATTATTTGCGATACAAACAGAAATTTCTTTCTGTTCTTTTAAAATTGAGTAACTTTTTTCTGATTAGAAGATTTTGACGATTTTAAATAATTAAATCTCTATAGCATCAACTACCTCTCACTAAAAAACAATTTTAAGACATCAACGCAATTTAATATCTTCTTTATTAACAGTTCTTTCTGCATATTTTAAAACATGAAAACAAATTTTCTTGAAAACAATTTGATTAAATGTGCAACATTCATCAGTAGTTCAAAACTATTCTAGAGCTCATATTTGAACAAACCTTTTGGTCTAAACAACACTTTTTTGGGTTAAATATACACACTGATAATCATATGTTTGAGTTTTATAATTGCAACTTCAAATTACTAATGTTTTCTTAAATAGGACTCAATTGCGGTTCTATTAGCAGTTAAAAAATCATTTAGATTGATGCAACTCTTTAAAAAATTAAAAACTAATTTCTGACTGATAGTAAATGTTCACATATTGAGCCGCAAAAATATATTTAAATTTTTTTGTTTCTCCAGCTATTTTTTGGCTGAAGTTTTTCAATAGAAGTTAATTTCACGGATGAATATTACGTAATTTTTATATTAAAACTTCTAGCAAATCAAGACTCCTGCACTGAGCTTTCTCGAGCATGAAGTTGGAATATCGATAATTTGGACAAATTAAGGGATTATCTCTGATGTTGCTCAAGAGACTTTTTCTGTCAACAGAATTCTAACCTTTTGTTCTGCAGGTCGGTTACATGTTTGATCAGCAATTGACGTATTTCAAAGTTTCCGATTGTGAAGTTGTCTTTTTTTGTTTCCTATAGTGGGGCTATCAGGAAGTTTCGTTTGAAGTCTGAGGGTAGGAGCGAGTTCTTCCTTCAGCTTCTGTTTTATAATTGCAAAAAAAAACTTTTATAGCATCGATTGTTGAACAGTGCCTCTGTGTTTCTTGTACATCCATAATTCACAATAGATACTAATTTCTTTAGTTTTATTCCCATTCAAATTTATTATAAAAAGGAATTTTCAAGATTTGGAATAAAAAAGTAATTCATAATTATTTCTTTTTTTGTAGACCTTACTTCTTTTGGTTCATATTAATCGGATTCTTCCAATAAGATCTGCTATTATCTTTTTCCGTTTTAAGACATAATTAGATCAATATCGACATTTAATTTTATATTGTATCAACTTTTTTTGTAAAACTTTAATTTTTGTCTCTAATACTATATGACTATATAACATCTATTAGTTAATTGTTTCCTTTCGTATGGTTTTCCGGTTTTTGTACAATATACTTAATAATATCAAAATTGTTCTATAGTGTAGCTCTTATCTAAACGTTTTTGTGTCAAAGAAAATTCAAAATCATGTTGGCAATAGACTCAGGTAATCATATGTTTTAATGGTATATTTGACAACATACGTAAAATATTTTATTTTTCTCCCGAAAATTGTGGCTAACTATTGGTTTCTATGCTAAATAAATAAAAATTAGATTCACCAGAATTTTGTTCAAAAAACATTTAAAACATATTTCTGTAGTGCTAGTAACAAATTCACTTGCAAAACCGCAAAATTATTTCAAACTCAGTTAAGAGAGTACAATTTCGCAAACTGCAATTTAGAAAGGATAACTTGCAAATACTCAACTAGGATAACTTTGAGCATATTTAGGTAACTAGAAGTAAGACTAGTTTTTTGTCCCTAATTTATATCGAGTTCCTTTAAACTATCAATGGATTTGGGATCAATATTTCAGGAAAATCTTTTTAGGCCTCAAACCTCTTCAGCCATACAAAATTTAATTCTTCTATAAATAGTAGTAAATTCAATGCTTTTATTTGCTCAATCGCAAAACTTGTTTGTTGCAATGCACTGAGTGAATGTCCGAAAGAGGCTTCCAGAGTTGGTTCTTATCCCAGTTAGAGAAAAATTTAAGGAACGTCCCAGGTCGAGGAGGGAATCTTACTTCGTTTATAACGCAGTTTCTTTTCAAATGGACACAGGGGAAACTGTGCGTTCAGACGTACACAGGCATTTTTTTTCAACTAGCAACATAAACTTACCAATTTAAACGGTCGAACCATATTCTGCTCCACAGGCGAGCAATAGTCTACGTTGAGGTAACAGAGAAATTGATATATCTTTACAAAGGTCATATGGAATTTACTTGAACAATTAATCAATCCAGTTATGAAAAATTTGTACTTGTTTATTTTTAAGGTATCTCAGTAAATCTCAGTATCAGAGAGCTTCTCTTTCTGACCTCTGTTAATGAAAACAACCCAGGACATCATTCTTAAGAGGCCATAATTTTTCGTTTTAATGACTACACCTGGGGGAGTATCGAAGTGTTTCATTTGAGACATTTAATTGTAAATTGAAATTATAATTTACATCTTCAGCAAATAAATTGAGACGATCCCAGAGAAGAGTTACATTTCGTAATTGACTTCGAATTCCATCCTTAATACTTGAGAAAGCAATTGACGCGAAATAGTTATCTTGTCTCGAATATCGCTTTTTCGAAACAGTTAAATATCATAGAATTTTTTTCAAATAGTCAAATTGACTGGATAAAGCTTCAATTTATTGGCTCAATCAAAATCAAATTTTTGATTAACATAATGGACGGACAGTCAGGAAACTTGGTACGTATTTTTATAGTGTCTTGGGACTACTAATCTGGAATCGCAAAAATAGCTTTTTAGTTTTGCCCATATTGCCCTAGGATTCCCTATGTACAACAAAAACTTCCCATCAGAACACTTGAAATCTTGACATCTCTGAAAAACTCAAACCATATTGTAAAAAACTGAAAAATCAATATTTTTTTTGGTTCTTGACAAGATCTTGCTAAGAACTTATCAACGTTAACCAAGATAACTTTTTGATAGCTCTTGACAAAATTTTTTGTTGCGAAATCCACTTCATGCAAATGAGCTTATACAAGAGTTGTACATGATAAGTGGTTTTGCCCGCCTATCCTGGTAAATTTTTAAACAACAGGTGGTGTTTTTGAAAGAAATACTCGCATGAAAGTTTTTATTAGGTAAAGATCTAAATTATGAACTCAACATCGAAATATTGAAAAAAGATATTGGTTGGCTGACTTTGAAAATAAGGAAACGATTGCTCGAATTTATTAACTGATGTTGATGTTGTACTGCACTTTGTTGTCGAGGTGTCCTTGCCTTTTCAGCGTTTTTGTTTTCTGGCAGGAAAAGCGCTGAATAAGCTGAAGCCATATGTCAAACAAGCTGAATAAATTCAAAAGTGCAAAAAGTGTTAAAATTTTCAAAGCCTTGAGCTAAAAGTCTTTTAAATAATTTTACTCTGAAATTCAACGAAAATTTGAATGGAATTCCTTGTGAACTTTTTATTACGAATCTCTTCTAAATATGACTAACATTGAATGGTAACTATTCCATCACCAAAGGCGCAGTGGACCAAAACATTGGCGCATTTAATAAAAAGAACACCGAATTTCTATCTGGTTTCAGCGCATTTTTAATTGAAGTTAATTGTTGCACCATTTTTTAAAAATAAATTTAAAACATTTCGCCAGGTTTTTCATAAATTTTTGAAATTATTTTGTATTGGTTTTGCTTCTTTACACCTTGTGTTTTGTATAGAGCCAAAACGCCAGCAATTTTCTCTATATTATATCTATGATTTATTGTTTGTTATCGGTAATACACATTTCTAATTTCCACCTGTAATCACTGCAGCGACCACCTTGAAGCATATTTGTGACTGGAATCACAAATCTTGCCAGGGTTACTGCAAAGTCTGGCTCTCCTATAGGATCTTTGCAAAAATTTGCCAGAATTTCATTTCATACAGGATTTGATATACTATTAACACATCACACCATTGTGTGTCACACATGTTTAAACGCATGTTTAAAATAAAAGTTGGATTAGATCAGTGCTTGAAGAAATGGCTGTAATTCGTGCAATCAGTTGATTCCAATATTGTCTATCTATATTTAATTTCATTTTCAATATTATTGACTCGACCAAAATATTCTAAAAAAATGGAGCGTGTCTTTTTTTGTTGACTGGATCTCCAAATTTTACTTTAAATTTTCAATTTAACAGGTGCAGATTGATTGTCAGCTTAAGCAATGAATATATTTTGTTCGTAGAAACTTTTTTAAAATCTAAAAATTCGAAAATGGTGGAAAAAATGGGTCAGAAAACAGTACCTAAGGTAATAAACGGGAAACTAATTATTTTGGGCCAAAGTTCAATTAGAACTTGTTTTTTTTTCTATTTCATCTAAAGAAAACATGTTAATGACAGCAGACGTTAATTCCATGATGAGACGTACTAACTTTTACGGAATTCAAGGATGTTTTCTATGGATTATTTTGAGTCTGCAAAACTTTAACCTGTAGGATCTACCGTTAACTGGAAAAGAGTCTTATCTTCAGATAAACTTTTTTTGAATTCCAGTTGCGTTTATACAAAAAGCACATATCTAAATTTTTATATTGGTTTTGCTGGCTTCTCGCACACCTAAACATACCACGTGGTATGCTTTATTTTCAGATAAGAAACTCAATCTATGTATTTAATCGATTTTGAGTAACGATTTGTTTTGATTATTCTTAAAATTGCGTGATCTAAAATTGTTGTAGAAAAAAATCTTATTCTTTTCATTTTTTTGAATCTAAGTTGAAGATACAACAGCTAAAAATGCATTTCAATTTTTTTCAAAGTTTTAAATACCAGATTTCGAGCAATAGGTACCATTATTTTATTTCAAATATCGGATTCCGAGTGCTCATTTGGCTCCAGTTAATCCTTTAACCAATGGAAAAACTTGGATTTTAATCGTACGAAACGGTCGGGATATTCGATTTCAAATCACAGAAAATCATGAGAAAGTTATTTATAACATTGATTTCTGATTATTTGTTCAAAACTCGGTGAAGATAATATAATGAAGCGAGTCCGCATCATTGTTCAAGTGAATTTTCAACTTAATAAATTAGTGTTTGTTCGACTATTTTTAATATTGATCTATAGAAAAAAATCAATCAGTTAGCACTTTTATTCGAAGCAATTGTCTGCGTTAACTATGTTTGAAAAGCCTGCGAATAAAAAATTATCATAGGAATCGATTAAAATCCAAACAAAATACTTAATATTTTGCATGAAAAAAAACGAAAATTTCCGGTCTTCCCAGCCAAACAGATCAAATGACAGAAATCGGAGAAGCTGACACTTTCTTACGTCTTGAAAGCAAAAATGTCGGTTAAATACCCGGTTAAATACGAAAAAAACCGAATCTAAGAAAACCACACATTCTGACGCATTCTTCCCAGACCGAACCTATCGACGATTTCTTAATATTGAAGTCGAACAAACCGAAGAAACTGATCATACTGCTGGATTCTTACCTGGGAAAACGAAACATATCGAACATTTTTTCGTCGCTTTTGTTCAGTCTTCTGAACTGGGGAACTTTAAACGTCCAAAGATACATATAAAGCACCAGTTGCAGAAAAAACTTACCTGTACAAAAGTTAATAGTTATTGAATTTGTGTCCAGCGCTCATCTCAGAGGAAGTATTTCCTCATTCGACGTGTGGTCTGCGGCCAAAATTCGGTCAAATCAAAGGTGAATTCTTGTATTTCGGCCGAATCACCCGTTGACCCTTAATCTCTTTTCATAACAGTTATCTGTCATTTATGATTTTTCATGCATACACGTCTTAACTTTGGTTGCTTCTGTTATAAAAATTGATCTTTTCATTCTCAACAATAGTCAGAAAACGCTATTTAACTCTAACCCCAATAATTGTTTCTAAAACCTAATCCATGATTTATCTGTTTTCAAAAGGTACTTTAAAGTTAACGATAAAATTGTATTCTCCAGCAAGCCGACATGCACATAAAATTAATGCTGTTAGAAAAAATTTAACCGCTCCAATATTATACAATATACTTTTACTTTCAGACTAGAACAACGCGCCAGCGAGGACTGAGAGGTGGTAGAGGAGAATCAGGAGGAGGAGGTGGAAGAGGAGGTGGTGGTGGTGGTGGTGGCGGTGGTGGTGGTGGAGGAGGAGGAGGAGGGGGAGGAGGTGGTGGTGGTGGTGGTGGTGGTGGTGGAGGTGGAGGTGGAGGAAGTGTGAATGGATCTGGAGGATTAGAGACTCTGTTTGTATCTGGTGTTAAGACTGATAAGGAACAGTGGGAGGATCTTTATCCGTGGGTGGAAGACATACTGCTGTCTGTGGACATTGTCAGCATCATATCCGCTCTATTCGGCATCATTGGCAACATAATGACTGTTCTTGTCATATCAAGGTGAGGAAAAAATTGTTCAAAATACTGACAAACAATTGTAGGCAGTAGAAAGTGGGTGTAAAAAGTTTTCACAACCGATTCCGGAGACAACGGCAAGGCTAAAAAACAACTATTAAGTTTTTCGAGATGAAACCTAAAATCATAAGCCGGGCATTATGTAAAATCTATTAAATTAGAATGGGCTGAGACATATCACACAATACGGGATCTCTTTATGGTTGCTGGTCCAAATTGACAAACAATATATGAAATCGAAGGCAAAGATATTGGGTTTTGATCTGTTTGTACTAAAAGTCTCAATTGAAAGTTAAGTTGGGATGCTGAAAGATTTAATTCACAAGAAAGGGATTAGAAAAGCAGTGTTTTATAAACCTTGTCACCAAAGTGTCGGTTGAGATGAGTGTTTACGATACAGAGAATTGAAGTGAGATCAAGTCCTTCATTTCTGATGTTTTTCTTAGTTCTTTTAAAAACGAAAAGGAAAATCCAAGTTAAAAAATATATCAGATAACAACCGTTGAAACTATCTTGGAGAAAAATTCAAATTATTTGACTGCAGCCACTCTGAGTTACAATGAATCTATTTTAACCCACTACGCTCGCAAAAAAATCTCCAATTATTTTCAGCTCAGTTTTGGGCCAATAGGGTGCACACCACACGTTCACGTTGTGAGGTGATTTATAATTTTTTGATTGACGGGCTCATATGAGAACTCTATCCCAAGGAAAATTCATTGAATCTTGAAAAATGATAAAAAGTTTTACAACCTAAAATCTCCATTTATTGTTTTACAGGCGCCGAAATTCGGTTTTCACCTCTTAAAAACCGCTACAATTAGTGGTATTGTAGGAGTTTTTATGAAAATCTTCTGTTTTTTCCCTTAAAGAAATCTATTTCCTCTTTTTGGAACTTTCGGAAAACGTTTCTGAACGTCAAATATCAGTTTCAAACATCAAGCAGATCAAGACATATTAAAAACTACCGGGCCGAAAAACGCATATTTGCTGTTCTGATTGAAGTAGAGTTGATCTACTTGATGAGTTGATGAGTAGGGCCAGTCTATTATTTAGAAGTGCAAAATGTTAATGTTATTACGTTTTTAATCTAAGCACGCAATACTTTGCGTAGCGAATACTGGTAGTGGTGGTAACCAGCGCATTCAAATTTGTTACAATATACCGTCTCAATATACCGTATTAAATATCCGTTCCCTGCTAGGAGTTCTGTTATAACCAAAGGTTCGTATAACCAAACGGTTGTCACATGTGTGCATCTGACACACGAATTTTTTGGGCGTGCATAAACAGAGCAACTGATCATGCGTAGGATACTAGAGAGATATCAGCCTACTGATGGTCATTTCAGTTTTTTGTTAATAAATTTTGCTTTGAGGGACAGTAAAGCTGATTTTCTCAATAGGAGACAGTGAAGCTGATTTTCTGCAAATAATATATTTTTGCCATCAATGGCAACAACTATACATCTTTTACTACAAAAAACTGACTATTTCATCCATTATGTGTTTATAGCCATTTTGTGTTGATATATAGTGATGTGAGTTTGTTAAGATATTTCATATACATAAGTAGTAGCTTGAAAAGGCATTCTTTGAAAGAAGACTTCCATGTAAATTCTTTTCGTTTCAACACTTAAAATCAGTTATATCGTTTGAGAGGTATTTTTTCTCTTTATGTTTTTACAGGTGGGATAAATTATCCTCGGGTGCGTGTTTCATGATGAACTTGGCTGTGACAGACTTCGTGGCGGTTTTCTCAGACGGAATCTTCTCAAAGGCACTTCCTCTTCTCTTCTCAATCAGAGTGAAAACATTCAACGATGTATTCTGTTCAGGCTTGAGTTTCGTGTCTTGGTTCTCAACTACTTGCTCCTATTACGCAACAGGAATCCGCTCAATTTTTTTCACTTTTTCATTATTCTATGTTATCAAAACTTGCAGATAACTAAAAAACACTTTATTGACCGTAGCTGTCGTAATAAAGAGATTCAACAATTGTTACAAAACTGCTTGGAGTGTAGTTAATCAGTTAAGTGAAATTGAATTAGTTAATTAATTCTTAACTCGATCAAAAACTGTTGAATTGTCTCTAAAACAAGGATTAGTAACAATTTTTAAAATTGGTACATTTTCAGCTAACAGACCCGTAAGTTGTATAATGTTTGCTATCTAAAAAAGTTAAAGGCAAAAGTTTTGCAGTTCCTTTGGAAAGTATTTTTTCTCTTCGAGACACTTTAATTCTTTAAGAAGTCAATTCTAATTGTTGGATGCTGATTTTCTATTTGAACGTTCTAAGTTTAGAGTGTGACGTATAATATTTCAAAAAATATATCACAGCTTGTAATGTTCGATTTGATTCATCAAGTGGGCAAAGTTAGTACATCTAGAGAATTAAAACAAGTTAGAGACAGTTTCTCAATTTCCACACATAGATGGTTCTTTTCAACCTAATTAAACATTCAACAGTGAAGAAAGATCTTGAAACATCTTATAGTAATTATGTGATAATATATCCCGGGAAGATTCCAATTTGTTAAATGGGTTTCCATACCCTTCCTTAAAAAATAAAAGAGAGCCTAAAAAGAAAGCACTTTTCATTTAGATCACAGCTGCATGTTCAGTGACTGCTATAAGCTTCGGAGACTTCCCGCAACAAGACCAATGCTTTTATCTTGTTATTTTCTAAAAGCGTTACATGTTGAGTTGTATTTAGGCTAGCTAGTAATTATCCTGTTACGACTAGAAAAACAAAACTTCTTTCTAGAAGAGGAAACCCAACGAGAACAAAAATAAGCTACAATAAAGTTGATTTGAACTTGAAATTTTTGGCTTGTTTTGTTTTAAAAGGTAAGAAATCTTGGAACTCGCACAAACAAGTTTTATATTACCATATCGATGCAGTGCTAGATTTCAAACCTGCAAGTTCGTGTTTCAAGGAAAGTTACCTGACTCTGCTAATTCTGACTGACATCTCAATATTCTCCGCGGTCGGTTCTTGATTAATGCAAGATTTTTCCAGTGATTTTATCAAAATCCGGTAACCTATACTCACTGGTTTTAAGGTTTTGGCCGTATTCTTTTATTGCTGTAACTTAGTTTTAAGATACCGATCATTTTCGACGTTTTAAGCCAGACGTACCAAGAATTTCGAACCAGAATCTTCAACAGATACGAGGACATAAAGATCTATAGATGATCAGGGCTAGGTCAAAACATTGATAACAGTGATAATAGCGAATGGTTGACCCTAGGAATTGCCCTCTCTTACACTTAGTCTGATCATAAGAACATTTTTTCTTACAAAACCAACTGTGGGACAAAAAAATTGGGTTTCAAAGTGTGTCAACATAATAGTGGTAAGTGAACGGCTAGTTTGCTATTTGACAGACAATTGTTGCCGCATCATGAAAACATTTAAAAATTTTGATGTCACAATGAAAAAGAAAAAAAGGAAGCGGATTCCTCATCCAATAATTTCCCTCAAGTTCTCTTCAGCGTCGACAAATGCATGGCAGTTGTGTTTCCCTTCAAGTACAGACAGTATGGAAATCCGAAAACATGCATCATTGCAATTCTGGTCACTTATGCTCTCGTAGCTTTGTATCAATCACCTGCTTTCTTCGTCATGAGATTGTCCAAAAAGGCACGTATATGCAATCTTTTGCTTTCTTGCCTGGCTCCTTAATCAAATACTGAAAAGGCTAAAATGTAGCTTCATTTATCACTGAAAAAAATAAAATTGATGCAATGTAAAATTTTGAACTTATTCAATTTACCCATGGCATTTCAAAAAAGGGTTTATTTTGCTGCAATTGAATAGTTTCCTCCTTAAGTGAGGATCCCGAATTTTTTGCTCAAAATCTTAAGACATCGAAAACAGAGTACATCTATTGAAAACATATTCGATGAGAAAAAAGCGTCGAAATCATCGTAAGAGGCGATATTTTTGTTCGGATATTAGGTGCCACCGCCCGGACCTAGTTTGCATTGAATATCAGCATTGAACCACTAAAAATTGCAAAATGGTTTTTACTGTTTCCATTATTCTGATAAAGTCCCACTTTACAATTTACAGTATGAATTTTTCTTTTTAATGAGCCATCCGTCTGCGCATACAATGTTATCATTTCTGGTGCTCATCTGGGCATAAGAAGTCTACAATTTTTCTGCAAATTAGCAAGAAAAAACGCCGGTTGTGTTTATTCTGGGCATAATTACTTGCACATTGCACATTTGTCTGAACTCGTTCTCTCAAATGACCATTAAATTTTCTCGCTATCACGGTGATTCTCTCTCTCTCTCTCTCCCTCTCGCTCTCTCTCTCTCTCTCTCTCTCTCTCTCTCTCTCTCTTGTTCTCTCGTTCTCTATTTCTCTTTCTTCTTCTCCCTACATGCATGGTTTAAGTGATTTTAAAAACCATGTTTCTGGTACAGAAGAGAAATATAAATGATCAACGTTATACCAAGTTGGTAATAAATTATTATAAGTTAAAATGCTCTACGTTATTGATTACACCGTTTCTAGAAAAAAAAACATATGGAAATCTCTAATTGCCCCACGGCAATAATGAATCACAGTTATTGTGTAAAGCGCCATTTTATTATCGACATGCCAGATTTTCCAAATTTCAGTTTTTGGATTCTTCACAGAATGCTGTTGAGCATGAGTGATCGAAATAGCAGGCAATTCTGCCCGGATAAATCAGTCTAAACTCGCTCGTGTTACGAAAAGGAATAAAAATTTTACAACTTATCTTTTGAACACTATCTTCAACTGACTCTTGTTTTTTTCTGAAGCTCAAAAAGTTAGTGTTTAAGACTGACTTCATCAATGCAATAAAAAATTTACTATTTAAAAAGTCCATCAGAGGTCTGAAAAACAGTCTTTATATACTTGCTTTTTTGCTCTCTCTTGTAATTTTATATTTCTATTAACCCGCAGCATTGACGCAGCAAAAACAATTTACATACATTTTCTTGTGGAATAATGTTAAGTTTTTATTGTGGTTTTATGTTTTAAGTACCGTTTTTTTTTTGGTTTTGATAGTACGAGATTTTTATTTTTTGTTGCATTTGCAGCTCTTTGGGTTCCTTTTTGTTGACTTAACAATTTATCTCAATTGAAGGAGGTCTTATATCAAATTAATTGAGTTCAATGAAGACTAAACTAAACATATGTAATGTTATTAGTTATGGTGCTGCCTTTATTTGTTTCCCTTTTTGCACGGGTATGACAATTTTTTGAGTAATGACAGGTCTGAATGGTGTCCTAGTGTGTATGAGCCTAATTAGTTGATATTAGTTTTTTAAAAAAAAAAACAAAAAAAGGCTTCTTTTAAAATTGCCTTTTTCGTTTTATTTTCTCTGCGTATTATCCTGTCTGATTAAAGATAGGCCCCCAATCTTTCCTAAAAACGTGCAACTTATTTTGCTTGATTTGGTTTTCCTGTAATTCTGTTTTGACTTCGCTATTAACTGCTTCCTTTTTAAAATAGAAATTGAATTTCGGTTGTAATTAATGCTCGCTGTTGCTATTTGGTCTCGTTGTTCGTCTTGTCTCGCAGTCTTTTTAATGAGAGTTCAGCTTAGCCCTCCAATCCGGCGTTATTTAATTTCTCTAGTGGTTTGAATTGAATGCAATTTTTTGTTGTTACATTAGCATTATTATGTTTTGAAAATCCATTTTTTTCCCTTTTTTTCAAGACAATTTAGCCAAAAATAAGGGTGTGCGGGGTTAGATTCATAACGATTGAATGGAAAACAACACTTACGTTTTGAAGTTCATGAATTTTTGTTAAGTCTACTTTTATTAAGTTTACGAGTTTTTGTTTAGACTGTTTTTGAAGTTTTAAAATGGTCGAACTGATAAGGTGAATGAGTTCAAGTATGCGAAAATTGGGTCAGTTGAGCTGAATGTTTACGCAATGATACAAAATTACTAGCTATTCATTTTTTGGGAATTGCTTCCATATAACATGTTGTTAAGGGATCCTAAGTTAAAAAAGTCTTGAGTGCCCTTGAAAGCAAAAGAGTGTAATTCTACTCAGGGAAGCTGCAAATTCGAAAACTATGACATTATCTCGAAGAGTGCTGTGGAGATACGTCGCAGTCTCCTCATATACGTGAATGGAGTCATCCCCACAGTTCTCGTCTTTCTGTTTACAACTGTCACTGTTGTCAAAATTCGGCAGCAAATGGCTAACAAAACCAAACACACCGCGGCACAAGCTCATTTTGAATTATTGAAGCTTTTGCATAAATCACTTCGTTTTTCTTTACGCTCTCGGACAAAACTCCAAGTCAGTAACAAAAAATTATCTGGTATTTTAACGGGGGAGGGGGGGAGTGTCTCTCCTCGTGACAAAATGGACATGGTCTCTTTTAGGTACCCTTTCCGAAGAAATTTTTTAAATGATGTTTTTTGACATCAAATAAAATTTGACAGGGGAAAAAATTTGTGAAAATTTACCAACAGTGAAATGTTCCCTCCCGTGACAAACCCAGAATGAATGGTTTCAGGAACGCTTTTCAAAAAATTTAATTTTTGTAGTTGGTAAAAACTTGTGAAATCTTAAATAACAACTTGGTAAAGTAAATGAATTAAATTTGTAATTATTTTCAAACATTTTGTGATAAATTGCTCTTGAACGAACTTGATAGCAGTTACTGTAAACGTTTTGGTCTTTTTATATGCAAAATATTGCTGGACTGTTTTTGCGATTTTCTTCTAGAATATTTTTTGAATTCTCTAGCAACTTTTTCACGCTTTAGTTCAGTTTTGAGTGGTCTTTATTGCTCTCACTCTGAAGTAAAGCTTGTTGCTAAAATAAACTTGACTGCAGCATGGCGACAAGAAACGCCTGATAGCCGAACGGGCAGTGCTTCTGGTGACGGTTCGGGATGTCCATAGATCGAAATCCGGCGTATTCTACTGTTTAGCACCCATAAAGAGAAATTGATCTAGTCTGCAGCCCTTGTAATAATCTAGATTGCATCACTTGTCGTTCGAGAGCAATCAATTCTTCCGATTTTATTCGGTTTTCGACTTTTTTTTGCAAAAAAAAATTTGAATCCTTTTTCTAGTATGGTAAGACTTACGAAAGACTGAAGAGCAAAAAGTGACTAACAAGACGGAACACTGAGTGAACGGCAAAAAAGTTTGTGTATGTTTGATCAATTTTTGTTCCATTGTAAAAATATTCTACAGTTTGCGAGTCTGAGACCACACAAGTGGTATTAATTTTGTTGGTTATGTACAAGTATGTTCTAATGAACGGAAAAACAGATGAATTTCAAACCAGCAAAGAAGATTTCTGAAAAATTTTGATGTAAAATTATTGCATGATATTGAATGGCGGCCAAAACGACGAAAAGATTTGAAGAATGAATGAAGAATGATGAAAAAAAATTGAAGAAAGATGAATAAAAAATTGAAGAACATTTGAAGAATGAAAACTGAAGAGCTTGCGGTAGAAAGTTTTTCTGAAAATTGTTTTAAAGGGGATTTATGGGTGAAAATTTTACAGTCTGAACTCTGTTTCTGAAATCAGTACTGAGTCGAAAATGGATTTTACAGGGTCCACTTAAATTTCGGTAAAATTAAGGATGAAAAAAATTTGAATTGAGTGTTTAAGGTGCACTTTTGGAGTGATTTTATTTTTAAAACAACGCAAAAATTGGTGTTTTCATTATAATATACAGGCAAGTCACATGTTTTGGAGGTATTGGGTGTTTATTGGAAGTTTTTAGTGTTATTTTTTCCAAATTTTTTGTATCTTTGTTTGAGAAAAAAATGCAAAATTGGTGTTTTGTGATGGTAAAAGGTTTACAAGATAAATTTTCATGGTCAAAGATTATTTTTTAGTGTTTTTAGTCATATAGACAAATGGTAGATTATTCGTTAACGAGGAATCAAGTGTTTTTATTGTTAGTTGTTACACATTTTGATTGTTTTTCTTAATAAAAAGTGCAGTATTCACAAAAATTGTTGTTTCTTTTGCAATAAGACTGCAAAGTAAAATAGTTCTTCTTATCAAAATTAAAAAAATAAACTAAAAAATATTTGTGTAGCAACATTATTCGAATTTTTGGGTGAATTTTTGGTAGAAAATGTATAAATGTACAAGAAAATATGTTTTTTTTACCACTTCTCCAATCGATTACGACAACTTTTTTTTGAAAAACTCTCTTTGAACTGTTAACGCATGACTTCCATGAATGGTAGTCATAAGTGGAGTGTATACCCATAAATTTTGACAACGTTCGAGTTTGACTTCTATATTTAGCATATTTATGCCATCTGAAAAACAAAACGAAATGACAAATTTTGTCTCAAGTGGTTTCATTGATGTTTCACACTTTCAAATACAATTCAAAAATACTGGTGTCTCTCCCTTTCCAAAATTCTTCCACTGAAAAAAATTATAAAGACAACCCGGGTCGAGGTTTGGCGGTGAATTTTCGTAAAAAAAGCGGTGAAATGTGGTGAAAAATAAAGTTCAAATATTTTCAAATTTCCAAATATTCTAAATAAGTAGTAACTTTTTCAAAGAGAGTTAACTTGATTGACCGGTTTCAGTAAGACAATTTGCAAAATTTTTTTCCGACAAGATATTGTACAAGGTCCACGGTTTTTTCCGTATACGAAACCTCCTGCGTTGTTTAGCGTAGCTTGCAAATGTAAAATCTACAACAATAACATGACCTTAGGTCCTCAATTTCAGCGCTATGTCAAAATCAAGTTGTTCAATTTAACTGAAAAATTTACTTAAAAACAGAAAAGTTTTTAACCTAACCCTCTTGTAAAAAATTCGATTAAATTGGTGGGTAGTTCTTCTGTTTTTTATTCAAACAGTTTCTGCTTTTAGTTGGCATACTTCCGTTTCTCTAATTCGTCTCTTTTCTATCCGAAAAACGTTGGCTGATTGAAACACACATTTTATGTTGATCGTAGATGAACAAAAATTTTTGAATACGTTTCTATATAAGGAGGCGACGGAAGAAAGCTCCCTCCAAATGCTTATATTACTTTTCATGTATTTTTATCTAATAAACACAGAAGAATTATAATCATACACAACCAAAAACATATACACACAGAGATATTCACCAATACAGGTACAAAGACCGATAGCAACCCGTTCTTATGTTTGATACCGCAGACAAGTGGAATTTGAGATGTATACAGGTAGGTAGCGTTAAAAGAACTCAGTTCACTTTTGTTCTAACTCGCTGTAAAGACGAGAGTATATTAAATACCTTATGTGAAGTATCTGCTAAAGTGAATTCGTTCCGTACAAAAACTCGAACAAAAATCACACTTTAAAACCGGGATATAAATAGGATACAAACTTGGCTCAAATTTAGATCTGATTTACATAGCGAAAACAGATCTGATTTACATGACTTATTCACATCTCATTAGACCATCATTTCACACAGTTCAACACCTGACGGCAGAACAGTTGCTTATGAGACTAACGGAAAAATAGACTGTTAGTTAGATATTATTAGTTAGATGAGTCATATTACTCTGCCTGGTTCTTTTTCATTTCAGCTTATGTCAGAGAGATGGTACTTGACCCGGACACGTAAAAGATTATGACATAAAAGAGATTCTACTTCTACCAAAGAGATCTTGAATTTGTTAAAATAATTTACAAATTAAGAAACAGATGTTGAGAGCTCTGAAATGTTTAGCTAAACAACAGCCTCTAGTGCAAATCTCAAACTCCTTGCATTGTCAATAAATCTAACTTAAACTTAATCTTTTCCTAATATTGTTTGATATGTGTACGCTTGATAGTGTGATGTTTGATGTTATGTGTGATATGCTTGGTAAAGCTTACGTTTTTGTTTCAAACTTATTCAGAATTGTCTTTCAATTCACGTAGTTTATTTTAAATCTAAAGCTGCCAGAAAAAAAGGAATTGAATGTTTACTTTAAAACAGAGGTGCTAAAAATGGAACTCAAAATCAAACTTATTTTTTGGGTGACCCACCGAAATTTTTTTAACAGTGAAGCCATACAATAACAACTCAATTAGATTTTTAAAGAAACAGATTTTTTAATCGCCGGCCAAGTTGTCAAAAAGATTTATTTTCGATTAATATTCTGCCACACAAAGAATCAAAACAACATTATACGCTTTCCTCTATTCAATACGGCAACGCCTACTTTATTGATCTTATTTTGCCAATTTTGTTTCTCAGAAACTAGAATATTGGTGACAAAGCACGCAAAAGTTACAAAAAGTTATTGTAGAATAAAATATGTTGTACAACATACAAAAAAGATAGTCAGAAAACAACCCCTGTCACAGCCGTTATGTCTCGCACTCTCGCAAATAAAAAATTCGAGATCTCTACAATTGATAATGCCAAAATGGGGCAAAGATAGCGCAGTTCACTGAACGGTTTAGGAATAAGTTAGGAAAAACCTAGAGCAACAGTATGGAACAAGAGGATACACTTTCAATGGTATCCAGAACGAGCTGAGGGAGTATATAAAATACAGTTTTCCGTTGCTCCGTCAATTTTACAACGACTTCAGATATGGATCCTGAAAACATCAGCGCATCCTCAGACTCGAAAAAGATAAGAAATACCTCCCAGGGTAAAAATTGTTCAGAAAATTTTTTTAACGCCTTTATTCCGCACTCCGGGACTGCCGAAATTGTAAATAAAAGATGGCAATTTGTTCTAACTGAGCCAAAAAATTTCCGGGTAATTCTTTATTCATCTCATTTTCTCGCAAAGCTCATTTTTTAACGAATTAACGTGATGTTTTTAAAAATGAATTGAGGTTTAAAATTTTACATTTTACAAAATTGCTACCCCGTCAGAAGAACATGATATAAGGGACCAACTTCAACCACGGATTTTATATGAACGAATCCTAAGATTGCATTTGTTTGTTTTTGTTGTATGATTGTATCTCTTCATATTAAACTGTTATTCGAATTGCGCAATCTGCGTGACAGTGTCTGATTTTTTATCATCTCAGTCGAGACGCTCTTTTGTGCATCATAGTCTGTTGCACGTTGTTACAACCAAGACATAAAAACAACTGTCTGTTTCAAAAAAATTGTTCTTTAAAAGAGTAATTCCAATAAAGTAGCTCACGCGACAATCCCTTTTCCGTTTTACCGGATTAAGTTACGACACTCTCTCGTATAACCAGAAATATTTTTCAGGTTGTTCTTTTTAGTGTCCTGTATCAACTCAAATATCACGAGACGGAATATATGCTAAATTTTGTTCTCGTAAATACAGCTACTGAGTTTGAGTGAACATGTATTCACCTGCTTATCATTAACTAAATTTCAATTTTGCGTTCATTGAGAAAAGCAATAGAAACGTACCTTTTTGGAGAAGAAAACTAAACTTTTTTTTGTGGACCAGAAAAAAGTTACTGGGTTACCAGAAGTTTTTCTGTAACCCAAGCGACATTGAAAATTTTTGTCTGATATAATTTTTAATGAGAAGTTAAAAATTTCTGCGTTTTTGGCAAGATTTAGTCTAGACCTTAGACAATACCTATTCTATTTTTACCAAAGTTTAAGTACAAAAAAATATTTTTTCTGAAAAGATGCGTACAAACAGCAATCGAACACAAGCAAACAGATACAGTTAGATAAAAGCAGCTAATTTGTCAGTACCCCTCTATTAAAGTGAAAATAATAACAATTATTGACAAAAAAAAACACTAAGACTCGACAGATTATATGCAAAAAGTTTTTTGAGGTATTTGAGAAAAATGATCTAGACTAGAGTTTTTCCCTTTAAAGTGTTAAGTTTAACACTAATAACACTCCAGTTTTTCCAACAAACTTCCAAAATTGAAAAAGGAAAAAATTGGCCTTTTAAATTTTTTTTGTATATCATATTTCATAATTTACGAATAAGTTATTGTAACTGCAAGAATTTTGAAGAAGTTTCAGATGAATATCCTTCTAAAAAGCAAAACTAAACAAAGAAAAAGAACAGCCGTTTCACTAAATTAAATCCTGAAGTATTTCTTTAGTGCTATGACTAATATTTGAATTCTACATTAAAACATACGAATGCGGCCAATATAAGCACGTTTTATTATTACTTTCCAAGATTTACAGGTACCTGAACTTCGACTTAAAAGTAGCCGTCCCCCATTTTAGTAAAAAACGGTTAATAATAAAAAAATCACTAAATTACTAAAATGCTAAAGCCTCAGTGCCGCCATTGGATTTACTTTGGATATGGAAACTTTTGATATCAAGGGAAAAATATCAGATTTTTTATAGTTCTCAAATCACTAAAAATTGCGTTATTAGAACAAATAAACACTTCAATCAAAGCCGACAATTTTTTAGTTGCTGTTTTAAAGGCTGTAAGTCTTACAAAGAAGTAATTGTTTTTTTTAGCTGCTAGGAATCAGTAAACAACGAATTTACGTGCGATTGAAGTAGCCTCTAAAGGTCGAACTTTCTTTCATTCTAAAACTCTTCTGATCAGTTTTTGAGTACTCCTGGTCCAGATTATAGTACGCTGCAAGTACTCTTTGAGCAGACTCAATTCAGACCGTTCTCCAAAATTCTTTGAGAGCCAACGTGTATTTTTCAACGTGTATTTTTTCCCTCTTCTTTCAAAGATGGCCTGATCAGAGCTGAAATTGTTACGCTTTATTCTGATTGCAAAATTATTTCAATCTTGATCTGATAGGAAATCACTTTGTCACCAATGAAAGCTAAAAAAGAAAACTGTGAATGTCTTTTTCTTCTCGTTCTTCATTGTTTTAATAGGCTGTACAATTTCCAGTACTGCTAATTTACAGTACAGTTACAACTTGACTAGGTGAACTGAGACCTATTGAGGACTTGTTTTCTGTGTTGAATACACTTTAGGTAAAAAAAGGTAAATTTACCTTGACAAACATCCTAACTCCCTCAACTGACTAAGGCTAACTTCACCTGAATTTTACCTGAAAAGTTAAGGCCTCTTTGCCTTTAATCGTAAATTTTACTCTTACTTGCCTTATAAATACCTGAAATAATAACCTTAACATTACCTTAAGAATTCTTTTAACTTTACCCTAACCAAGCCGGGAATTTACCTTAAAGTTAGGGCAAAACAATTAAAGTAAATTAGGACAAAACTAGGGGAAACTTACAGCCACCATTTTTGGTAATTATTTAAGGTAATTTTAGGTGAAATTAGGGTAATATTAAGGTCTTTGTTATGGTAGTGAGGTAGCTGACCTCAGGTAAAGTGGAGGTGAAGACTACTTTGAGTTAAGGCAAGTAAACGTAAGGTCAGGTAGAGTGCAGGTTGGGCAAATCTACCTTAACCGGTCAAATTTTAGTAAATTTCAGGTAAAACTACCTTAAAAGGGCAAAAATTGAGGTAAAGCAGCCATTTCCGACATTTTTTTACGAGTCCATTTATGAACACACTATTGAGGAAACTGTTTCCAGCATACGTCAATTTTTATGCGAAACAACCTTAACAGCGCTAATGTAAATTTACCTTTACTTTGTTTAGTGTGTAGTTTTTTCTAAATACTAATAATTTTTATTAGAACGACTGATTATTATGTTTTCTTAATACGACCCAGTGCAACGTGTCCCGTTATATCTCGCTGGGACAGCCGGGACAAGCATCATTTTGGTAATACAGCAATAACTACTGTTAAAAATGGCGACTACTTTGGGTTTCCTGGTAATTATCCCACCGGGAAAAGAAGGAAAGATGTCGGGAAATTATCATTTCTACCGAGATACGTTGCACCGGGGAACCTTATCAAGTTCGTATCAGATATTTCTAGCTTCACTTCACTAAGTATGAGCTCGGGCCTCATAGAGTAATTCGGGATCAGCAGCTGGTGGGGGTAGTAAGAACAAGCGGGAGAATGAATTGACTCGACAAATGGTGGTGGTGTCTCTCCTATTTGGGTTTCTTTGTCTGGCATTCATGGGTTGTACAGCCACACGACTCAAGATGGACAAGTCAGGTAATAAACTGATCCATAATTTCCATTTTATTAATGATTTATTTAATAATTTTAAGGATTATGGGCAGGTAGGGGGAATGTTTTTTTGTTACGACATCTCTGGCGGGTTGACAGAAAAACTTAGCGCAGGATCTTTTGCGCAGAAAAATAAACGTCGCTTTAATGAAAAAGTCTTCAAAATTGAATAAATTGTCGAACAATCTGTGATTATTATGGAAAAAGAAACTATGAAAAAAAGTTTTGAATTTTTTTAAAACCTTATCTTTTGGCAAAGAGCACATAGAACAAAATGAACAAAGAGCAAAGACTTGAAAAATACCTACAGATACATCACTGCATTCGTTTGTGAGTGTTTGTGTGTATGATTGACAGTGATCTTCGAAAAAAAACGATAGCCTCTTTTTGGATAGAAAATGTCTGGGTTAGAGCAATGGAATTGATTTTCTCCTCTACACTGATTTTAAATAACATGAAAGATCCAATGTTAAAAATTTAGAAAGACAAGTGCCAGGAAGAGGAAAAGCAACAAGCCGTGGTTGAAAAAGCAACTCAAATGATAGAAAAAAATGAACAGATGAGGAAGACAAAGTAAGACTCATAAAAAAGTATTTTGTCCAGAGTTTAACAGTTTTAAATATTTGAGGCCGCATAACATATCATTGCTCATTCACTCAGAATTAAAACTAGTGACAAGAAGTGACACGTAGAATGGAGTTTATTAGTTTAAATAATCACGCTTGATTGGAAAAAAATGTTTGTTGTCGTTATAACAGAGCTAAAATATAACAGTACAGTCTCCTTTTAGCAATCTGATAGTTCATTAAGCGTCGGATTTTGCTTTAATGTATCGGATATCAGATAATGGTTTTACATCTAAATTTTCATGCATATGATAATAATTTTTCCGTTTTTTTGCTCGAAAGCTCCGATCTGAAATGCATTTTTACTGTTGCATTCTGTCACTCAGCTAAATCTATGCACCAAAAACTATACAGCGATCTAAGAAAATCAGCCAGGTTATTTCCCAAAAATTTGTAGCCATGTGTTTATCCAGTTCTTCAGGCGATTATTATCTAACCATTCCAGCGAATTTATCAACAACTTTCCTATCCTTTATAGTGAATTTTGATGTCATTTGTTTGTAAAAGTTTTTGAAAAAACAAAATGTAGAATGAAAAAATGTTGAATGAAATCCAAATTTAGGTCAACTAATTTAAATCAGCTAAAAGTCTTTAATTCAAGAGCAGGAAATTTATTTACGATAGAATTGACTCTTGACAACTGAGTTTGTTACGTGGGAATTTACTTATATCAGCTATTTGTTTCAATTGCTTTGCACAAAAAAATACCGAATAATTTGAAACTTCGGTACAATATTGTTTTCTATTATATTTGAAAAATCAACAGAGTAACGGGAAACTTTTCTAGGGTAATGTAGTTTGAGTGTGTTAAGCGTGGTCTTCTTTTTATATCGTCTTTATTTTTTAAGGAAATCAAGTGAAACTTGAAATATTTAAGAGAAAAGTGAACTATGTAGTTTATATTGTTTAAAAGTTAAATAGTTGTTTTTGTAATTTTCCGTTCTCATTTTTCTTTCGTTTTAATACAAGAATGATATTTTTCTGACTAATCTCCTTAGTAACTTAATAATTAAAAAATTGGTAACTGAACACGAATTAGTACCTAAAGTTCATTCGTACCTCATAATTAAACCTTCTATCTAACAAACCACTGAAATGATGATCTTTTAACTAATAATACGTTTATACCCTAAATTGTGCACAATTATCACATTTTTTAACAAATTTTTTTATTCAATTGAACAGATTCTGAGAAAAAGAAGTCAAAAATAGACGAAATTGCGCGTGATGTAGGTTTAAAGAAAATAGTTAGTATCATGTAGGACCTGATAGCAGTCTCGTAATATGGAAAGAATTCAACTCTTGTTAAATTTTTACCTTATTAATTTTGATAGACCATTTTAAAAAGAAAAATGTGATGTAATCAGATTTTCCGATGATTTGTAAAAAGATTGCAAACACATTTTGCAGAAAATTTGGGGCTGTCACATAAAAAACAAACTCTCTCTTTTAGTTATAAACAGATTTAAAAAACCTTCTTGATGGTTAAAAACATATCACATTCCTAATGAAATGATGTCTTTCAAAAAAAGGGGTGGTCTTCGGATGCGAAAAGAAAGTTGATACAAAAATATTGTTTCAGCAAGACAATGACACTAAGTTTTGTTAAGAACGCACATTTGTATTAAATGACTGCTAGTATCTGCTTGCTTTTGTCGAACGCTTATCCTGAGTTGTCTTCAAAAAGAGCTTTTGATGTTTCGAAAACAGAATAGATTTGAAAAATACACTATGGTATCAAAAAGCTATGTACAGCATAATTTCTGCTTTTACGCATGATTCGTGCTCCAAAAGCATGATTTGTTCCAATGCTTGATAAATTGTGTTAAACTTAGATGTTTTCACATGAATTTCAGTTCAATTTTTTCCGCTTATGCAGAAAAGATGGTTAAGTTGATTTGTTCTTTCACTGTTTGCCAAGTTGTTACGCTACCAGGTGTCGGAATTTCATGGACGAAAAACAAAAACAACTCAGATTGAATTCAAAATTCAGTGCATTGTATGCATACAAAGGCTCCCTCATAAATAATAGTTTCGAAACCAAAAAGTTGAGCGGAAGATGATTTTAGTTTTAAGAAATCCCACAAAACGCACTGGAGCGTATTAGAGTGACTCATAATGCTTAGTACAGTTAGACGGATTCTCAAAAATATGGTGCATCGTCGGGAAAGGCTGCAAAAAATTAAATATTAATGTGACCAGGAAGCTTTTCTTCTGGTAGAATTCTTATACAGATTGTTTTTCAAAAAGATAATGTTTTTGTTCATAAATCGAAGATTATAAGCAATTTTTTCTAGTAAAAGAAGTAGAACGTACTGGATCAGCCGGCTTACAGTCCAGATTTGAATTTAGATAATTACAGTCCAAAATTTATGGGCGCCTTTGAAGCAGAAATTATGAAAACATACTGCTTTGTGGAAAGTTTAGAAGATAAAGTGTCAGAAATTGTGAACGAAATTAGAGCAGATGTTTTGGGAAACCTGAATAAAAACTATGCGAACCGTCTGCTGGACGTTAAAGAAGCTAAACTTGTAAGGACCCGTTATTGAAGAAGGAATATTAAGTCAAAATGTTTTATTTGATGTTCGTAATTCTTTTTAAAATATCTTCTTGTGTACGTAGCTTTTTGGTACCAGGGTGTACAATAAACTTTCATTATGAGAACAAGCAAAAACAAATCCTGTAAAAATTTTGAGTTTTGGGTATAATTATATGGAACGTTCCTCTCAATGTTTAAATTCAGCTGAAAATTTGCCTGCTGATGTCAAGCGTGAACTTAAAAAATTTTTCACCAGAAATCAAAATAATTAAAATAATCAATTTTTTTTCTCTTTAATGGATGGACAAATAAAACAATGAAATACTGACTATTGGATTTTCCAAGTATAAAATTTTCCAGGTATAGAACTTTTGGATAGAAATTTTGCGATGACTGTTTGACTTGTTCTAGATCCAAAACAGAATGCAATTTCTGAACTGAGCAAAACTCTGGGCGTCTTTTTCACCTCACTCACCAACTCACTCAATTTCTATGTCTACATGATATTCGGAAAGAAGTTCAGAGACACTTTCATGGCTATGATCCCAGGCAGAAAGAAGTCATCCGTGAAAGAAAAAGGAAGTAAACGCAAACATAATAGTTGTACAGGAAATACTGCAGATACCGCAATGTGAAAACAGGGATTATTACGCAGCAGCTATTCATGATCAAAATCTTGATAAAGTGGAAAATGTATAATTTTCCAACTGTTCCTTGGATCTCTTGTAACAAAATATGCATATCTAACCAATTACTTTTTAATGCAAAGTAAAATTTGAGTTTATAATCAAAGAGATGTTTCCCATTTATCGAAAACAGCAAAGCGGTTCGATATGTTACGCCAGATTTTCAAATCCGTTGCAGAGTCACATAACATTGCTCGAACCACTCAACAATCAAGTTTGAATTTTTTTGAAAAAGTCATGGAAGTCAGTTTCTATCTATTATATATACCCGAATCTACCGTTTTTACTTCTAAGGTTCTGACATTTACAGGCCGTTCGGAATTATAAAACTTGCAAGTGTGTGCGCTTTAATTGGTTTCGAAATCCTTCTAGAAGTGAGAAGGAGCAACAAAGAGTTCCATTTTACCTTGAGCGACCGAGTATAACTCTAATCTTGCATATGATTGTTAGCACATAATTGCGTACTCAGAATACTCAGAAACTGATTTTGTGCACGCTTTTCGGACCAACATCAAAATTTTTTTTATTTGTTTCCTTTAAATAGTGACTCATCTGACTCAACATGCAAAATTCTTAGGATTCATACTATGACATATTTATTTATTAGTTATCATGCTAGGTCCTAAATGATTAATATGAATTTTTACTAGTCAAGTAACAACTTCGAAACTGCAATATATTGGAAAAATAAATAGCGAGTTCACGGAACAGCAAAGTATGAAACTTGAATTTCAAACGGGGATTAGTTTTGATTTCTTATTCCAACCCCACTTTAATGGGGGAGGAACTACATACATACTCGAAAGAGTTTTTTTTTGTTCAGAGAATTTTGCCAATCGATGTATTTATCGTACACATTTGTGAGCGGTATAATTAAAAAACCCATTCTGTGTAGAATAAATAATTAAACTATTTTTTTTTGAAATCTGCCTTTTCCATGATTTATCGAGGTTAAAATTTTGTGAACAGTGGACCGATCTCTGTTGTTTTCATTAAAATTTCCTTCAATTTTTAACAAATCTTTGTAAACTTTGTCAAACAATAATTTTTTCATCGGAATGATTGTGTTATAAACATTTGGAAAATGTAATATATCAGCCACAAAAAAAGAAAAGAATCAGGTTTGGATTTTAAAATGGTGAATTGAAGCTCTAAGCAATGAAAGTCAGAAAAATAATTATTCGGAAATTCGTCACATGCAAAAAAAAATTGTTATTAAATGACTCTAATAATGATGAAAGCAAGTGTGAACTATGTTTTCATTTTCTTTAAATTTTCTAGAATGTCTTTTTTCTTTCGCTCATGTATTCGAATTTCTACGAGTTTGCTCTGTTGAAGACGCAATATAAATTGCCAATATAATTTTATGTCAATTAAATGGGAGTTGTAGCAAAAGAGTCATTGTTTAAATTTGAAAATTTTTGGCAATTGCATTTCTGCTCTCACGTGCTTTGATGAATTGAATAACTCGCCAAAAATCCTTTTAGTCCTTAATTTTTGTACAGCTTATCAATGATGATGTTTTTCAGCTCAATGTTAAACCGACGCTATTTGTTTTGTCTATTCACCACAGCTGGAATATTTTGAAGAATTTGTGAGCAATGCTGGCATAGAAATCCGCAATGTTTCGGAACCTTGAAAGGAAAACTCGGCTGGGAGTTGTTGAAAGCGTATGATATTAAAACCAATAACTTGTTTAGACAACAAATTGACTAAATAACTTGGATAATGATGAAGGCAAATGTGAAATATGAGCTACAAAGCTGCCTTTCACTACAGACTACGAGTTATTTTTTCATTTTCTGTAAATTTTGTTGACTGTAGTTTTGCTTTCCCTCATGTATTTGAACGCCCACTAGTTTGCTTGGCCTGGAAACATCAGTTGAAGACGCAATATCAACTTCCAACACCATTTTATGTCAATCTATTGGAAGCTGTAGCAAAAGATTCATTGTTTTAAACAATTTGGGAGCAATACTGGCATAGAAGTTCGCGATATTTTAGAATCCCTAAAAAGTTCATCTGGATTCATTTGAGTTTTTTAAGGCGTTTGATGTAAAAAAACTGATATGGATCACGTGATAAATGTTTTCATCAATTTTTTTTGTCAAAAAAAAACCTGATTTCCAATTGGATTCCTGTGGTTATCAATAAAATGACATCAAGATAGCCAGGTGTTGAGACAATTCGTGAATTAGCCATGAGAAGTTGAAGAGTTCATCATAATTTTCTAGGTGAGCTGCGCTGATCACAAGACAAGACGTAAACACAAAAATTTAATTCAATTTTGACCACAATTCTCCTGGAAAAAATTGAACGGACAAAAGGTTGGGAACAAGCTGAGTTGCAGAAAAAAACCTCTCTGAACACTGTTGCCGGCAATTTCAACCAATGTTTGCCAAAAAAGATTTTTTAAAAAAAAAGTACGAAAGATAGATAAAAAGAGATCAATTGAAGAAAAAACTATTTTTTTTTAGTTTGACAGCTGTTGAAATATCAGTTACTGAGCGCTGAATGACTGGGGTACCAAAAATTGAATTTTTTCCTGTCTTTTCTCCTTTATGTGTTTTCATTGTCAACAATCGTTGCCATAATATTTTTCAGGTTTTTTTGGCAACATTTATTATCTCCTTAATTTTTCGTAAAAAATAATTCAGAGAGCTATCTAACTCGCTTCGGATTGCTATTTTTTTTAGTTTTAGTATATTTAACTTAAAAATTATTTTGAGAATGACTGCTATTACTTTTTGATGTTGTTTTGGTGAGGTCTTCAAGTTGTATGTTTTACAGAATTGTGCAAGATTTTGAAAGTTTCTGCCCCAGCTATCAACAAATTTTGTCTGATCTGTACAAGTAAACATCAATTCTAAGCTTCTCCGTGGAACAATTCACCAGATAATTTGTAACTGCTTACGCCGGTACGACGTGGAATAAGATATTTAACTTGCCCGACATACTGGCATGCACTGTCTATAAAGTTTAACAGGAAGATTTTGTCTGCTTTTTAAAGCAGTTCTAGATCAATTCCAAGATTTTCGTGAAACATTCACGAGGCAGGTTTTATTCCGTTGCGATTGCACACTATGTGGAATCAAAATAATTAATTTCAACTGCATGCAATTACGTCATCAAATTGGTATAAAAAACAGGAGGAGGCTCTGCTAATTGAAATGTGATCAACAATAAAGTATGAGAGCATCTTGAAACTTTGTCAGTAATGCAAATTAATCGCCTTTTCCCCCGATAAAGCTTCGATCAACTTATCTCACTGATTTAATTGTTTTTCTACTAAATAGGTAATTGTGAAGAAAAAATGGTCAGCATCTGTTCATTTTTTGGTTTTCATTCCAGTTTTAAGGGTAAAAATGTTTTTGAAGAGTGTTTCCAATAGGCTAATACTGTTTTTGTTGTATTACAATTGTTATATAAGCTTTTGGAAAGTGTAGTCTTTCAGCCACAATAAAAAAAATCATGCTTGGGTTGTAAAGTAGTGATTCGAATCTTTAAGCACTGAGATTCAGATGTTTAACTCATAAATTCGACTTAACCAAAACTTATAAAATTTTACTAAATAAATCTGAACATGGCGAAAAAATAGGTGAACTATGAGCTGTAAAAATTCATTTTACTATAGACAACGATTGATGTTTCAATTTTCTTTGATTTTTTCAGATTGTTCTTCCGTTTCTGGTTTTTTATTCAAATGCGTACTTGATTGCTCTGCGCCGAAACATCAGATGAAGGAGCAATGTCAATTTCCAACGCAATTTTATGTCAATCTAATGGGAGTTGTAGCATACATTTATTAAATGATATTTTTCTTCAATTCAATGTTAAATTGCTCCTAATTGCTTTATTTGTTGACCTCAGGTGCAACCTTTTGGACAAGTTGTAAACATGGTTGGTCTACAAGTTTTTGATGTTTCAGTGTCGTTGAAGAAAACTTTCGCAACTTCCTCGTGGCTCTTCGTAACCCAAAATTATTCCCACACAGGTCAAGAGGAGTTAGTTGTAGATGATTTTTGCCTATGCTATGACTGTTTGAAAATTAAAATACGGATTGAATTAGTTTTTGTTTTTAAAGGAAAAAATCAGACTTTGCGTGGCTAATTGTATGAAGCACTCCCCTTTTCGGTTGAATTGGTAGTCCTGGAGTACGGCTGAACATTCTATATTCGGTGCAAAATCTGAAGGCGAAAGTCTTTTGTTTCGTCTAATTGTCTAATTGTCAAAATTATAAAACACCATTTTCCATTTATAAGATTTTTCCATTTATAATTATTTTACCCTAGTTTTTAATGTTCTTTAGTCTATGTGATAATTTTTTCATACTTTTCATTTCAGCCAACAATTATCTGTTGTTAATTTTGTTGAGAGTAAAGTTAAAACATATTTAATTTACCTCCGAATCGTCATATTTTTTTTTCGAAATTTGCCACCTCTTTTGTTTCATAAAAAATATACAACTTCAGAGTATCAAAGACTGTACCAGAGGAAATGGCTCTATTGAAAAAAATTTAACATTAGGTTAGCCGAAGAGATCATCGTCTAAAGAATAATCTTTGAACTTCAACTCTCCCGCAAGGACATTGTTCTGCGTTGGGTCACATGAACATTGGGTTTTTTCAACTAAGTGATATTAATATTGTTAAATTTTTCTTCTTGTTTTCCCGAACTGCTTAAAAGAAGCCGTAATTATCCCACTGTATAAAAAGGGAGATGCTAAGGTTGCTGAAAATTACAGACCAATCAGTAGGCTAACAACAATAAGAAAATTGACGGAGAAATTGGTTCAGAAAAGAATGCTAAAGTTTCTGGACATATTCAAACTGCTAACCAAAAATTAATTTGGGTTTAGGCCAAAAAAGTGCACTGTTGAAACCTTGGTATCTTTTATTGAGAGAGTCAGGCAAGATTGGGAGTATGGTATTGCAGAAACGAAAGCTGTGTTCGTCGATCTCAAAAATTTTTTTGATACAGTTAAACAAAGTTTTCTTTTGGACAAACTAAACAACCTGGCATTGAGGGGTCACATTCTAACTTTTTTAAAAATCTTATTTAAGCAAAAGGCAGCAATGTCTAAATTCAAGAAATGTGTACACCATTTTTGCAGAAGTCGATTATGGGTTATCACAAGGATCAGTACTTAGACCACTTGTTTTTTTTTTGTGCTTATAAACGACATAGATGTTTACTTTAGTCAGAACCGTTTGACCTTATACGCCAAAGATAATGTTGTTAAACAAAAAGGGAATCACCAACTGAAGTTTTCTGCAAATCTTTGACATGGTTAGTGATTACCTCATAAAAAACAAACTGACTACGAACAAGGAAAAAACTTGTTTTATGTTCACGGCAACAAATAAAGATAAAAGGAAAAAAACCAAACACAGAGATCATCACGGAAATAATTAGGTATTGAATTAGATGGAAATCTGAATTTCGGCGATCATTTTAAATACCTTTGCTCAAAAGTCAACACATTCTAACGACTTTTTTTATTGGCTCAGATTGATTTCAACTGTTAAACAACTGTTATTAAGATAGAAAGTGTATGTCCAGCCTCTTGTGAGCTATGGCGTACTAATCTATGGAACAAGTAATAAAAGCCTAATTTTGCCACTTTGGTCAAATATTCAGAAAAATTTTAAGTAATATATTTTATAAGCCTAAATCAACAACCACTTGCCTGGAACGAGAATCAAATCACACCTACTCGATTAGAGTTATGCACTTTTCTGAACTGCTGCAACATTAGCTGAAATTTTGAGAGCTGAATGCCAAACTGATTGTCTCAAAAATGTAATTTCTAGAAACTAAATTGATACACTGCAAGCAAAAAGAATCCAATCAAAGCAACTTAAAACTACAAACAAAATCCGCGGCCTAAGTGTTAAAAGTTTAGGAATAAGATTATGAAAATTGCTTGTCTTTATCTTAGAGTTCTGTCCTAATTTTGTTTTAGAAGTGCAAAATATGAGTGCAGGAGAACTTAAGGAATTCTTATCTAGTTTCAGGGACACTTTTTTTAACAGAAAACTTGGAATTATGTGCTTTGTTTTATTAACAAAAACTCGATAGATCTCATAAATTTCAGAATAAGGTTTTGAGGTTCCACCTTTCTTCTCCTACCATGATACGCCGCGCATTCACACCATTGTTCATAGTACTGGTCATCGCTAGACTAGGGCCTCTTGGACCTAATGGTGACCTGTCGAATAGATTTGTTATAATGGTACATAATTTATACCATATGTGTTGCAAACAAGTGTACATCCTACTCGAGAATAGTTTAATATTATTATTAGTAATATTACTCTATCCCTCTCTCTATCTCTGTCCCTTCTGTTTGTTGCTCTTCTCTCTCCCTCTCCCTCTCTTTCTCTCTTCCTCTCCTTCTCCCTCTCTCTCTCTCTCCCTCCCTCTTTTACCACTCTCTCTCTCTCACTCATTCTCGCTTCAATGCACTCGCATAGACTTGTTCAAACGTAATATCATTAGATACATTATTGCAGCAAAAGCGAAAAATTTTCCTGATAGTAATTTTGACCTATCATTATATCACCATCCTCCTTATCGCATAACTTGTTTTACCTGCGTATCCAAAACTTTTTTTCTCTATACAATCTATAATTTCTTTCAATATAGAATCTATAATTTAGATTCTATATTTTCTAGTCTTTTTTCAATATAGAATCTATAATTTAATTAAATTTTGATTCAAAGCGAAAATTAGCAAAGTTCAATTAAATTTACATCATCACAAATCGATAAATTTCCTTCAGAAGTCAACAATTTCAAATTTTAATTTAGATGTTCTCAGAGAGTCAATAATCAGACGTCACCCAATTTTTGTTTTTTGTCTATTCTTATATAGGATCTCTCAGAATTTGCAACGCTCGATAGCGTCATGAATATAAGTAACTTTTTAAATTCGTCTTCTGAATTGGCGGAGCAAAATGATGAGAACATTGAGTCTGCTGCGACGCAATCTACATTTGCGAGCATCTATTCAGATGGATTTTGGCGCTATTCCGCGATTGAATGGAAACTGAGAACGTTCGCAGTTTGTACCACGGTTGGTGGATATTTTCATATCTTCAAAAAACACCATTTCTGAGGCTTCAAATGAGTGAAGTGAATGAGCCAAATGTTTCAATCAAGAAGACATTAATCCGTATCATCAATTTTACTGGAAAAAATTTTTCGTTTATGGAATATATAGAAAGTATGATTGAAGCTCCGCTCTGTTTACTCAGACGCAAGAGTTTTTTTAAAATCCTTTTGTCACCTTATTTTTGACCAAAATTTTCATGCTCACATTCAGAGCAGCGGGAACTGAAAATACTGATTTTCAGTCTCTTATTTTTGGTCCCTGCATCCTTGAATCCTATATTAATAATTTCAATCGGTCATTTAGCGCAAAGTTTGGCAGAAATTTTGTCAACCTATTCGAGAAGGGAACATCAAACGAGGAAAATGACGCATAGAAGACGGTAACAATGGAAACAGTAGAGAAAAAAGATGCTTTTTGTGTACTCATAAGTTTTTTGTGTACTCAGCAGTCAAGTAAATTAAAATTAGACCACACGCTAAGTTCTTTAATTTTTGCTACTATTGAAGTTACTCTAACTTTCTTTGTCTAACTTTCAAAGAAATTCGTCTAAAAAATGAAAAGACTTTAGTTCGACCTAATCGTTCAACTAGAATTTGGCTTGACCCCAATTTTTGGTGCTGAACTTCAGCTCGACCAAAACTTAGTTTATCTTAAGAATTCAATTTTTCTTATGATATTTTGGCAAAATTCTACCTGTTTTCCGAAGGTGGACTGCCTCTTGCAACGCTAGTTTAGTGTTGCTGGTAGATGTTACACATCTACAAAACAAAATAGAAAAAAGTTAACTATTATTAATCCCACAAAATTGCAATCCTGGACTCGACCTGGACGATGCTCGACCTATTAAAAGACCATGAGCGACCTTAATTTGTTATGAGATTTTATCTGAACCCAAGAAAATACTTCACCTCGAGTTTAATTAGGAGCTGGACCGGGTGCTTATAGTCAATTTTCACCCCTACCAGAACTTAAAAAGCCTTTGTAAAAGCAGAGGTCTAAACATGGGCTACATGTACATTTCAGGTAAAATGTGCTACAAAAACACTTTAGTTGACCCTATGAAAAGACTTTACCTCGACTTTAACTAGGAGCTGGACTGTGCATTTATAGACAATATTGGACGCCCTATTGGAATTAAAAGGTCTTTTCAAAAAGTCGAGGTCTAAACCTGGGATTCACTCATAAGCTGCTTTTCGAGCTCAATTTTCTCTTTACATCACCTTGTCTGCGTCCAAGACTCTTTCAGGTTGGTCTGTTGGTCTCTTGCTTGAGGAGCACAATGGTACTCTCAACGGCGGTTCTTTTGAGTTGCCCAATGAGGCAAGATGGCAACAATCAGGATGCACCCCGGCAGATTTACATTGGTCCTTCAAATGCGAAAGCATAGGTGTTAAATATAAGAAATTCCTGGGAGCCAGATTTTGTGTTAGTATTTAACAATTGCAAGTAGAAAAGGATGAGCTCAACGAAACCCACGCAAGATGATTGATCGACAAAGATCCACGGAACACTGAAGTTCAAAACTTAATCGATCAATTCGAACAACACCATGACAAGTGAGACAGATTGATGACTTCAAATGTTTGAGTAGAGGGAAACACCAGCTACGGGTCCAAATCACCTCCCGAGTCAAGATAACAGCGCTAGAAAATACTTAAAGATGTGAACACTACGGTAAACGAGGCGAATAGTTGTAAAAACTAGAGTTTTTAGCTCTGAATGCGGTGAAAACAGTGAAAACAAAAATTCAACCGCTAGAAACGCACTGCGTAAGATTTGCAGTTTATAGTGGTGAAATTTTGATATCACCGCTTCCTGTTGGTAGCGGTTTTTCCACCGCTGAGGCGATGAAATAAATATTTCACAGCTAAAAATTGCCAATTTTAGAAAAATTAACCACTAAAAACTCTAAAATTTACAATATTTGAAGTCAAATGTTTTCGTAAAGGAATGTGATGTTAATTAAGTGCAAATTAAATAACGTAGATATAAAAGACAGCTAGCGCAGTTGACTTAAAAGCCATTCACATGCAGGAGGGCAGAGGTTCAAACACATGTGGGTAATTTTATTTCTTTTTTGTAACAATTGCCAGTGATATCGTTAAAAAAATTTTCATCACAAAAAAGAAAACTGAGAAAAAACTTACCGCTTTCACCACTCTCATTGCCTGAAAAACACTGGGCAGAAAAAGGGTCAGAATGTAAAGCCACTTCATAACCTTTGTTGTAGGAAGAAAAGTCTTTCATTTTTCCGCAAAAACAGAAACCGAGTGAGCCTTTGCGGAACGAAGGATCTTGTAATTCAAAAGCTTTAATTATAGAGCCTTAACAGAAATTTGGTTCAACAATTATTGGAAAATTTTCTCGGAGAGTACTAAAGTATTGACAGGAAAGGTAATTTTCAATTGACTATGAGTCAAGATGGCACCTTTCAGGATGCACCCAGTAGTTGACACTTGTCCTTCAAATGCAGAAGGCGATAGCCGGGGACTGTATTCAACAAACTTCTTCCAATTGCTCTTCAAAGTTTCCAGCAAAACGAAAGAGTACGTTTGGTAGATAGGAAATACCTAGGCAGCCAATTTGTGTGTTAGTGTTTAACAATTGGAAGTAACAAAAGATGGGTCGATCCGAACCCACATAACATGGTAGTAGTCGGAGAATCTGCCATATGCATATAGAGGGAAGGGTTCGAAACCCCTGCAAGACATTTTACCACGAAAAAACTGATTTTCTCTTTGTGAAATAAAGTTTTTTAGCTAAGTTTTGCCAGCCTGTGAGAAGTTCTTGGGTTGAGCAGTCTGGCGAAACTTATCCAAAAAAACTTTATTTGGCAAAGAGAAAATCAGTTTTTCGGTGGTAAAAAGTTTTGTAGGGGGTGGGTGCGAACCCCCGCCCTGACAAGCAAATGGCAGATTTCGGCTGTTGCAATGTTCGTTGTATATAGAATTAGGTGTTACCTAAGTTCTAGACTCTCACTAAATGTTTTTGGTGAAAACTTTAAAAAAATCCAATAAAAGACGACACCAGAAGCCTAAAACTTCAAAAAAGTTGTTTGAAGTCCTAAAATGGTCTGAAATGGATTTTGCGCTATGAAAGAGCTTTCAAAAATGTTTCTTTTACTTCACTTTTTTTCACCTATGCAGTATGGGGGTCGAAACATTCATAAATTTTAAATTTTCGAGAACACTCAAGTTCAAAACGGAACACTCAAGTTCAAAACGGAACACTCAAATCCACGGAACACTCAAGTTCAAAACTTAATCGATCAATACAAACAACACCGTGACAAGTGAGACAGATTGATGACTTCAAATGTTTGAGTAGAGGGAAACTCCAGCCATGGGTCCAAATCACCTCCCGAGTCCAGATGACAGCGCTAGAAAATGCTTAAAGATGTAAACACTACAGTAAACGATGCGAATAGTTGTAAAAATTAGAGTTTTTGGCTCTGAATGCGGTGAAAACAGTGAAAACAAAAATTCAACCTCTAGAAACGCACTGCGTAAGATTTGCAGTTTATGGAGGTGAAATTTTGATATCACCGCTTCCTGATGGTAGCGGTTTTTCCACCGCTGAGGAGATGAAATGAATATTTCACAGCTAAAAATAGCCAATTTTAGAAAAATTAACCACTAAAAACTCTAAATTTACAATATTTGAAGTCAAATGTTTTCCGTAAAGGAGTGTGATCTCAATTAAGTTCAGATTAAATAACGTAGATATAAATGACAGCTAGCGCAGTAGACAAAAAAGCCATTCACATGCAGGAGGGCAGAGGTTCAAACACATGTGAGTAATTTTATTTCTTTTTTGTAACAATTGTCAGTGATATCGGTAACAAAAATTTTCATCACAAAAAAGAAAACTGAGAAAAAACTTACTGCTTTGACCACTCTCATTGCCTGAAAAACACTGGGCAGAAAAAGGCTCCGAATGTAAAGCCACTTCATAACCTTTGTTGTAGGAAGAAAAGTCTTTCATTTTCCACAAAAACAGAAATCGAGTGAGCCTTTGCGGAACGAAGGATCTTGTAATTCAAAAGCTTTAATTATAGAGCCTTAACAGAAATTTGGTTCAACAATTATTGGAAAATTTTCTCGGAGAGTACTAAAGTATTGACAGGAAAGGTAATTTTCAATTGACTATGAGTCAAGATGGCACCTTTCAGGATGCACCCAGTAGTTGACACTTGTCCTTCAAATGCAGAAGGCGATAGCCGGGGACTGTATTCAACAAACTTCATCCAATTGCTCTTCAAAGTTTCCAGCAAAACGAAAGAGTACGTTTGGTAGATAGGAAATACCTAGGCAGCCAATTTGTGTGTTAGTGTTTAACAATTGGAAGTAACAAAATATGGGTCGATCCGAACCCACATAACATGGTAGTAGTAAAGGAATCTGCCATATGCATACAGAGGGAAGGGTTCGAAACCCCTAAAAGACATTTTACCACCAAAAAACTGATTTTCTCTTTGTGAAATAAAGTTTTTTAGCTAAGTTTTGCCAGCCTGTGAGAAGTTCTTGGGTTGAGCAGTCTGGCGAAACTTATCCAAAAAAACTTTATTTCACAAAGAGAAAATCAGTTTTTCGGTGGTAAAAAGTTTTGTAGGGGGTAGGTGCGAACCCCCGCCCTGACAAGCAAATGGCAGATTTCGGCTGTTGCAATGTTCGTTGTATATAGAATTAGGTGTTACCTAAGTTCTAGACTCTCACTAAATGTTTTTGGTGAAAACATAAAAAAAATCCAATAAAAAACGACACCAGAAGCCTAAAATTTCAAAAAAGTTGTTCGAAGTCCTAAAATGGTCTGAAATGGATTTTGCGCTATGAAAGAGCTTTCAAAAATGTTTTTTTTACTTCACTTTTTTCACCTATGCAGTATGGGGGTCGAAACATTCATAAATTTCAAATTTTCGAGAAAAAAATCCAAGATTTTTCGAAGTCCGAAAATGGTCTGAGATGGATTTTGCGCTATGAACGAGCGCTCAAAATGGGTTTTTTGCTCACTTCACTATTTTTCACCTAGGCAGCGTGGGGGTCAAAATATAAAAACTTTGAATTGTCGAGAAAAAAAATTCCAAAATTTTTTGAAGTCCTAAAATGATCTTAATTTGATTTGGAGCTATAAAATAACTCTAAAAAAATGTTTTTTTGTCGTCTGAATTTTTTTTCATCTACATAGTAGGGGTTCAAAACATGTAAAAATTTCGAGTTTTTGAGACAAAAGTTCCAAATATTTTGAAGTCCTAAAAAGGTCTGAAATGGATTTTGCGCTATAAAAGAGTACTCAAAGTGTTTTTTTGTGAACTTCGTTTCGATCAACAAAGTAGGACAGGAAACACTCAGGTTCTGAAATGGTCTGAAACAAGTCAAAGAATAGTCAGAAGCAGTTTTTGTTGGCAACACTTTTGCAAATGTGCAGAATGATGTCTAAAACGTGTCTTTATTTTTTATATACATTTGTAAATATGTATGTTTCAATCTAAATAAGTACGTATGTTTGCTTGCATGTAATCAAAATTGTAACTTTTTTGTATAAATGAACAATTGAAAGAAACGAAAAATCGAAAATTTTATGTTTAAAATTTTGCGTATTCATGTATTTAATCATGAAAGTATGTACAATTGTTTATAAGTAAATATAACTGAGCTTTAGCTTAGTAATATGTTTGTATGAGTATAAGCTGTAAAATATGCTTGTGTGCAGAAAATGTAAATGTGTAAATATGCAAAGACATTTTTGGTTTTTAATGTGTGAATGTATGTATATATGTCTGAATGTGTTTATGTATTTATGTATTCAAATGCATGCAAGTCTGACGAGAGAGAGAGAGAGAGAGAGAGAGAGAGAGAGAGAGGAAGAGAGAGAGAGAGAGAGAGAAAATTCCTTGGAGGACAATTTATTGGTTTAGAAGAATGTTGTTATTTGTCTCCACTATCCAATAATGTTATATCTTACAAAAGGGTTTTGACCTTCGGCGTTATTAAACTCATGGTTTTGTCCTTTAAACATTGGCAAGCAAAATGTCACAACCGGAGACAACAACAATTTTTTGATGTTAAGAGCATGCTTTTTTGAAGTCGGAAGTTTCTACACATATACATCTACCATATCAAAAACTATCAAGATTATTTAAAGGACAAAATTTAAATTCATGCTATTGTCTTTTAATCCTTGACAAGAGAAATGTGGAAAAGTGAGACAAAAACAAATTTTTGATGTTCTGAGCATGTTTTTTGAAAACAGATTTCTAAACACCTATTCAGCTACTCTTTTAGGAATGATCGAGTTTACTTACAGGAAAAATGTATTTGAGATAAGTTGTTGAGAGATTAATAATAAAATGAGCTAAGTAAGAGGAATAAATTTTGCAGACAGCCGAAAAAATTGGTAGGAAAATAATGGTGTGCTTGAGCAGCTAAACGTTCTACTGAATTGGAATTCATCAAGAGCTTCTATCAGAAAAATTTTCTAACGATCTACGAGAGGAGTAGTTTCCACTGGAACTGTAAAAAGCTAATTAGCCACTTGATCAATTAAGCAAGAACGATCAAAACCTCTGTATCTGCGGGAGTTGCTAGAAACAGCTTCAGTAGCGTATAGGTCTTGCTTACGTATTGGGAATAATATTTGTAGATGAAGCATGCTGCGATTGAAATCTTGACAAACGCGAATCGCTTCCTCAGTAATTGGTTCGAATAAATTCAACTATTGAAGGCTGGAAGTAAATAACCAGAGCATCTCAAGCCAACAAATATCAAAAGAGTTTATTATAGTTCTTTCTGGAATCAAATTCACTGTGCATTCAGTAACCCTGTGCTAATTTTTTTTCGATTACTTATTGTTCTGTCGACGTTACAATAATATTACTGTAACGATACTTGATAGAGCTTCGGAAAGAGGTACTTCGAAAGGAATTTGGATTTTAAAAGCCAGAGTATATTTAACATATAATTAGGGCTGCGAAATCTGGCGAACAATTCGGAATTGAACACAACACTACTGCTACCTACTACTGCTACTACTTACTACTACAACCTACAACTACTATCTATAATTAGTGCCTACTACTACTAGTTACTACTACTAACTACTACAACTACTTATTGTTACACTAGTTAGTACCTACTCCTTACACTAGTACCTACTACTACAACCTACTTTTACTACCTTCAAATATTACTTTTGTTTTCTAACTATATACAAAAATTTGTCTTTTTTCTAAAGATGATAACATTTCTTATCTCTAGAAAATTGTTGAACATAAATCACAGAAGCCTTTATCTATTTTAATGTAGGTGTCCTGATCGACGCCGACCGACAGACTTCACCAACCATTATTTTCAACAAATCATCAAGTTTTTGAAGATATAAAAAACGTGTTAAAAAAAAAAATTTTCTTAATTACTAATTAAGAGAAATCAATAGTGTGATATTTCAAGTGGTATTTAATTAATTAAATCAAAAAAGTAGGGTTTTTACTGTTTAGTGAACATGTTTAATTTTTAGAATTTTAAATATGTTTTATCGCATGTTCTTTTTTTGAAATTCTAATTTTTGTGGAGTTATGACAGATCAGTAATCAGCTTATTTTTTTTTCGTTCAAAAAGCTGAGTTTTTTATAATTCAGTGTATGACGTCTGATTTCATTTGCAATTAATTGAAAGATATGAAAAGCACACTTTTTTAAATTTCTAAATTGAACTATTCTGTTGCTTAAATATTGAGTGCTTCAAAATGGCGCTGCACTATGTCTATTTCAATTATCAACCGTATAGAAGTTTGTTTGTTTCAAAAAGTTTATAATGCGAACCCAAGAAGAATTAAATACTTTACAACGTACCTACCTTATCGAAACAACTGAGGTTTTATTTTATATAGTTTTTTTCATATTTTTACTCAGAGCCACTTGTTATATCAGTTGTTAAGTTTTAAACAACTTTTTGAATCTTTACGTTTCAACTTTTTGTATAGACTGAAAACTGCTGGGACAGCTTGACAAGAAAGACAATGTATTAGCTGAGTTTCATAATGCACATTAGCTTCGGCTAGCTAAGACTGTAAATGTAGACTTCCCATTCATCAAATGTTTAGCGCTACATGATATATCAATTGTTGTTTTAACTTCTTTCTATTTTTTGAATTTCATTTAATCTTTGTTTATCTGAAAAAAATGAAAAATAAATCAACCTCATGAAACCTTTCAAAGTGAAACAGTCTTGTTGGATTTGAGAACATAAACAAAAACTCTTTATTTAGGGGTTTGGGTGACCAAATTGTATTTGCTTTCAACGTCTGCTTACACTCAATGGACACCAAACGGTTCCAGAAAAATACTTTTTGCGGAACTTGAAACAAAATGCTTCTTTTTCAGTGTTGCTTCTTGAAACAAAACTCAGCAACCGGAGACGTTATGGCTTTGGATAAGCAAGTATAATAAAAGTGTAAAACATAGCCAATCCAATCACTTTAACTAAAAATTGAACCTTTGAGTTCGAGTTCGAGTTTGTGATCTAAAAATAGTACTCAAGGATAATTGACTTTTTAAAAAAACAAAACAAAACAATCGGAGGCAGTATGGATTTCGATAAGCAAGTATAAAAAAATCGCGATGCTTAGCCGATCAATCTACATAGAAATTGAATTTTGAGTTTGAGTTCGAGTTTGTGATCTAAAAACACTGTTCAAAGGGAATTGACTTTTAAAAAAAGACTACTTTTAGTATTCGAAAACCAATAATCGGTGATAGTGTAATTTAGGATTACCAAATATAATAAAATGGGAAAACTTGGCCTATCGCTCCATTTAAAAGTTAAAATTTGAGTTTGAGTTTCAGTTTGTGATCTAAAAAAAGTTTTCAGGGGATAATTAGGTCATAAGTGTTGAGTTGTGTTATAAGTGTATTACAAGCATTCCTGAAGAGTATAATATTGCATTGCTATACGGAAAAGTGCAGAAAAAACACATGATTTTTTAAAAATCAACACAGTATTGACAATTTTTACGAGTAATCCTTAAAAAGTGAGGTCAGTGCAACTTTTTAAATGATTAATTTTCTCTAAAGAATGGTCCGCTATTGAACTTTAAACACTGCAAAATAACTAATATGGAGATACGTTTAAATCATGACCACCTTAAGCAACAGTTAACAAAACTAACTTCAATTTTTGCTACTAGCAAAAACCGTCAACACGGACAGTACAAACCAGATTAGGCGCTTTGATACCACCGTCAATTAGACAAGTGTATTTCTACATTCATTTGCTGAATCTGGGAAAAGTTTGCAACATTTAATCTCAGCTACCCATAGTGCACGAACTTGAACAATGTGAGCAAAATTTAAAATTGTCTTTTAGAAGAAATTTCCATGTGGAATTTTACTATTGTGTGTTGTGCTAATTGCCCCTATTGTCAATTCAAACCATTTGTATTTTAACAGGATTTTGATATTCATGAAAATTTGTATTCTATATAACAATAAAATGTAGAATCATTATAGGTTTTTTCTCGAGTAATCATATAGCAAAACCTTTACCTTCAATAAAGCTTTTTTGATCTGCGCTTTACGCTATTTAAAAAAATCAACGGTCTCACAGGTGGTATGAAAAAATTTTTTTATGGCTCTCAAAAAGGAAAACTCTAACAGAATGCAAGATGAACAAAGGTAAGTTTTTCACTTCAACTTTGTTTTTTATTTGAATGACATAATATAAAACAACTAAAAGTTTTTAGCTTACAATAAAATTTTTTAGCTGGTTCAAAACAAAGTTTTGTAAGATATCCCTGTCAAGCAAATGTTTATGTACAAGCTGATTTTTCATTGCTACTTTAACAAATTTGTATTTTTAAGACCTCAATAGTTCGCCTTGAGGAAACTCGTAAGAGAAGGGACAAGTATTGACTTTTTGCCAATATTGAAAATTTCACTCTGATACGTTAAATGCTTACTATTCTTAAAATCATAGCTTTATGGATAAACGAAGTTTTGCGTCCGCGTTAATGAATACGTAGAATTTAAAATTTTATGAATTACTTAAGTAACATACTGAAACACTTCAAATTGATACATATCTTTAAAAGCTACTGAGTGAGTTCTGTGAAAATCAAATTTCCAAGACAAACACAAGTTGTTTCACATGTACACAGAAAACACTAATGCATACTTACGTCTATGGTTCAGATTGAGCCTTTGAGCAACACTTGCTTGTTATCTACTAACAGTAAACGTTAGCAGGGAATTTCTATAGAACGTCAATACTATGCAAAATCAAAATTATTGTACAAATAACTTGATATTAAACCTACAATTTGGAACCAGTTACTAAATAAACTTGAAACAATTAAAGCCCAGAAAATCAAACAAGAGCGCCAAAAGGTGAATTTAAATGGATTTGAATCTTCCTGCTTATTCCATTGTTTATATTGCACTTTTTTGCTTAACAGGAGCGCACTGGGGGTCCAAACGTTTTCCCTGATAAAAAATTGCAAGCTCTACGTAATCACTCTCTACTTATCTCAACTTTTGCTGCTCGCAAAAACCGTAAAGTACATGTATGTACGCTTTCTTGAGCACGACAAGAGAATGCTTAAGCGAACTAATATAATTGCTTTTAGCCAAAAACTTTATGCAAGAATTTTTGCAGAACAGACTTAAATTCTCATACGCACAATGCAAGTCTTCTGCTTTATGCGTAGGAAGCAGATCAAAACCTTGAAATGCCAATGCCTCAGGTGCTTAAGAGAAACTTCAATTCATTTTACAACTGAGAACGAATAAGAATTAGTCTAACCGATTCAGCAACTGAGGCCTCCTCGAAATGTTATAGGAGTTCATTGGAGACTTTTTTCGCTAATAAAACGAATGCTGATATCCCAGCCAACGGATTAAGTTTACTTTCAACCAATTATTTGCGTCTCAAAATAACCTTTTAACGTTTTCATCCTTGACTTGTATTCCATTCAGTTCGTGTGTGCCAAAAAACTAAATTAAACTACCAGTTTATTGCTCATAATGTACCATATCCTAACATAAATTGAAGGCTCATGACAGCGAACAATTTTCTATCCAACTCGTTATCAAAACAATTTTGCCTTTATACAACAGAGGAAGGACAACGCAAGTTCAAGCTGGACTACCTTCGATCATTGCCTTATTCCCAAAAAATTCATTGACTTTGTTACCAAATTAACTGACATAACCGAAGAAGAAGAAGAAGACTTTATCAACAACTCAACCCCTTTGGAAACTGACGTAACTTTTCAGCATATACCTGATCCATTGACTTCTGAAAAAAAATCAGTTCCCACGGATATTAAGGCGATTTTGTGCAATTACGATTTCGAATGTATGTCCCTCTTCAGGAGCCATGAAGAATATTTTGCTGATTTGGACGATTTGGTAAATTTGCGGAAAAATCTCCAATCATGCAGAACTGAAGCCAAATTAACCACTATTCACGATAAAAGTGATCTTACTCCATCTTGCACATCCGATAATGACAGAAAGACTGTGATATCTTTCATTTTAGAACAATTCCTTGGTCTTCTTGAAGAAAACTCAAAATTGGAAGAAAACTTCTAGCATTTTTGCACTGAGCCACCTTCTAACAATGCTCTACAAAAGAGAAGTCATTTTCGTGTGGTTCGAGGATGTGTCATTCACAGTGGTAATTTTCCAAAAAAAGGAGATTCGCTGAAAATGTGAGGTGTTCATGCAACAATAACAACTAGAACTGAAAAATTCTTGTCAATTAAAGCTTATGAACTAGACTTTGGTTTCCAGTATTGAACTGTTTTCATTCATATATTGTTGTTTTGAAATGCTGTGCATTAGTGAGCTTCGTTGTTTGTGCTTGTCATCGAAATTATATTAATTGCAAAACCACTTCTTTAAACTACAGTTTATCGAAAATTGTTGTAGAGTAAGATCACCAAACCGTAGATTATCGTTTTTAAAAGGTTGAAACGAACATTCAACCTGACTACTTGATTTTTTATGAACTAAGAATACCTATATCGTGCGTATGAGAAGTTCCTTTTGCTCTGCAAAAATTCTTGCATAAAATTTTCGGCTAAAAGCATTTTTATTAGTTTGCTTAAGTATTCTCTGAATGCGAGAAGGCGTATCAAGAAGGCGTATATATATCTACTCTACTTTGTTTTTGAGTGCATCAAAAGTTGAAATAAAGAGAGATTGAATACGTAGGCTTTCAACTGTTGGTTAGGGAATACGTTTCGACGCCCCGTGTGCTGCAGTTAAGCAAAATAACGTTAACCTAAATATAGCAATGGAATAAGCAGGAAAATTCAAATTCATTTAGATTCGACTTTTGGTGTAGTTGTTTGATTTTCTTGGTTATAATTGCGTCTAGTTTATATAGTAACTGGCTCCAGGTAGTACGTTTAATATCATGTTGTTTGTACAATACTTTTGATTTTTTCATTGTATCGACGTTGTTTATTTTGAGGAACGATAAAAAAATCCCTGCTAACGTTTCGTGTTAGTAGATAACAAACAAGTTTTGCTCAAAGGCTCAATCTGAATCATAGACGTAAGTACGCATTAGTGTCTTCTATATACATGTGCAACAACTTATGTTTTTCATAGAATTCACTCAGTAGCTTTTAAAGCTATGTATCGATGTGAAGTATTTCAGTATGTTATATAAGTAATTCATAAAAGTTTAAAACATAAGCATTCATTAAGGCGGAGGCAAAACTTCGTTAATCCATAAAGCTATGATATCAAGAATAGTAAGCATTTAACGTATCAAAACGAAATTTCCAAGAGATGCAAGAAGTGAATACTTGTCCATTCTCTTACGAATTTCCTCAAGGCGAACTATTGAGGTCTTAAAAGTACAAATTTGTTAAAGTGGCAATGAAAAATCAGCTTGTACTTAAACATTTATCTGACAAGGATATCTTATAAAAATTTGTTTTGAACAAACCAAAAATTTTTAATGTCAGCTAAAAAAGTTTTAGTTGTTTTTTATTATGTCATTCAAATAAAAAACAAAGTTGAAGTGAAAAATGTTCCATTTTCTACCTTTGTTGATTTTGCAGTTCTGTCTGTTAGCGTTTTCTTTTTGAGCGCAATGAGAAAAATATTTTCATACTACCTGTGAGACTGGTGAGACTGTTGATTTTTTTAATAGCGTAAATTGCTGATCAAAAAACCTTCATTGAAGATAAATGTTTTGCTATTCGTTTACTTTTGAAAAAAACTTTTGTCATGTACATAAAGATTCAACAATTTATTGTTATAGAGGATACAAATTTTCACGAACATCAAAATCCTGTTAAATTACAAATGGTTTGTATTGACAATAGTGGCAATGAGCACAACACACAGTAGTAAACATCCACCTGGAACTTTCATCTAAAAGACAATTTTCCATATTGCTCACATTGTTTAAGCTGAGAGAAAATTAAAATACCGCATCAAAAAGCTGAAAATCTTTTAAGCCTAAGTGCCTCTATTATAAAGATTTGTCTTTTGACAGTTGTTTTTCTTTACTCCGTTGAAAGAACTCATTCAACTCTTCATAGGATTCCATAACAAACCAACGTTTGATAACATAGAAACCCTCTCGGAAAGATAGCATCAAAATGAAGTACACAAGCCAAGAATACTTATTAACACATAGAAAAGTGAAACACTGATTTTGCAAAAATTTTGGATTTCTTTATACTTTGAACTTGATGCACTATGAGTAGCAGGGATTTAACGCTGGGAACTTTTCCCAGATAGACCAAATGAATGTAGAAAAATACTTGTCAGTTTGACGAATGTATCAAAACGCCTAATATGATTTCTAATGTCTGTGTTGACGGTTTTTGCTGGCAGCAAAAATTGAATTTAGTTTTGTTAACTGTTACTTAATGTGGTCATGACTTAAACGTATATCCATATTAGTTACTTTGCAATGTTTAAAGTTCATTCGCGGATCATTCTTTAGAGACAATTAATCATTTAAAAAGTTGCACTGACCTTTCATAGCGCAAAATCCATTTCAGACCATTTTAGGACTTCGAAAAGTTTTGAAAAATTTTCGAACAACATTTTGAGTTGTTTGAAAATTTTATGCTTCTGGTGTCTTATATTGGTTTTTTTTATGTTTTCACCAAAAAACATTTAGTGAGAGTCTAGAACTTAGGTAACACTTAATTCTATATACAGCGAACATTGCAACAGCGGAAATCTGTCATTTGCTTGTCAGGGCGGGGGTTCGCACCCATCCCCTATAAAACTTTTTACCACCGAAAAACTGATTTTCTCTTTGTTAAATCAAGTTTTTTGGATAAGATTCGTCAGTCTGCTTAACCCAAGAACTTCTCACAGTCGGGAAAAACTTAGCGAAAAAACTTTATTTCACAAAAGGAAAAATAGTTTTTTCGGTGGTAAAAAGTCTTGTATGGGGGGGGGGGCTACAAGCATATGGCAGATTCTCTTACTACTCATGGTCGATCGACAAATGTGCACTCCACACTCAATATCAAAATTTAAACATTCAACTCAAACAACACCATGATAAGTGAGGCAGATGGGTCACTTCTAACAATTGAGCAGAGGGTCACGCCAGCTACTTGTTCAGATCATCTCCTGAGTCGAAGTAACAACGCTAGGAATAGCATTAAAATGTGAGAACTGACGTGAATGAGGCGAATGATTGTAATAATTGAGTTTTTAGCTCTGATTGCGGTGAAAGCAACAAAAACAAGAAATCATTCGCTAAAAGGACGCTGCGTATGATTTGCAGCCGATAGCCTAAAAATTTTTTAAGCGCTTCTTGTTGGTCGAGGTAATTTATTCCCACCACTCCAGAGAAGAAAATAAATATATCAAAGCTGAAAGTTTTTAATCTTTAATTGTTAACCACTAAAAAAACTTTACATTTTCTCAAGGCATATGCTTTCCATAAAGTAGATTGAATGTTAATCAATTTCAAATGAAATATTGCAGATGTAAGTGCTTCAAAAAGAAATTGATATGCAGGAGGGCAGAAGTACATTCCCATGCATATCATTTTTTTTTGTAAAAATTGACAGTGAATGCCGTGAAAACAGAAACTTCATCGCTAAGAGCAACCGCTTGAACAAAATTCACCACTTTCATTGCTTTCATAGCCTGGAAAACACAGGGCAGAGGAAAGATCAGAAAGTAAAGCCACATTCTAAACCTTTTGTTGCAGGAAGAAAAGTTTTTCCATTTTCAACAGAAAAGGAAACCGAGTGAGCTTTTGACGAATGAAGTATCTGATAATTCAAAGGGTTTTTTCATAGAATCTTAACAAGAAATTGGTCCTAGTATTTATTGGAAAACTTGCATGGAGAGCACTATGGTATTCTCAGGGACGGTAATTTTGAATTGACTATGAGTCAAGATGGCACCTGTCAGGATGCACCCAGTTGTTTCAACTTGTCCTTCAAATGCAGAAGGTGACAGCCTGGGAGTTTATTGAATGAGCTTCCTCCGAATGATCTCAAAGTTTCCAGGAGAGCAGGAGTTTACGTGCGATTTATAGGAAATAATTGGGCAGCCAATCTGTGCGTTAGTGTTTAACAATTGGAAGTAGGAAAGATTGAGTTGATCGGAACAACATGGTCGATCGACAAATATGCACTCCACACTCAAATTCAAATTTAATCATTCAATTCAAACAACACCATGGTAAGTGAGACAGATGGGTCACTTCTAACGTTTGAGTAGACGGTCACGCCATCCACGTGTCCAGATCAAATCACGAGTTGAAATGATAACGTTAGAAAAGACTCAAAAATGTGAAATTTACAGCGAATGAGGCGAATGGTTGTAGCTATTGGGTTTTTAGATCTGAATGCGGTGAAGGCTGTAAAAAAGAAATCTATCGCTAAAAACGCACTGCGTAAGATTTGCAGTTTATAGCGAGGGAATTTTGATTTCACCGTTTGCTGTTGGTAGCGGTAATTCTTTTCCCCGCTGAAGAGAAGAAAATAAACATTTCACGGCTTTAAATTGCTAATATTTAACGGTTAACGGCTAAAAACTGCAAAATTTACAATTTTTAAGGCATATACTTTCCATAAAGTCGAGTGATTGTTAATTAAGTTCAAATGAAACATCGTAGATGTAAGCGACAGCTAGAGCAGTGGACTAAAAAGCCATTGACATGTAGGAGGGCAGAGGTTCGAACCCATGTAGATCAGTCAAAAATTGCCAGTGACTGCTGTGAAAACAAAAATTTCACCGCTAGAAGCAAATCCTATAAAAAAATTCACCGCTTTCATAGCCTCAAAAACACTGGGCAGAAGAAAGATCAGAATGCAAAGCCACGTTCAAAATTGCTGTTGCAGAAAACAAGTCAGTGATTTTTGACAGAAAAAGAAACCGAGTCAGCCTTTGTGTAACGATTTATCTGATAATTCAAACACTTTATTTATAGACCCTAACAGAAAATTGGTCTTGGTCATTTATTGGAAAAGATCCGAACTTTTTAGCATCATTAATAGTGCTGTTACAGAGTTACAGAGTTAGCACTCTAAAATTTATTCAGAAGACGAGAATCGTTTTTGAGTTTTTTTGCTCATAATAACAAAAGCTTATAAAACGGTTGAAGGGGTGCGATTTGGGCACTTTGGTTGAGACCACCACAGAAAAAAAACCACTATAGATCACTTCAGATAAATTTAGACTATGAGTTCATACTCATAGACTATGAATTTTTTTTGAGCAAATTGGCTGGCTTCTCTCCGAACTCATATCGCAATCAAAACAATTAACAAAAAAAACAAAAATATCAATTAACAGTCTATTGACAAAATTTTTGAGCTCAGCAAAAATGCTGATGTCAGCTCAAGAGCTCAAATTGATGCTTCACATAATTAAACATGATAATGGGAGGCCGAAGGTTTCTTTACAGAAATTGGGAAAAATTTGTTCAAGAAATCATACGAGTAGCAAGCTTGACATAATTTGTCAACAGAAAATTGGATTACAGGAACACTCATACTGACACTTGGAAAGATCACAGATTATAACTTTAAAACAATACGTATTGTGCTGCAGGGAACATCGGATCAAGCACATAAAAGATATTCATATCGGCTATAAATCGGAAATCACTAGCAAGAGACAATATTCTGGTGAACATAAATTGTGAACGGATCACAGTTTATGTCAAGATTGTTGTCATTGAATATCAACTAACAGTGACTCAGGTACACTTGCGCTCAAATTTTTGAGGTGAAAAAGACGTGTACGAATCTGCAGCCTTAGCACAGCGACAATTGTTCACAACAAGCTGTACACAAAATTAGTTTATAAACGCTTGATATCAAATGATGTTCAAACTAGTTCAAATTGTCAAAATCGCTTACTAAAGTGAGACCCGAAAACTCATTCATTTTACTGCAACTGGCAAAGTTGTTGTAAGTCTGAAGTTTCACAAAATCAAACAGGCATTAGAGGCATATTATAGTAGCTATGCATCAAATTCGATGTGGGATTTCACAGGTCGTTAGAAATCTGAAGAAAGCTGTTTCTAAGCGTTAGCTGCCAGTACTATTGCGTAGTTCTCCGACAGACAAGACGCGAAACACAAGGTGCACTAGAATCAGCTGCTGACTTCAGCAAGAAAAAACTAAAAAAAGTGTCGAAAATAGCCGAAAAAACAATAAGGAGGATGCCGTCAGAGTCAGATTGTCAAGGGTCAGCGTTTTATCAGAAGACAACAATTAAACTGGAGGACTCACAAGATACAGCAAGCATCAGGTAAATGCTCAGTTTCTCCAAAAACAAAGCTGCAAAAGCGTTTACCAGATTGTCCACAGAAGTAAAAAAAACAATACATAGCGCATCAACAATTTTTTTCCCTCGAAGTAAAAAGATTAGTACTGTGGACTTTTTCATAAAAAGATTGCCTGTTTGTTATTACTTATCCAAATTTTGGGAAAAATGGATCACTTTAATCAGCCTCTGAATTCCCACTACAGTTTGAAATTATTGGAGACAGAAGCAGTCCCTATGTTCTAAATGATCCCTATGACCCTATGATCTACTTATTAGCCGATTTCAAAAAATCAGCCAACGGAAACAAAACTTCTACAACTAATTGATAATTTGCACGAAAAAGCTTTAATTCATTGGATCATTACTTCAGCATGGATCGATTGCAGAAACATACTAGGCTGAAATGTCCAAGATACAAGTAAGAAACCGATCTAGCCGAAAATCGTTATTCTGGAGTTACCGCAAGGCAAACACTCAATCTGTTCTTAGTGCAGCTCAAACACTACGATAAAATTACTCTTGACTTCTTTTCATATGAAGTCTTTCGCAAAAAAACGACAATACAAATATCTTTTTGGAGATCACAGGACAATTTTGCTCAGATGAGTGAAATCACTGCAGAAAATATATAGAGTTGTTACTTGTGAGAAGCTCGTTGACTTTTTCAAATTAGGATCTTTTTGGACATATTAACCTCCGCAATTAAGAAAATACTCCCTGAAACACTTGAAATACACTATTTCAAAGCCATTTCTTGCATGGACTGGGCAAGAGAGCAGAGAAGACGTTTTCTGAAGGGATACAACAGAATCTTTTCAACGTTTTCAATATGTTTTAGTATTTCATTCATAGGAACAAAGAGTGGTATCTGTTTTCAGATATTAAATGAGGTAGAAGTTTCCACAAGAAGGCTTGGTAATATGCGTCAGCACGTTATGTACCGACCCCGGTCATCCATGTTTTTTTTTAAATTGTCTACCAAAAGAGGAAGAGATAGAACATTTTCGAAGCAATAATTGGCCAAAAAATTTCGGTTTATCCATATACGGCGTGTTTTATACCTTCACACAAAACTATTGAGATTTTTCATTATTCAGAACGTCAAAAAACTGTAAAAAAACAAATACAAGAATCAAGAAGTCATATCAAATTTGCAATTAAACGGCTTCAAAGCTTATAAAATAAAAATATCTGCCCTAAAAATATTGTGTATAATTAATCTTTTTTCGGAGTTATCAATGTGACTTGCGACTTGTCACTAATGTGCCATTAGACGATGGATCAAGAAAGCAAAAGAGAACATGAAAATTAACGGAAAATGTCAGAAAAATCAATTGAAAGGCCAAAAAACAATTATTTGAAAGAAAAATAACAGTTAAGGCTACATTATAAATAATTGGAAAACGAATATCACTTCTCATATTTGATCGGGAAACGAACTGTGCTATAATTAAAAAACGAATTTCAAAAAAACTAAGTTATAACACACTGAACGCTTTGCCACTGAAAAACCGATTTTAAGAGCTTCGTTAATTAGTTGAATTCAGCCGGACAAATTCGGAATATAGGGTCCTAGCGAAAACTAATTAACCTTAAAAGTTCATTATTTCTTAAGATTTTTTTGGAAAAATTCCACCTGATTTTCGAAGGTGGACTGCCTGTTGCAACGCTAGTTTAATGTTGCTGGTAGATGTAACACATCTACAAAATGAAGTATAAAAAAATTAACTATTTTTAATCGCACAAAAATGCTATCCTCGTGTCATGAAAAGACCACGCTCGACGCTAATTTTTCATGAGAAGACCTTATCTGGACACATGAAAAGACTTCACTTTGACTTTAACTAGGAGCTATACCGTGTATTTATAGTCAATATTGGACCCCCCTGCTAGAATTATAAAGTTTTTTTTATAAGCCGAGGTCTGAACCTGGGTCTACACCACTCAACCTAAATATTATGAGCTCTGAAAGCTCCATAACTAAACTGATCAAAAAATATCAAATTAGTTTCATGGTAATTATATAGTTAGAAAAATCTTTCTGGAGATACTCTGAAAATCTAACTAAGTCTTGTAGAAAATTTGGCTTTAATTGCATGGCTGCAGTGAATTTGTAAGTGGGGTCGCTAAGATGTGTCTTATTCTGCATCTCTATAATTCTGGTTTAAATTTTATTCAACACTTTCAATGACTGGCCTGCCTCTGTATATAATGGTGTTTGATATAACCAGCAACAAGGAATCTTCACAAATTTTCAATCACGCCGAGTTAAGAAATTCATCTTTTTCATTTAAGATATTGTTTTACGAAACGTTGTCAAAAACACTTCTATGAACGAATGAACGCCGATCACGTATTCAAATTGATACAACAATGCAAGCACTTAAAGCAAAAATCCAAATGGAGTCTCTGCAGTAGAAACTTAACTCTGAATATGTTACCTAAGCATATGTTATATATATATATATATATATATATATATATATATATATATATATATATTTATATATATATATATATATATATATATATATATATATATATATATCTCACTTACTGCATTGACCAGTTGTCAATGTTTTTATTGGCAAAGAGATTAAATTATCCGGTCTTTTGCCTCTGTTGTGTCTTTAGTGCTGCAAGTTTAATCGTGTAGAACCATACTTCTGATCTGTTGAGGAACTGCAGTGACGAAAATGCAATTTTGAAAGATATGTTTAAAACAAGAAGTGACAATGTTTGTACACAAATTGATATCAAATGCAAAACTGTACAGACAGAATGGCAGAACCAACAAAAAAAACTTTTCCAACTTCATAAGAAAATGCTCAGACAGAATCTTGTTTCTAAATGGCACATAGAAGTAAAAAATGCTACAGTCAGCAGAAAATCTTTTAGCTCTCCTCGTTTTCTTTATAAGTATTTGCTTTGTGATAAGTAGATGCTTATGAGATTACTATCAATACAGGCAAAAAATTGTCTGAAAAACTAAAAAGAAACTTCATTCATTGAATAGTGAAGTTTCTGCGGTCGATTATTCCGGCAACAGGCTTCTTTTTAAAAAACAACTAAAACTAGAACAGACGATGATAACAACAATGGAAGCAACTGGAGAAGCAGGAGACGCATTGGAGTAGCTAGAGCCGACCTGAGAAGTGAGAAGACGACCCGAGAAGTGACCAGAAGCGATTAAAAAGTCAAGAAGCAGCCACCAGACGAACGCGCAAGACGGAGGAGTGAGAATAGAAGCAGTAGCTTTTGCTTGGAGAGTATAGGAGGTGCCCTAAGCCTTACCAGTAGCCTAACAACTCGTCCGAAAAGATGCCGGTGGGGTGGATTGCTGCCTTTCTGATTTTTTTCTGAGCTTAGACCAGCTCAGTGATGTAATAGACCATTCGGATAAGCACCCAAGAGCTTGTACAGCTCCGTGTAAGCTAGAATAGCTCGAATCAAGTTTTTTTCTTCAAATTAAAGGGTATGTGTTTTTACAACTATTTTAATGGAAAAAGTGTTTTTGCAACTTGTTTTGTCATTTTCTAACTTTGCTTTACAAATATTCTAAAATTAACGTTGTTGCAACTTTTGACGTAGCCATTGTCAGTTCAATTAAAGCTAAATTAAGTTGTTCAGATAAAATTTGACTCCCGGGACGCTGAGTAATTAAAGCTAAATTAAGTTGTTGAGATAAAATTCGACTCCCGGGACGCTGGCTATTAATAAAAGTTCGTATTATTTCCTCCCTCAAACTCCAAAACTAACCCTAATCATGGATTTGATTAATCCCTTTGCCCAAAAACCGCGCACAGCCGCAAACAAGCACCCCATCTCATCCTCCCGCAAACAATTTTTATGAACTGACCCTCTGAGATGATAGCATTGATTTGGGTTTCGATCCAAAAAAACAACCCCCAGCCAAATATGAACCATGACAACCCAGCCAAAGAACTACTGTTTTCTTTAGAGCCCAAAAACGGGCCCTTGACGCAGGCGAAAAACCCGAAGCTGCTAATAAACCAGTAGAGCAGCAAGAAATGATCACTAATTACCAACGTACCAATGTGCCAACTCTAACAACAACAGAAGCCAGGAAAAATTAACCTCATGCTTTTTAATTGCAAATTTTTTGCTAGACGTCAGCATAAACCCAATTTTTAGAGTGAAAAGCAGCATAAAAAATCAGGAAACAACATTAGTTGGAGTCCTAATTAAGCTTCACAATCAACCTAAAATCAATCACGATTGTGGTAGTAATGTGACTTCAAATGTGATCCGTCAAAACAGCAACCAAAAGTACTGCAATGCATCAAATGCCAAGCACCTGGTCACAAAGAAGCAAACTGCCACAGCCCACAACGATGTCTTAGATGCGGTTTACAAATCAAAGACTGCAAAGAAAATAAACATTGCTGCGCAAATTGAAATGAAAAGCGCCGCAAAGAAAATAAACATTGCTGCGCAAATTGAAATGAAAAGCGCCTGTATTAAAAGACTGTCAAAAATACCAAGAAACAAAACAACAGGCACGCGCTGCGCCATATGCAGAGGCTCTCAAAAATAAACCAGAAAAAGAAGACAAAGAAAAAGCACAAAAATAGCAAGTGAAGCTCAAACACAAATTGAGAAGAACCTCGAAAGTGTAGCAACAAGTCTTTTTATCCTTTTAGCAAAATTGAAGGCAAAAAAGAGCGGATAACAAAAATGGGCAAATGAGCAACTTAGAAACAACCTTCATTTTCAAATTGACCAACTAAACATAAATTTTCAAAATACGAGAAAAAACTAATTGAAAAGAACCAGATAAAGCATTAGGAAAACAGTCATGGAAGACAACCCAAAAGTTTTGTTTAAATTATTGAAAGACACTAAACTGACCGTAGATGAAAAGAAAATGAGTCAAAAGCTAAATGAACTCAATGACAATAGAACTAAAAACCAGAACACTCAGCACTGAAACAAACGACAACTTAAAATAACTTTAGAAAAAGAACCATTGAAACCATTGAAATCATTGACAGAGCCTGCTTCAACCAAACCAATTTAGGGAAGAAACACTCAAGCTAAGAGGGTTATAACTTAGCAGGAGAAACCGCAAACAGCATTTTAGGATATGCAATCTAAACCAAACACCGGTTAATTTACGAAATTGCAGAAACGAAAACATATGAGTCAGAAAGCAAACAAAGACGAGAATGTATTACTATAAAAACACTTGGCCTCATAATAACAAACATCTAAGTTTCACGTCAACTAAAAATAAGAACGGACATAATCACATAAATACCAAACAACGAAGCCCACTGAATTACTGGTGACATAAAATTAAAACACCAAATGATTGAAGCCAAAGACCTACTCACTAACAGAACAAAAAAAATTGAGCAATGTCTTGACGAGGGAAACTTTATAATACTAAACAATTATAAAAACACGCATATAGATGGCGGAACACTGGATGTTCACCTAGCCAACTCTGAACTAGCAAGCTTATTTGATAAATTTTATGTCTTTAACGAAAACCCTAGTGATCATTACCCAACTGTGAGCACCTATAACATAGCTAAACCAATCCAATCACATAACGAAGCTAATGGGGATCAGTACAAAATCATATCTTGTATAATTCAGATATCCTAGATAGGAACTTAACAAGCAAAAAAGACAAGCAGAAAAGAAAAAAACATAGATAAAATTACACAAAACATTCAATCTTCATCCAAAGAGAGCGTATATGTGAACAAACCGATAGCAACAAATCGCCAAATCAAAAATCTCACGAGAGAAAAACATAAGTTAGAGAAAAAAAAACGAACTAATAAGAAACGACTATACAAAACACAACCCAAAACCAGACATTATGCAACAATATCAAATTACTGACAAAAAATAAAGAAAATATGTAAAAAAAAACACAACAGCACAGCAAATGAAACTATTTGACAAACTAATCCATACAAAAAAAGGTAATAACTTTGGAAAGCATAAAAATATTACCAACCAAAAAGAAAAACAATGAAAATTACCAATGTATAATCAGGAGGCTGCAGATGCCTTCGCAAAAAAATTTGAAAACAACAATGAAATCAAACGAATCAAAAACAGACAAAGCAAATGACAATGAGAAAATTGTCTCACTGAAAATAAGAGAAGGCTTTGCTGGAGTTCTGGTGTTCATAGAAAATCAACTGTTTCTCAGAGCTGGAGGTAGAAGAATTGTAGTATTAATTGTAAATTAATTATAAAATTTGGGATGACTGTGAGAAAAGCAACATAATTTTGTGTCTCTTTTTTGTTTGTTTTTTGGTGATTGTAACTTGAGGAATCCATCATTTTTTTATTTCAGTGGGTGAAAATGATTTTTAAATCTGGTTTACTAGGAATTTTTTTAATTCCTAAAAGAAAAAAGATTTGTCTGCTGCAGCTTTAAGATTTTCTGCTTTTAGAACTGTGAGCTGTTTATCGAGAGTTCATAACACTTTGTTTTTGTACTGTGTTACATAAAACCTCGTCTAAATAAGTGATTATTTTGTTGCGACAAATTAAAGATAAAAAATGCAAATCATAAATGGTGAAAAAGCAATACAGTAATAGAAATACGTAAAACAATAGTTTAAAACAGTATTGTTGTCCTGGGATTACAAAATTAGTTAACCGTTGCGAAGGTTTTTCTAGTGAAATTTGGTTGCATGCGTTGTTCATGTCAGGCTATTGAGAATACCGGTCCTTTTGTTTGTGTGCGAATAATTTGTATTAGCTCTTTTAAACAACTGCAATTTGATTTGTAAATCATTGCGTTAAGTTGACGGGCATCCAATACAATTTTAAATGATGCTCTTGTTTTAAAATCTTGAATGGATTAAAAGGGTTTATTCTTGTAGTTAGGGAATCTGTATTCACAGATGCAATTATGATTAAACGTGTTAGAATATCAAGTTAGTGCTGTACTTTTTCCTGTAATTGCAAAGGTGTACGAGTAGCGCGTTGTTTTTTAAATAATGCTTTCTCTTTTAAGTATAATTACTGCTCCATTCTCCCAAATAGATTTTTTTTGTAATAGCGCTGCACCGAAGCCGTAGTTTGGGGCATCAGATGAAATATAGAACGGTTTATCTGAGTTACGAATAGCAAGCCGCAGTGTGCCGTCTTTGAGTTCTTTTTTGACGCTGTCAACGCTTTGCTGGAGTTCTAATGTCCACAGAAAATCAACTGTTTCTGAGAGCTGGAGAGAGAAGGATCGCAGTATTACTTGTATATTAATTATAAAATTTGAGATGACTGTGAGAAACGCAACATAATTTTGTATCTCTTTTTTGTTTGTTCTTTGGTGATTGTAACTTGAGGAATCCATCATTTTTTTTATTTCAGTGAGTGAATATGTTTTTTTAAATCTGGTTTACTAGGAATTTTATTGATTCTTAAAAGAAAAAAGATTTGTCTGCAGCAGCTTTAAGATTTTCTGCTTTTAGAACTGTGAGCTGTTTATCGAGAGTTTATAACACTTTGTTTTTGTACTGTGTTACATAAAACCTCGTCTAAAGAAGTGATTATTTTGTTGCGACAAATTGAAGATAAAAAATGCAACTCATAAATGATGAAAAAGCAACACAGTAATACAAATACGTAAAACTATCAATTAAAACAGTATTGTTGTCCTGGGAGTACAAAATTAGTTAACCGTTGCGAAGGTTTTTCTACTGAAATTTGGTTGCATGCGTTGTTCATGTCAGGCTATTGAAAATACCGGTCTTTTTGTTTGTGTGCGGATAATTTGTATTGGCTCTATTAAACAACTGCATTTTGTTTCGTAAATAATTGTGTTAAGTAGACGGGCATCCAATACAATTTTAAATGATGTTCCTGTTGTAGTATCATTATTGGATTAAAAGGGGTTATTCTTGTAGTTAGGGAATCTGTATTCACTGATACAATTATTTTAAAATGTGTTAGAATATCAAGTAAATGCTGTACTTTTACCTGTAATTGTAAAGGTATACGAGTAGCGCGTTGTCTCTTTTAAGTATAATTACTGCTCCTCCATTTTTAGTTTAATTACTGGATTAATAGATGTATTTCCTGTAGTTAAGGAATCTGTATTTACAGAAGCAATTATACAAAAATTTGTTAGAATATCAAGTAAATGCTGTAATTTTTACTGTAATTGTAAAGGTATACGAGTAGCGCTTTGTTTTTGAAATATTGCTGTCTTTTTACGGTAGGTTGAGTTCAATTTTAATATTTCCTACGTGAAATTGTGGCTTCACAACTTTTGCAGTGAATTAAAAATTGTGTCAACTGTTCAATTTGTTGTTGGTCTAACTTTGTGTGTTAAAAATTAAACACACATATGGAAATAAACACACAAATAATCACACAATCTAATGAAAAGTTCTCTCTGTGTCTGTGAACAGGGAGGTTTGGAATGGCAATAAAAAGTTCTTCGTTGTGCTTAGCATTCGAGTTCTTAGTGTTTTGCTAAGTTTGGACTGCTTGTTGTTTTGCTAAGGTTGTTTTGCTGAAAATTTTTTAAGTGTTTCTGATGTAAAATTTGTGAGTTAGTTTGCTGTGTATGCATCCATGAATTCTGTGAGTTCATTAATACGGTATTTTGTAACTTGAAGATGTGTTAGTGAAAAATCTTCTTGTGAATAACCAATAAGTCCTTTAATAAGTGTAAATGGGTGGTGTAGAGGAGGGTTTGGAATTAAAATTGACATAATGGATTGAAAGGGGTATTCCAAATTACTGATATCGATGACGGAAGAGAATATATTTTTGTGAAGTGGTTTAAATGAAAAATCAAATTTATAAAACGTATGTTCAGTTGTGTGGATGTTTTTATCTTCATATGCACTGAGTGTATAAGATAAAATACTGTGTCCAAAAATTCAAAATAAAGATTGTGATCTCCGATGACTGAAAATAATCGTGAAAAACACGGTGGAGGTTTTTTGGAGGATTCGAAGAATTTTAAAAGGTTTTATCATAATTATGTTTTATCTCTGGTGTATGAGATGAACCTTTTGTTGATACTACATATTTTGCTAGGAATGGTTTTCCCAGAATGATAAAATTTTATTATTAGTTAGTGAAAAGTTAAAATGTAAACTTTGTTTTGGTGATTCTGCGTTCCGTTACGTCAGGATAAAATTTAAGTTCTAGATTTCCGTTTGACTGTAATTTTCTTTTGTTTGCTGCCAAAAAAACAAATGTTGATGTTTTTAATTGGTGACTATGATAAGTTTTGATTTCTTCCCAAGTGTAAAGTGTGGCTCCTGTGTCTATAAGGAGGTCGATTTCAATATGGGGTGCTGATTTTGTTCTAGTATGATCAATTTTCTGTTCTGTATGTAATGTAAGGGTAACACCCAAATGTTACTTTTGCAGAATGTAGAAAAGATGCGTTCTTCGATGAGAGTATTAAGTTTTTCCTGCCATTCAAATTGTTTGACCTCTGCATCTTGGTTTAACTCCAAAAGTAAATCATTAAATTGTTGTTTCAGAATTTGTTCATCTGAAACTTTTCTGTCTTTTTGTTTGTTTATAATTAGACGCAAAGTCATCTGTTTGTTCTTGGTTTAAGAGCGAGTTAATATAATTTTGCACATTTCTAATTTCACGTTTCGCAAAACGGATTGTCATGAACGATTTTCATCTGAATTGTTGTTACGGGATTGTGCTCGAGATTTAATTGTGTAAATAATCTCGAGCCAAATAATATAGTTATGATTTGAATTATTACTTCGGAAGTTTTGCACTCTGGGGTATGATGAACCGGCTCTGCTAGGCGGTTCGAAATTAGTGTTTCCATAATATGGTTTAGAACTTGAAGTTGAAGTTCAAATGGGGCTTTTATGTCGCGAAGCGTATAGACTATCTCTGCTATTGCTCCATGACCGATAGGGAAATGGTAACGGTTTACCAGTCATGCTGTATATTGTTACTTGTTTGTTTTGGAGATTTGGTTAACTTCCATGACTTGATTATATGTTTGTTTTAAAAATTAGGTTTCTCACGTGGTTTATTATACCGTTTTTTGGGGCAAGTGGGAATACTGTGCCCTGATCGCAAAATTTTCGCAAAATTCAAGAAGCAGTGGTTTTCCGTTAACATATGGATCATTTGAGTACTTGTGCCGTACTACGTTAATCCCATAAGATATGTCTTGTGTCCAGAGATTGAACATCATCTACAGTGAGATTGTCTATTTCCATTGCTATAATATCTGTAGACGATGGAAGAGGGGAGTTTTTGTTAAATTTTTGTGTGAATGTGTGTTCTTGTGATGTTCTCTTGATCTATCTTTTCCACTAAAAGTGCAAATGGATGCTGTGGTTCACATGCTGTTGATTTATGTTTACCTATCTTTTAGAGAACTATTCGGGCCAATTTGGATCTATTGGTTTAACAAGTGCATCAATCATTTGTGCAATCGTCATATCATATCTGAAGGGTTATTAACATTAGATTGTCCAGCCCTTTGTCCAATTCGGAGGTCTAGTATTTTAATTTGTTCACCTGAAGCACTTGTTATGCTTTCTAAAAGTAGCCTCGCTTGTGTTAGCGATTGTTGGTTACCAAAGGTCTTTTTGGAATCCGGCATAAAGCTTGCCAGTTCGTTTTAATTTTTAGTGTTAAATGTGAGTACCACTGCTGCAGGGCCTAGGAAAGCTTTTCTGAAATGGCGATTCGATTAGGAATCCATGCTTCATGGTACGGTGAGTGAAATCGTTTTGGTTCTGCTTTCATTACCAAATTTGCTGTGATAGCATTTAAAAAAATTTTTTTTAGTGTATGTGGGATCTGTACCGTCTAACGGTTGTAATGATGGTTGCATAGGCAGTGAGCATCCTAAATAGGGGTATATCATTTGCGCGTTTTGTCTAAAACCCGCTGAAGGCGTTCGTGTTGACGCGCCTTGTAAATAGTAAGGAGTTGGAGAATTTGTTGTTCGTTAATTAGCTTGAGAATTAAATTGTCTGACAAAGTTCACTAATTGTTGGGTGTCAATCAAATATTTTGGTTGTTTGTCGATGAAGCATGAGCGGAGTTATGTAAAATGGCAAGGTTCAGTGTTAAAATGAACTGAATTTTGTCTTCGTAAGGGTGTGTTTACATTAGGCAAAATTGGAGGGGTTGTGTTTATTGGATTCGAACCTTAAGTTAGTTCAGTTGACCTGACGGGATGCCAGTGTCTGTGAGTTTTGTAAATATTTGTTGTATCATTGTGAGTATTTTCATTAGTATAGTTATAGTAGTTGTAGTTATAGTTATTGTTATTAATATTTTATAAATCTAATAATGACAGAGTCTTTGCTTGGGAGTGTACTCTAGTGTCCATATATTCTTCAGTTAGTGATGCTTCTAGAGATGTGTCTGTGTTTTTTGTACTTTTAGCGAAAGTAAACGGTTGATTTTCGGCATCATGGTTCTGATGTTGAATTTGTTTATGGTCAGTGTATAGCTTTTGCATTATTTAAGATTGTACTTCTGTAATGGTAAGAAAACTTTCTGGGAACCAGTGTGAGTCGTAATTTTTTTGTAATGTTTCTTGTAATTTATCCATTAATTGAGGGTATATTTCTGCCAAAATGTTTGTAGCTAAAAAAATATGGAGTACAAAGTGTTTCCAAAAACTGTGTAAAATTTAGAATAAGAGTGCAATAGTATCTAGTATCTCTTTTTCTGACAGGTCCACATCTTTTACTGAGTTGAGGTACGTCTATCAAGGTGATTGAAATCTTCAATTTCTTGTATAGCAGTTCTGTGGACGCTTTCATTCCCTAATTGTATAGCAGCTGTATTTAGTGTTGATGCCAATCGTTTTTAAAGTTTAAATGACAATTTTCTAAATGCACCTGCTCTGTCAGATGGTGTAATTTCTCTGCATACGCCGTTGAGAATTTCAAATATAGTGTCTGATAGTTGACTAAATACTATGTCATAGATTAACGAAGTATATCTATCAGTGAGGGGATCACAGATAAAGATTATTGCGTCTCTTGTGAGTTGAGTTCCATAAATCTCTATCACACATGAAACAAAAGGAATTCGAGAGACTTTTGAAGCCCTGCCTGATAGAAGAATAAAAGGCTATTGCTCAATCATAAATATATGATGTTTAATTCGTTTTTCTGTATTTAAGAAAAAATTTTGTTTATCTTTGTTTTGAAAGCGTGACTTTAAAAGTTTTAATATCGGGTATAAGGCGTTTGTTCTGTTGTGTATGAACGGCTCAGTGGAATTCATTGGAGTGTGCAACCAATTGTTATGACGTTTGGCCAGTGTTACTGCTAATTTTGTTTAGCACTGAGTGTTGTTATTGAAATTCGTTATTTTGGTTCATTTTTTTTGGGATTGTGGTTTCCTTTTTCTATAACTTGTAGTGCCTATACGCTAACTACCAAATGAATTCATCTAGCTAGCCCCAAAACTGAATAAGCAAAAAATTGTTTTCCTCACTACAACATTGATAACGTTTGGTAAAGTCGAGAATCAACAAAACTCATAATCACAGATGGACCAAACATCTCCAACGATAACCAATCTGCGTAACTGAGGACAAATACAGGCATGTCAAAGTTTTTTGAAGCTTTGGATTATGACACAAATCAAGATCATGATGATCTCTTTTAAAAGACTGATGTTTGTCTCCTTGATGCAATTGTACTACATCAACAGAGGTTACATTTCTGCTACGACTTTTGTAGCTGAAAATATATGGAGTAGAAGACTTTTCCATTATCTGTGTTTATACCAGAATAAAAGTTTGAGAGTATCTAGCATCTCTTTTGATAGGTCTAAATCTTTCACCGAGCTGATGTACGGTTTTTTAAGATGATTGTAATGTTCACACCCTTGAGAAATTCAAATAAGGTGTCTTATAATTGACTACATAAGGTGTCATAGACTAATGTAGTATATCTATCAGTGAGGGGATCACAGATAAAGATTATTGAGTCTCTGGTGAGTTGAGTTCCATAAATTCCTATCAAACATGAAACAAAAGGAAGTCGAGAGAATTTTGAAGCCCTGTCTGGTAGACGAAAAAAAGGCTATTGCTTTATTATAAAATGATGATGTTTAATTCGTTTTGCTGTATTTAAGAGTAAGTTTTCTTCAACTGGGTTTTGAAAGCGTGACTTTAAAAGGTTTAATAGTGGGTATAAGGTGTTTGTTCTGTTGTGTATGAACGGCTCAGTGGAATGCATTGGAGTTTGCATCCAATTGTGATGATGTTTGGCCAGTGTGACTGCTAATTTTGTTTAGAATTGAGTGTTGTTATTGAAATTCGTTAATTGGGTTCATTTTTGTCGGGATTGTGGTTCCCTTTTTCTATAATTGTTTTTTTATACGCTAACTACCAAATCAATTCATCTAGCTAAAAGAAACATCATAGACAGCCCCAAAACTGAATAAGCAAAAAATTGTTTTCCTCACTACAACATTGATAACGTTTGGTAAAGTCGAGAATCAACAAAACTCATAATCACAGATGGACCAAACATCTCCAACGATAACCAATCTGCGTAACTGAGGACAAATACAGGCATGTCAAAGTTTTTTGAAGCTTTGGATTATGACACAAATCAAGATCATGATGATCTCTATTAAAAGACTGATGTTTGTCTCCTTGATGCAATTGTACTACATCAACAGAGGTTACATTTCTGCTACGACTTTTGTAGCTGAAAATATATGGAGCAGAAGACTTTTCCAATATCTGTGTTTATACCAGAATAAAAGTTTGAGAGTATCTAGCATCTCTTTTGATAGGTCTAAATCTTTCACCGAGCTGATGTACGGTTTTTTAAGATGATTGTAATGTTCACACCCTTGAGAAATTCAAATAAGGTGTCTTATAATTGACTACATAAGGTGTCATAGACTAATGTAGTATATCTATCAGTGAGGGGATCACAGATAAAGATTATTGAGTCTCTGGTGAGTTGAGTTCCATAAATTCCTATCAAACATGAAACAAAAGGAAGTCGAGAGAATTTTGAAGCCCTGTCTGGTAGACGAAAAAAAGGCTATTGCTTTATTATAAAATGATGATGTTTAATTCGTTTTGCTGTATTTAAGAGTAAGTTTTCTTCAACTGGGTTTTGAAAGCGTGACTTTAAAAGGTTTAATAGTGGGTATAAGGTGTTTGTTCTGTTGTGTATGAACGGCTCAGTGGAATGCATTGGAGTTTGCATCCAATTGTGATGATGTTTGACTGCTAATTTTGTTTAGAATTGAGTGTTGTTATTGAAATTCGTTAATTGGGTTCATTTTTGTCGGGATTGTGGTTCCCTTTTTCTATAATTGTTTTTTTATACGCTAACTACCAAATCAATTCATCTAGCTAAAAGAAACATCATAGACAGCCCCAAAACTGAATAAACAAAAAACTGTTTTCCTCACTAAAACATTGATAACCTTTGCTAAAGTCGAGAATCAACAAAAATTAAAATTACAGATGGACCAACCATCTCCAACGATAACCAATATGCGTAACTGAGGACAAATACAAGCATGTCAAAGTTTTTTTGAAGCTTTGGATTATGACACAAATCAAGATTATGATGATCTCTATTAAAAGACTGATGTGTGTCTCCTTGATGCATTTGTACTACATCAACTGAGGTTATAGTTCTGCTGCGACTTTTGCAGCTGAAAATATATGGAGTGCAAGACTTTTCCAATATCTGTGTATATACCAGAATAAAAGTGTGAGAGTATCTAGCTGCTCTTTTTCTGATAGGTCTACATTTTTTACAGAGCTGAGTCACTTTTTTTAAGATGATTGAAATCTTCAATTTCTTGTCTAGCAGTTTTCAGCACGCTTTCTTTCCGCAATTGTATAGCAGCTGTTTTTAGTGTTGATGCTAACCATTTTAAAATTCAAATGACATTTTTCTGAAAGCACCTGCTCTGTCAAATGGTTGAATTTGAGTGTATACACCGTTGAGAAATTCAAATAAGATGTCTGATAATTGACTACATAAGGTGTCATAGACTAATGAAGTATATCTATCAGTGAGGGGATCACAGATAAAGATTATTGTGTCTCTTGTGAGTTGAGTTCCTTAAATTTTTTAAATATGAATGGAAGCATATTCGAGAGACTTTTGAAGCCCTGTCGGGTATAGGGAGAAGAGGTTGTTGCTCAATTTTAAATTAGTGGTGTTTAAGTTGTTGTTCTGTATTTATGAGCACGTTTAGTTCAACTGAGTTATAAAAATGTGTGACTCCAAAAGTTTTGATGTCGGGTGTAAAGCGTTTGTTCTGTTGTGTAAGAACGGGTGATTGTAATTCATTGGAGTGTGCATCCGATTGTGATGACGTTTGGCCAGTGTTACTGCTAATTTTTTTTTAGCATTGAGTGTTTTTATTAAAATTCAATATTTTGGTTCATTTTTGTTGGGATTGTGGTTTTCTCTTTCTATAAAATTTATTGTTCATACGCTAACTACCAAATCAATTCATCTAGCTAGAAGAAACATCATAGAGAGCCCCAAAACTGAATAAGCAAAAATTGCTTTCCTCACTACAACATTGATAACCTTTGGTAAAGTCGAGAATCAACAAAAATCAAAATCACAGATGGACGAACCATTTGCAACGACAACCAATCAGTGTCACTGAGGACAAAAGACTGATCTGTGTCTCCTTGATGCACTTGTACTCCGCGTGCACAAAACTTAGTGCCAAAGTACGCGTTTGACTGCTGTCGGTATTAAGCGGCATCATAACTATTTGGCGAATCTCAAAACATACAAAACACTTTCTGACAGAGCTTCGGACAGAATGAGAAGATGGTGACTTGATTAGGGGACTTTGGCGAAAGGAGTCAATTCTACTTAGATAAGAAGTTTTCAATCGTCAACAAAAAGTTTCTGTCGATTTTCAACCCTAGGAGACTTCAAAACCAACGGTAATAACTGAAGTCAACTAAGTTTTTGGGCTCATCATGGAAATTTTTCCATTAACGCAGAACAACTTTGATTCCTCGGACCTGAAAAAATTTTTTATGAGCCTTTCTGAGTCAAAAGTTTTGTTTTTTCATGACAGTTACAATGAGTACTTTATCAAAGCTAATTTTTTATACCTCGACGAGCTTCATGACCTGCATTCCAACTTCTAGATTGGTCCAGTGAACTAATAAAATGTCGAGTAAAGCTGGTTCGGCGACTATCAGGAAATCTTGATAGCATGACAACTAGACAATGAATTGTACGACAGCAACAAGGTACTTGCAATCTCAAATTCAAGGCGGGAGCAAGCTCACCTCTGGATTTTATTATCTCAAACTGAAATTTTCCTACCTTCATCAAACTCACGGTGTTATTTATGAATTACGCTGACGAAACAAAGGAACAACAGCAAAAAATATGATAAATGATGACGGCGAATTATCGGTACAGAACACTGTAAAATATTTAGGTAATAAAAACAATTTACGTACAATGTTTGCGAAACAAGCAGCAAAGAGTCTTACTAAGGACGCGGAGAGGAACTGACTTCTGAGCAGAAAGTTGCCCAAATCAAGACTCAGTTATCTATCTACTTTGGTTCGAAAAAAAGTAATTTTGCAGATACTACCATAAACGCCTTTTTTAAAGTTAACATTAAAACATTCCCATTCAGTGAACAAGCGTTATACATGAGGAAGTGTTTCCTGAAATTATGACACAAGATCCAGCCTTCTCTAACGGTGAAACAAAAACAATAACTCTGCACACAATGCAATGTGGAGCCTGATTACCACCTGATCCTTGCTTTGAACAGAGACCTTACGGTTTATTGTCACAAGGTGCAAGACATAGTTGGCTTCCAAAACTTGATCAAGAGGAGGCAAGCATGATCTAGAAGTTCTTTTTTATAGAGGATCAAGCTATAGAGACGTGAGTCCGGTTTCACTAACCGAGATTTATATCAACTCATCTTCCAAAAATTCTACCCAAGAACAAAGACAAGAAAAAACAAGAAGGAAATGAGAAAAGGAGTAAGAAAAAACTCTGAAATTGAACTCTGATGTTGAGCGATTGCGATAACATTAACCTCGGAAAGCGATGACGACTAATACATCAAATCATAAAGTAAAGTATTAGCTCAATGTATTACGGCTCAGCTGGATTGTAAAAAAATCCAGCTGCCTTTGAAAACATTGATAAAGATGTACTACAGAGGTTAGCTTAAGGCTCTACCTGCTAATGCATTTTTAACCATTTCGAAGGATTCCCACGAGTAGAATGATTTTCCTCTCTACATTTTACACTCCAGGTCTCTCAAGCGGCAGGTACCTCTGACGAAAATTTACCATGCTCATGCCACAAATTTTTGGTTTATTAGTGATCAAATCAAAAATAGTCACCATTTTACGCCACTGAATTCAACAACACCGCATCTTTTTTAAAACAGGTTTAATATTCATTATTAGGCTCATTCAATAACCAAAACAAAAAAAAATTTCCATCCGCATTTGGTACGAAAACTATAATTCTGGCAAATATAGCTCGCTTTTTTTACTAGTCAATATCTGCTGGCCCGGAGGAAATTGCTCCTTGCAATGGATGTTGGTGAACGAATACACAAACAACTGAACCGGACGACGTGCATTCGACCATGGGCCGTAAGAAATTCTACCTTTCGATGAGGTCATGAAGTTTTTTCGACTACAATCAAGTTTACACCCTTATCTGTTCAAAGAACATCTGGCGTGTCAGTACCTGAATTGAGCCCACGGTAGTCAGAATTGTAACGAGAAGTTTCTGACTGTTCTCGGTAGTCCAAAAACCGCTAACCTAAGATGGGTGAAAATAAACCACCCTGGTACCTTATAAAATGAGGAGTGTAAGAAAAAAATCCGAACCATAAGCTTTTGAATGGCTGCCGCAGATAGGAACTACTACAACTGACACATTTTGACTGCAGATAGGAACTACTACAACTGACACATTTTGACTAGAACGCAACGAGAAACGTATTTTAAGATGGCATAACGGTTTTCTACTTTTGAGCATAAGTTACCATTGGCACGGCGGTGGTTTTCTAAAATAGCATGGCGCAAGAACAGTTTAAGAAGCTCTAACAAATCAGATATTTCACGTTAAATTCATGCTCGACTAGCTGATCGACATAACCGGACCACTTGGTGATGAGAACATTAGGCCTAAGAGAAATTGAAAACGAAACGATGCAGATATTCAACATAGCAGGTTTGCTATTGAATCTTTCAGTTTTTATACACTCTTCCTGAGAGAGATAATGGAAATGAGGCTTAGCATTTTCAACCTCAGCATTGTTAGTTATGTTGTCATCGCCGGTGCCGTAACTTTTGTTAAATTGTAAGGAAAAGAGAAGTTTCTAAGTTAAAACCATTTCAATTATCAAACGATTTACTTGAATTATATTATTACTTAGTGGTTTCAATGAAGATGGCGTAAATTTGATGTCATTTTCCCTGCTAACAACGTCGAAATTGATATTATTGACGTCATAAGTATTTGAATTAAGAGGTTAAGTTTTAGTTCTCAAGAAGTCAAGAAAAATCAACCAGTTATTAGACTGCAAAACGATGGAAAAACCAGGTGTTCAAGTATCTGCAAGATCATTGTAAGTAAAGACAATCCACTGGCTGACAACGGTGTGTTTCACGATATCACTCACAGGATTTGCAAATAATATTTGGTTTTTACTGTCTGGGTGGAGCCATTGCGAGTCAATAGCACTGTATGTTGATATGAAAATATTGTCTACGATTTGAGAGCTATCACCGAGCGTGTGGAGTTCCCGAAAGCTAACTCCTTGGTATAATCATCTTAAACAACTGGGGCAGTTAAAAATACCAAACAAAGAACCCATCAATGAGTTTTTAGAAAACTCGACCCGTTGAGGGTCTCTTCCGATAACTTCAATGAATCTAATTAATCGTCCATGTAAAAATTGTCATTTTTTGTGGGTTGCAGATAATTTCAAGAAAAGGGTCAACCTGTTGCTGTTAATGACGTCCGTTATCGTTCTAAAAAATTACTACTTGTTGAATATTTATGGGGCTCAGTTCAGTAAACTAAATTCACAAACTCTGGATACGATCATAGAAAATCAAGTTCAAAAGTCCTTCTCATGATTTCGTGTGGTTTGAAATAAAACAATCCCACTGTTTTGTACGCTTCAAAAATGAGCACATTGACGATATAAAAGAAAAAAGTGTAAGAGCTTTCGTCGTTTTTGTCTAACTAAAACCAAACATACCAACAATTTAAAAATGACAATTTCTGGACTAGAGTTAACCCATGATGATATCAAGACTTGTACATGACCAACAGTTATCTTGCAAGATCTTGCAGGACAAAGACCTATGTTGGCCTAATTTCTCATTGTTTTTTTTTTTAGTTTTCGGTGGGGTCACTGTCAGTTCTGCTCAATGCTTATATTGTTGGAATCTTCTTATTTTACCCCGAGTTCCGCAAGGTTGAATTCTATCCACTAGCTTTGAACTCGTTTGTTGACATTTTCGGATGCGGAATAATAGTGATGATATCCGACTTATTCACGCTGGGTTTTTCGTGGAACTACGACATAATGGACTATGCGTACAACGGAAAGTTCATCCGAAAAATTGGAGAGTTATACGAAAACAACATCCTTTACCAGTGTTCATTTCATCATTTGCGTCTGCTTCTGACCCAATATTGCACAGGACCATGTGTCCTTTTCCTGGCTTTTGACAGGTTAGGCTTTTGACAACAATGCAAAAAATAAATGAACAATAAAAACAATGCCTCATGTTGACACCCCCTTTGAAAACTTTCTAAGACTAATAAGGTACCTTAGTATAAACATGAACCAATTGTCTGGGTATTTTTTGTTTGATAAGTTGTGTATTGATGTGAGAGAGAGAAGTAATTATCAATGTTTCAATTGGCGGCAAGATTTGTTACAAATCAGTCGGTTTATATAGCATTATGTTCCCGCAATCATAGCTTAATGGTTGTGACATTCTCAACTCGAACTGTAACTTTTAAATCAAAAATCGGAAAGTATCGGAAGTCATTCTTGACTTCCTTCACCCCTCCTTTCGGGTTGGGTGTCACCTAAGAGAGCCGCGCAAAACTTAGCGTGTTTTGTTTTCCCTAACCCCTTGGTGAGGACATCTGCAATCATGAGGTCAGTTTGCAAGTATTTCAATTCTAGCTCTCCCCTTTATACAAGCTCCCTTATGAAATGAAGTTTAAGTGCAAAGTGTTTTGTTTTTCCATAGTGAGTGGACTGCTTGCTGAGCGCTATGCATGCCTGGTTGTCAACGAAAATCTCAATAGGTTTTTGCACCTTAACGCTTAAGTCCTGAAGCAGATCTCACAACTGAATGGCCTCCTTTGTTGCCTCTACTAAGGAATTCAATTCGGCTTCTGCCGTTGATGTATCAACACATCTTTGAACCTTTGTTGACCAGCTGACAACGGCTGAGCTACTACTAAGTTTGAAACAATATCCTGAAGTGCTTTCCCACCCAATCGGCATCGGAGAAACACTTTAAGGTTAACTTGTCTCCCCTCCTAAAAACTAAACTCTTTGACTTAGAACCTTTGAGGTATCTCAAAACTCTTTTTCCGGCTTTCCAGTGCTTTTCCCCTGGGTTCTCAACAAACGAACTTAAGAAATTTGCTGCAAAAGCAATGTCTGGTCTACTTGGGCAAGCTAAATAATTCAAGCAACCCACTAAATTTCTAAAATCAAAATTTTTCATGCGCTCTTGCTCTTTACTCCCCTCCTGAGGGCAGTCTTCTTTTGTTAGTTTTATTTATGCAAGTGGTGTCTCTACTGATTTTAAATTTTTTAGTCCAAATCTCTCTAACGGCTTTTCAATATACTGTTCTTGGTTGATTTCAGTTGAATTTTTTCTTTTTCACAATTTTCATTCCAAGAAACCAACAAAGATCCCTACAATCACTTATTTTGAAATTCTTAGACAGCTCACTCTCGCACCAAGATGAGAAGTTTTCCCGAAATTCACAGTTTATTATATCATCTACCCACAAACGAACTGCGCCTTGAAGTTGTCTTTCACTTTTCTTTATGAACAAACAATTATCATGAACCGAAGATTCAAAACCTTTAGCTACCAAAAAGTTCCTAAATGTCCGATACCAATATCTTCCTTACTGCTTAAGAACGCAAGACTTTTCTTCATTAAACAAATAAGAGGTTTTCCTTTGTCGTCTAATTGCTCAAAACCTTCTGGTTGTTTCATGTAAATTTCTTCAGCTATAGGTGCATTAAGATATGCCGTTTTTATATCCATTTGCCTTATTTTCGACCCTTTTTGAACAGACAAGCTCACAATTAAACGAATTGTTGACAACCTAGTCGTTGGTGAGTATGTGTCATGAAAATCCTTCCCTAAGACTTGACTGTAACCTTTGGCCACGAAACTTGCTTTGAATCTACTTATCTCCCCCGTCGGACCATATATAACTCCAAAATGCCATCTACTACCCACTACTTTTGCTCCATTATCCTCAACTAGATCCCAAACTTTGTTTTCGCTCAGTGAGTCATATTCGTCCTGCATTGCCTTCCTCCAGTTTTCATTCTTGAGCGCCTCTTTTGCGTTTTTAGGTAACAAATTTTGATCAACAATTTCACTTAAAAAACTATTTCACTCATCTCTTTGTTTACTTCATGTTCTAGCATTGCCTGTTCATTAACTCCGAAGTAATAGTTGTTCTCGTCGAACCTTGCATTCCTTGTTTTCTGAACCTTAAGCTCACCGCGATCGTTTTCTATTCCTATTAGAAAAGATCTACTATCGAGTGCATGACCTAAGAAAATTCCCTTTTTCGCTTTTCTGTCTATTTTGTTTCTGAACTGTTTCTCTATGAAAGGGTAAGCAACACAACCGAACTCTTTCATGAAACTAAGATTTGGTTTCTCACCATACATGGCTTCGTGAGGGGTTTTCTTTATTGCCGAATGATAGAAAAAGTTTTTCAAATAGAACGCCATGTTGGGCGATTAAGTTCAATACTTTTTCTCTAAAGAAGCCTGATCTCCTAAACATCTTCCTACATCAGTTCCTACAGTGACGTCCCAAAGTTTTTCAATTTTACCATTTTCTTGTGGCGTGTATGCCGCAGAATTCTCAAGCCTGATTCCTTTTAGCCGGGCAAACTTTTTAAAGTCGCTAGATATGTACTCTTCTGCACCGTCTGATACTAAAGTTAAAGGTTGGCCAACATCTGCAAAAAATTGTTGAAATTTCTCTAGAGTCTCGTCCCTTGACTTCATAACGTAAACCCTACAATATCTACTGAAGCTGTCAACAAAACCCATCGCGTACTTGTGGCCATCTACAGCCTCGGGGGGTAATGGGCCCTAAGATGTCTGTGTGCACAATGTCCAACCTTGCATGTGCTCTTGTTGTGCAATCTTTTGCTGTTGGTTGTTTCTCAGCTTTATTCAACTCGCAAATCTCACATCTACCGCACTGTCGCTGATACGCATTCCTTCAACGTGTTCAACTAGTTTGCTAAGGTCCGTAAAATTGCTATGACCCAATCTTTTGTGCCACATTTTTAAGCTACTGGACAGTAGGCAGTTTTACTTGCAATTTTTATCAATCTCACTAAAGTCCCAAATGAACAAAATTTTCTCCTGCCTAATTGGGTACTCAACTCCGCTTTTGTCAATAATGCTTAGCTCTGGTCCTATCAAAACTTCAGCTCCTGCTTCTCTAAGTTTACTAATTGACACTAGACTGTGTGAGTTTTCAGGTATAAACAAGGCGTTCTCTAAGATAATTTTTCTATTAACCTGATTACTATCCTTAACTAAAAATGCAACTGTACCTCGGCCACAAATCTCAGACTCTGTTTTGTTTGCGTTCTGTACTTTGCCCGAGAAACTATCATTGATATCGATAAATATTTCCCTGTTGTTTATCATGTGACTTTTTGCCCCCGAATCTAGCACTAGTCCTACTCCCTCATCATCAACTGGGCATAAAAAGAAACTGAAGTATTCTTCATCTTTTGCTAAAATCTGTTCTCATTTCTAACGCTCTGCCTGGCATGACTCTCAAAATTTTTATTCCTACACTCTGTAGCTATGTGTCCAAACTTATTGCAATTGTAGTCTTGAATTACTTTGCTGGTATTAGGCTGCGGGTTATGAGGCTTCCGGTTATTAGTTGAGCGACAGAGTTTTGCAATATGTCCTATCTTATTACAGTTATGGCACCTCTTCTGCTTTGTTAGGAAGACACTTTCACTTGCGTTTTTCCTATCATTCTCTATTCTTCGCTCAGTGTCGAAGTTGATCAGATCTCGCTTCAACTCATCAATTAATTTATCTTCACTACCGTACTTAACATGTGCGACAAAATTATCAAATTCGTTCGGCAGACCTTTCAGTAGAATTGATGTACACATTTTTTCACTCAAACCCTCGTCGATTTGGTTAAGGTTATATTGTAGTTCCTCTGCTCTTGTTATGTACTCGATTAGACTTTCGTCGTCCCTTTCAACAAGGCTAGTGAGTTCGGTGACTAATTGTTGCAATCTAGGTCTCTCAAAGCTACGGAATCTCTTAGTTAACACAACCCATGCTTGCACCCCATCTCTTTTATATGGCCCAAGATAAAGAACTGACTGCTTGTCCAACGCAGAAACAAGCTCACACCAAATTTGCATTTGTTTTTCTTTAAAAATTTCTCTCCCTTTATCTATAGCTGCGGCTCGTGAAGCGTTAGGGCGTGCAGATGGGACATAATCTTCAAATGTACTACTACCATCAAGTACATTGTACAACTTAAGGACAAAAATACGAGCTTCAAATTGCTCCGAAAAGTACAAAAAGTCTTCTTCTTTCCCGCTGAATTGGACCCGTTCGTTCTTATCACTCATCTCTTGTCTAACCAGTCTATCAATTCAAAGCAAAAATTAGTCTCTCTAATCAATTTATCAATTCAACACTTTTTCACTCGTTACTTTCATACAAAAACCAACTCTTTGGAGAACTAGGATTAAAAGGTCGGCAAACAAAAGGTCCTACACGCACACACTACCCTCTTGTCTATGTCATTACTGGTCACTGAGAAAAGGCCAGGCCACGTCCTTACAGGGTTCGACTGTAAAAGAATCCTCTAGGTCGGGTGTTATCCTTAGCGGAACCCAGGTTGCAATAACTTCACAGACTCAAGGGCAGTCTCTACATGTATCGCCCCTTATTAGCATGATTATTTCTCCAAATTTATTATCATTTTTTAATCAAAATCAACCATATTTGTAGAGTGTTTAAGTTTTGCGCTGCTCTACAGGTTTATTACAATGTTTTAAAATCAAAATCTGAACGATGGTCAGCAAATCAACGCTTTTTCAAAAATTTAACGGTGTTCGATTAGGTTGCGCTTTTTCAAAAAAAAATGTCCGAACGGTATCCGGAAATGCACGCGCGTCACAACCAAAAAGCTACCTTTTAGGAAAGTAGCTTTTTACAAATTTAGAACAATTATTGTTTTCAATCTTGGTTTGGCACTTTGTCGGCACTCAAACAGACTCCTTCAAAACTAGGGTCTGGAACTTCACCCTGCTGATCCTTGCTAGCTACTCTTTTCGGACTCTTTGCTCTCTCTTTTGCTCTCTCTTTTTGGCTTTGATCTCTCTTTTTGCTCTCTTTTTGCTCTCTTTTTGCTCTCTTTTTGCTCTCTTTCTGGACTCTCCTTTGCTCTGTCGTTTTGGCTTTCGTCTCTTTGTCCCTTTCTGGTCTCTTTGGCAGTATCTTGTCCCTTTGCTGTTTTGTCTCTGTTTTTGTTTGACCGCCTTGCAGAAAAATTTTTGCGTGCAGCTGTGCGTTTGGCTCGGCACAGTAACCTGATAAGTTGTGTATTGATGTGTGAGAGAGAGAAATATTAATCAATGTTTCAATTGGCGGCAAGATTTGTTACAAATCAGTCGGTTTATATAGCATTATGTTCCCGCAATCATAGCTTAATGGTTGTGACATTCTCAACTCGAACTGTAACTTTTAAATCAAAAATCGGAAAGTATCGGAAGTCATTCTTGACTTCCTTCACTGTTAAAATGATTCTTTTTCTCAATAACTTAAACTGTCAGAAAGTTTTTGTTCAAGAGACTTCAAAAAAATGGCTGACGAATTTTTCAATTTCACAGCCTTCATAAAAAACAGAAAGCAATTAATGGTATTATGTAATTTATTTGGTCTGTCTGTTCTAGAAAACCGGACAAACAGGGTTTCTAACCGGGCCGCCCAACTTTTCATGATGCCAGTTCGTACCGCCACCACTGCTGGTCTCAAAATTCGCATTGAAAAGAGGATTTTCAAAAAAATCATGATAAAATAAACAAAAAGTCAGGTCTGATCTTTTATCTATCATTCTTGATATGATACAATTTTCAGGACATTTCTTGTTCAAACGCTTTTCTAAATAATTTCAAACTATCAGAATTATATAGCGCATGAAATATCTCAAATTCATTGTTGACCAATTTTACAATTCCACAGCCTTCAAATCAAAACAAAAAATGATTTATGGTATTATCCTATCTCTTTGGTTTGTCCTCTAAAAAACCAGAAAAACAGGGTTTCCAACTGGGTCGCCCAAATTTTTATATTGATCTCAGTTCCTACCTCCATCACTGCTGATCCCCAACTCGGAATTAAAAACAGGATTTTCATTAAAAATCATTATGTAAATGATCAACAGTCAGTAAATGGTCCAATCTTTCATCTAGCGTTTTGTGTCAAAAACTTCCATAAAAACCCAACAACCCAAAATAAATATTCTTATTAGGTGTTGAGCAATTACAGGCTATCATGGCTGACGACCAAGTTGTAATTATTACAAATTATTCATTAAAACTTTTTCTTTCACCATAAACATCTGAATTTGGATTTGAAATAATAAATGGTTAGAAATTGAACGCACTTTCCACCAAATAACCAATTTGGCTCTTCACTTTTCTTGCACTCAGTTCTGATTAGTCAACTACTCGAAGAAATTTTTATTAGTAACTGAGAAACAGGAATCATTAAAAATTACCTTTTAATTGGGAAAAGCATATTAGTGCTATTTGATAGGCGTAGATATGACAAGAAATACGGATATGCTTTAAGTGGAAAATTTAATCGTCCAGGTACGCAATTTTTGTTGCCTATTTGGCCTATAAGTTGTTTTTATGAAACTGCTATCTTTGTTAAAAACAAATCAAATCAATTATTTCACATGATCAAGAATCAATGATTTCCATATTGTCCTGACCGACAGCTAGAATGTCGCTCGAATAGACATACCATTTTGTAAACGGTCTCTAACCGTTTAACCCCCCCAACCCTTTCCTTTATTTTTTAGTGCAAATTTAATGACTTCGTATTCATAATCGCTGTAAATGTCTTGTCTCTATCTTTGATTTTTCATTATTCACGCTGTCTCTCAAAGCGGATCAGACTTAAGAACACATAACAAAATCTGGCGCATCCTAAGAAAACGAACTACCGCCTCAAAAAATAGGGACAGTTTAAAATTTTCTGACTCTAAAATTTGAGGAAAACCCCACCACTTAGCTCAATTAAACGTGCAATGGCTCTTCAAACATTGTGATGCAATCCGCTCAATGTAGTTCCCACATTAGCTAATAATATTGACTGGGGCCTCAATGGGTGGGGCTGCGTGTTCTTTTTTGAATCAACGCATAGGCCTTCGTCTGGATTAGTCAAACAAATTCATACACAGGTACCAAACCCTAATTTTTTTATGAAATTGTTGAATGTTTTCCGTTTGAGCCCCCAGATACTGAGCACGTGTCATTTCACAGTAAATCTTTATGTAAAAAAATAGCACGTACGTCAGTGGTTTGCCAATAAACGGAAAAGACCCTAATTGTAAGTCTATAACTCTTGACAGTTTTATAATGTGCAGAATTCATCAGAAGGAATAGAAGTTATTTATTGTCAAAAATGAAAAATCATGAAATTCAGAACGGTTTTGATTTGCTACAAGTTTTAGGGTGATCATAATTATTGCAATAAATAAGTAGTAATAACAAAACGTTGAGTTGGTTTGACCACCAAGATAAAAGACAATAGCGGGATTTTTTAAAAAAATACTTGTTAATTGAGTATGTTCTCGATAACTGAGTAAAAGTGTTTTTCTTGAAAAAAAGTAGAAAAATGACTCTATGAGATCTTGCAATTATCGAAAAGCGGCCAAATTCCTGCTTTTCAAGTTGAACTTCACAATCAGTCTACACGTCTAATGGAAAATTACCTGTCTTCAAAATTTGGCTCTCCAAACAATTGTGAATTATGAAAAGAATATTTAAAAAGAAGTTCAGAACCGTAATAAATTTAAATCAATCACTGGTGCATTAAAAGTCTTCAGTGGATAATAATAGAGTATTCAAAGATGATTTCTATTAGTAATTAGATAAACATATGTAATGGTTCTGTTTTGCTGCGTATATCTGCCCCCACCATAACAGCGACTGACAGTGGAGGAACAATTGACTTGTGAAAAATCTGACGAAGATCGGCGTAACTTCATTAAAACTGAGCTCATTCTTAATAGAGGCGTTTTGTTACAGATCAAACCGTTGTCTAATCAATTTTGTGAGAGCGTTTTTTAAACTTATTGGAGGAGAATAAGTATGTGAAAAACTATTTGCTACATGCAGTCTCCGATTAAATTTAAATTGGTGTCTCTGTAGGCAGCTTTGGCTATTGGAAAATAGAGTTTTCGTGTTTTTTCCACAGGACGGCTATAATTGACAACAAAATTGGTGACAACAATAAGAAATAGAACAAAAATGGATTTTTTCATTGAAAAAGAATTAAAGGTGCGTAGCCAACATGGGATTTGCTACATTTTAGTTTATAGCTTCTTGGCCTTATGTGAATTTTCGTAGCTCGTTTTTCATCCTAACATATCTGGGAAAACAATTTTAACTGAATCAATTTTCCTCTTAATTACTCATTAAGAATTTTATAGACGGTATTGCAACCATCGGTTAAACACTGATGAATTGTCTTCGCTATCTTAAGGTTTTCTAAAGAAAATGAAATTATTAAAGTTTGTAAAAAATGCTGTGAAATTCAGTAAAAATAGCGCTGAATGACAGTCTATAAAAATGAGGATATTTTGCCAGTTAAACGGAGAAGAGAACTTTCAATATTAAGAACACCACTCCTATAAAAATATTTTTCCGTGAATGATCTTACAGCAAAGACAAATTGTAAAAAATCTGTTTTCATCTGAAAGCTATTTACTACAATTTAACGCTAACTGACAACGAAAAATGAAAGCGGTAAATCTTCCATTAAACAACGGTGTCAAGAAAAACAAATCTTGCGTACGTTTTGCCAGAAACTTCGGCCAGAGTGGTGAAAAATATGCTTCACAATATTGATGCAATTCAGTTTTTTTGTATCCTATCAGAAGGTGAAATTTCTAACTGTTAAATAAATTCAGTTTTTGATCGGTTACCGCAAACTGAAGTATACCGGACAGTATAACGCAGGTCAAAGTGTCTAGACCGACTATACTTCTGATCAGACCATCTTTGAGTGCACGCCTGTTCATGGTGCGATCGAATTACATGGTCTAGAAATAATTTTGAACGAACTTTAGTCCAGACAATGGTCTGAAAACTTGTCTAATGAGAGGCGGATTAGAAAAATTTTTTTTAACGAGAGATGATTGCTCAGCCAAGAGGCAACAGAACAGCAGCGTTCAGGTTCTCAGACTCATCTAGAATCTGATAGTTCTGGTCAGAACCAAGGGGTACAGCTCATAGAAAATACCGGTCCCCTTAGAAGAAATGTTGATCAACTGTAGATCAAAACATTTTTAATGAAATGGCTTCTAAGTGCATCAATTGAGCCAGAAACCTACCCCACGAATAAGCTTATTTCTTTTTCATTAACAATAAGCTTAGACTTGGCCTTTTCTTAGTTGAATTAATTACTGAAAACGGCAGTTTGTATTAACTGAACATTTTATAGCGAAATTGAGTCTGATCAGAAACCATTTCGAGCTCACTGATCATAAGCAAATCCGAGTGCACATTATTCTGATCAGGAGCAATTTTCGATCCTGCGGTACTCTGATCAGAGGAGGCTTTCCAATGCGATTCAAGCGCACAACGAATTTCGAGCGGAGGATGGATAGATTAGAAGTCATTTCGGTCTGTGTCGGGGTCCGATCAGAGGTCACTTTTACCTGGGACGGTCTGATCATAGAAGATTTCGACCTGAATCTCAACCTGAGAAGGGACTGAACTGAGGAGTACAAAGTATTCAAGTACTAAGTACTCATTTACTTTTCAACACATTCTGAATGACTGGACTTTCAACCATAGCGGATTTACAGTTCAAAACCGCAATAAAATAGCATGAAAAATGATTTTTTGGCAATTTTTCTCATTTCAATCAGGTACTTCGCTGTATGTTGGTCAACAAGGGCACAACGGATTATGAGCCGCAATGTTAAAATCATTTGTGCAGCCGCCATAACTTTGATTCTCATTTCGATATACATTTCTGCGCCCTTGAGAACAGTTTTGGTGTATGACAATGGCAAGGGTCGACTTCAGTGCGACGCAATGATGTACAAATCAGCGTTCAGAAAGGTCATTGTTGACACGGTTGTATTCTACTGTGGACCAGCATTCATTTCACTTGTTCTTTATATTAGAGTTGGCGCGATTCTTTTGAAAACAAAAAGCAAACAAGCTGTTCGCAATAGAAATCTCACTATCGCTCTGTTGTTTTCTACTCTGTACTGGATAGCTTGCTGGTTCCCAGCTACTTTTCAGACCGTTAGGGCCAGCATAACATTCGAATCGCAGTACGATTTCTTCGGACAGAAGTTCTCCTATTATATTTTCGAAGAAGCTTGTATACTATTGTTGCTATCGCATGCATACATAAACCCAATAATATTGATGTTTGTATCTCGAAAATTCCAGCAACCAATGCGAAGGTGGTTTAACAGGAGCGTCTCTACGAAATTCTCGAAGCTTTTTTCAACGACTTCAAGCGGAAGTACATCACAGCCACAAATGTCATCAAACAATTGAAAAAAAAAAAAACAAAACAAAATAAGCCCATAACAGAACGTGTGAAAAACAATTATATG